>NC_092137.1:40486420-40793801 GCF_043159975.1 Macaca nemestrina
CACACTGTTGTATGACTGAACACTTGTATGTCCATTTCCTCTAGTAAAGCTTGAGGTTTTCTATGGCAGAGGCTATGTCTTAGGTACCACTGTTGTCCCAGCATCTTGCAAGGGGCTTGGCATGGGACTGATGCTCATAGAATATTTGCTGGAAGCAGGAATCAACGAATAGGGCCCAGCCCTTCTGGATTCCACAGGCTACTTCTGGCTCCTCAAACACACTCAGGCACATACACTTGATTTCAAGGACAAAGTTGCTGTCTATTTTTAATAAAGAAGCAGCTTGAGTGAATCCCATTTCTATTTCCTTACTCTCATACTGTCTTCTGTTTGCGTGAGCAAGAGTATGGACTAATTCCAGGCTTCAGTTCATTTTAGGCATAGCTGAAATCTAATCAGGGCTGTATATTCTGTCTCTGTCCCTCCGTCTGCCTCCTTTCTTCCCCCCTCCTTCTTACTCACCCTGCCTCCACCTCCTTCTCTGCCTCCCTCCATCTTTGCCTCTCTCTCTCTTTCTCTCTCTCTCTCAGGTGATATACAAATCCCAGGAACACAGATATACACATGGAACTGAATAGCACATTTTTAAAAACTGTGTCAAGTTAAGATTGTAATGGTTAGTGTGCAAGAAGGAAACTTATCCTTGTAACGTTAGGATTTTTCTTTTTCTTTAATTGTGCCCTAAGAATTAAAATCTATGCAAATAGGACTTAATTTTGCATTCCCACTTTTTCCTTAATAACTGTGTGTGTGTGTGTGTAAGACAAATGTTCTTTGTTGAAAGCTAACAGTTGCAGCCTTCTTTTAAAGGTTATAATTATATTTAAAAACATATTGCTATCAGGCTTACTCCAAATAGACAAATAATTTGCCTGCAAAAGGTAAAAAATTAAAATAAAACCACTTTGTTCAAAAACAAATTTGTTATAGAAACACCTGAACATTGGTTTTGTATAAAGTTTATGCAAGATATAACTGGATATTCATGTCATTTTAGGTAGAATTTTTTGTTTGTTCTTGTCCTCCAGAGAGAATTTAATTCAGAAATAAGAATAACTTGGAATTGGGCATTTAAAAAATATATCTAAAAATTCTATGTGCTGCGGAGGTTGGAATTCTAAGTTTTTATGAGATGAACTGCCATGCAGGTCACTTATTCTAGGAAAGTCTCCTAATAAATAATTCTTACTGTTAACCACCTCTAGGGTCACGGAATATAATGTTTAACCTCTTATTAGTGCTGACACAAGGTAACGGCATCCACTGATACTAATTCTTTGTTGTCATTAATTTAGATTGTCTGGTAACACATTAAAAAAAAAAGACCAAGAAACTCATATTTCAATTCTGAAGAAAAGCTGCATTCATTATTCAGCCATATAAGGAAGTTAAATGCTACAGCACCAAAGCAGGCAATGATAGAAAACTAGGAATAAAGAAGTTTCTTTTTAAAAACTAGGAACAAAGGGAAATAAATATTGTGTGACAGAAAACAAACCAAACGCAACAATAACTAGGTAGGTCAGCTACACGGAGGGACTACAACATTTAGCATTCCCTTGCCTCTCAAACTCAGCTATTCATGGTCTTCTAGGTTAATGGAGAGTGGGGCACGGGGTGCAACGTGGTGAATACACGTTCTAGAATCCCAGAAAAGATAAATGACTGCTCTAGTTTCTCATCTTCTGAGCAGCATGAGCCTGTGTTGAGGTTAATGTCATTGCACTACAGCCTGAAACATACTCCTCCCTGTGTATGGAAGTCATTCAAAGGAAGAAACAGCCCTGAGTAAAACTCTACAGGCATTACAGTCAAGCAGTCCTGCTCAATTCTAGATCCACCCTTTATTAGCTGTGTGACCCAGAGAAAGTTAAATCTCTAAGCTTCAATTTCTTCATCTGTAAAATGGGTATAACAAGAGTAGCTATTTGATATTGTTGTAAAGATTAAGTCATATGGATACTTTAAGAATAGCAGGAAACTTGTTTAATAAATCTTAGTGTCATCACCATCATCACCACTACCACTACCACTACCACTACCACCACCACCACCACCATCAGCATCACCATCACTACCACCTCCAACATACCCAGAACCACCACCATTCCAACCACAACCATCACCACCACCATTACCACCTTATCCAAAATCACCATCACCAACAACACCATGACCATCTTCCTCATTTTACAGGTGAGAAAGTTGACTCAGAACCTAAGTAACTGGCTGAAAGGCACAATGCTAGTAGGGGACAGAGACAGAGCTCAAATTTCCAAGTTGAGCGATCCCCCTAAGCCCATCTTTATCTCAGGAAATCTGTCATGGAAAAATGGTGTGGCCTTGGTTTCAAGGTTCACCACAAGGCTTCAGAATACGTAGGATCCCAGATATCTCATATGTAAGCATAGAAAAGCAAAAATAAAATAAAATAAACTGTATCTGGGAAATATCTTAGGGTATTTTATTAATATGTGAATTGCTAAGTATACTGCAACACCCAGTTGCTCTGTTGTCATGAGCACCAGCCTGAAAGGTGAGGGACTCACGTTCTGCTTTTCGTTCTTACCTTCATATCTTCAACTGTCACCAAAGAACACAATGCCTATTCCCATATTTAGCCCTGTGGAGACACTGTAGGAAAGAAATAAATGGTCATCTACAGCACCAAGTCCTCAGGAGAAAGGCAGGAAATGAAAAAGAATTGTTTATTTAGCCTGGCTCTATAGTGAAACAGCTGTATAAGTCTGTGAAAAGAAAGGGCCCTGGCTTGGCTCAACCTTTGGCAAATAGATGGGTATTATATAGGCAGTGTGTCGAGCCAGGAGAGGAAGCAATGGAAGAGATTTCCTATAATTCTTTCCATATTGTTAATTGCTGCTTTCCCTCCCAGGGCCTTCTGGACTTCCCACTAGAAATTCAGGGCAGGAACTGCAAGGCACTGTGGGAAGACAGCAGCTTGAGTCCTGCCTGCCCACTCAGCACCTTCCATTGGGACCCTCAGCGGGCTCACCCAAGGCAGTTATGAAGATTATCTCAAATGCCACTTGCCCACAGTACATTCAGCTATCTTCTCACCCTTTCCTGCCACTGGCCCAGAGCCATTTAACTCTACTGTTGCAAGGCTAACCTTTTGAGTTTCATGGCATTTATATTGTAATAAGGGACTAATCGATGTTCTGCCCCAAACAATAAATCTCCAATGGCCAGATTTCAGCCATGAAGGGAATATGATGAAGATATTTTATATGAAAACCTCAGTTAGTTACCATGATATTACGATGTTGCCTATAGGCAATTTTCCACATCTCTGCTTTGTTAGCTGACAGAGAAGCAAAATAACAACAAATAACCTCTTGTATGTCTTAGACCCTCAAGGTTGCTCTGATCAAAAGTATTAAGTATGCTTAAATCTCCTTCCCTTGGTTAATGGTATCCTAAGTAAAGCAAAGAAAACCTCTTCCCATTTCACAACTTAGTGTAAAATCCACTCAGATTTTACAAGATGATGGCAGAGTAATAACTCTGAGAAAATGGCGTGACAGTAGATAATTGTCAATGGCTAAGGACTCCTCAAAATCTGCTCAATGGTCATAGGATTAAAGTAAAACAGAACCATTCCTAGAAACCCAAGGACTAGTTAACACAGAGAAAAATAAAGTACTAACAATATTTTACTACAAATCTATTAAATTCTCTTTAGGACCTTCAAGAAGCAAAGTAGTATGGAAAAACAAGCACATAAGCTTTTATTTCAAATAGAAAAGGGTTCAAATCCTAGATCCATAATTTATTGGCACTTTGAAGAAATTACTTAATCTAAGTTTCAATTTTTCCTCTGCAAGGTCACTTACTTCATTAGGTCATTATAATATCACATGTATAAAAAACATTTGAGAAAGTGCTTGGAAAATAGTACAGTAATACCATTAGTCTTCTAAATTTTGTTTTTTTTTAATTTATTATTATTATACTTTAAGTTGTAGGGTACATGTGCATAACGTGCAGGTTTGTTACATATGTATACTTGTGCCATGTTGGTGTGCTGCACCCATCAACTCGTCATTTACATCAGGTATAACTCCCATAGTCTTCTAAATTTTGTTTCTACACATTCCACAAACAAAAAGGGTTCTACAAACAATAATCCTTTAAAGGATGTACTCAGATTGGTTTAAATACCCTCATAATGATTTAAAATCCCGTTATACAAAATGTACTTTCACTTAGCCTTTCATTAATTTTGATAATGGTCCTGTCTATTGAAACTGCCCATACTCTTAGATTTACCAAGGTTTGATTCCATCTTACAATGCACATCCCGTTTTTCTTTTAAATTATGCTTTTGTCCTCCAAAGGCAAATGAAAATATTGTCTAAAATCAAGGCTTCCTATAGTTTACAAAACATCTTTGAAATGATATTTCTCCTTATCAGAATATGCACCATCTCATAATCTCCCATTTTAGAGTATAAGGAGCATATTTTTTCTATTTCCTTTATAATTCTTAGCCCACTACTGGCCACAAATCCGTAGCTTATTAAATATGTGCAGATTAACTGATATATAAATTCTCCTCTGCCCCTAATCCAGTAAAGCAATCAGCCTTCTATGTAATGGCCTTGAATGATGACTAAGAAAAGAGCCCGTAATTTAAACACTTCAATATGGCTGAACTATGAAATCTCAATTGCTAAGACAAAATTCATTTACATAATGATACTATAACCCCAAGCTTTAATTAGTGCTGGAAAAATAAGATTATAATAGCAAATGTGGCTATCTGGTTGCCTCGGTAAACAACCTTTCTGCACATAATCAATTTAGGCTCCTGCAGTACTAAATTCAGACTCATAAATGTTTTTGGCTCTTATCTTATTTTTATAATAGCTATGCATTCAGAAAACATGCATTTATAAAAACTTGTAGCTATAATTTAGGTTTGCAGATGATACTATATGTGATTTGGCTCTAAAAAGAGATAAATATTCTGGTCTGAAAAGATAATCCACTAAAGAAGAAATCCATTCAAATGCTAAAGTTATTCCATACAAATTTCTTACATTAGCACATTACCTAGGAAAATTCTATGTCAATATGAAAGTATGCTCTAAAGGTAGCAGATAAAATTCTACTGCTATAAAGTAAAGCCTGAATATGTTGGACTTAAATTAGTATGTCCTAACAGCCTTTCTTGTCTTGTGATATTTTTTCTAATATTTTTCATCATTTCTGATTTCTCCACACAATTATTCTTCTGTTCTGATCACTTCAAGTTTTTTTAATATCTTCATTTCATCTTGTTTACATCTGGCTGTCTTAATGTATTTCGTTTTACTCTCAGAATTGAATTGCCATCTCATAAAGCTAAGTCTAGAGAGAATTCCATAGAATTCTCTAGAACAAGAATTCTATAGAACAAGAAAATAACACAGGTCCCATAAATAGCAAAAATAAAATATTTATTTTCCCTGGAATATGATAATAATTCTGTAGAACCCATATGATACTGAAATTTTATTTCCTTTCTAGTCTTTTTTTTCAAAAAGAGTAAAATGTGATATAAATATTGAGCATCAGACAGCTATATTTGTTGAGATGTCTTATACATACTATGAAGTTAAAACTACACTTAAAAATATAATAGTTGTTAAAACAAAATTAAGTTTGGGTAGGCCTGTTGTTTAATATATTATACTATGACTAGGAACCTCTGCTAAACTGATATTCTAAGGAGTATATTAGGTAAATATTCTAATTTACATACTCTGATTTTTCAACTCTGTATTTTAAATATATAATACTAAATGCTCAAAATCTTTTGAATCGTCTTCCAAAAATAATATTATCACTGGATTATAACTAAGTAATTAAATTTGATTTGTATCTACATTAGTTAATTAGCCTTAACATTTTTCCAAAACAGTTAAGCTAATGTTAGACTTGAAATACCAAACAATATTTTGTAATACTTATTACCATTAAACTAGAACCATTAAAGAACAATCATTAACAGCACTTCAAATTTGTGGATATTACCTACCAAACCACAAATCAAATTAGCATATTCTTCATTTATTTTTTATTAGCTGTTAACATTAGACAGAATTCCCTGTTGTAAGTCAAAATTGGTTGGCATTGGTTTAGTATGTGTCATTGACTGAGTTTATAAAAAAGCATGTGCTAGCTGTTAATTATATCTATTTAATGGGATTTTGCTTTGTAATTTTAAAATGTTTTGCTGAGAATATATTTTATTAGAAATTATAAGCATCACTTATCACTTATCAAGCTGAAATAATTCAACTCATTTATGTGAAAATATGAATAAATATGTATAGACATTTTTATATTATAAATTTAAGTGATGACTTCTACACTAAAAACAAGATCAAAGATTAGGAATCTATCTTGTTTTTGGAATCGAACAATCAGTAACGCTATACTGCCTCTTATTTTCCATCCTTGATCAATTTGGAACTTATTTCTACCTTGGTTAGGGGTTTCTTAAAATTAGCCTTTAAATTTAGGCTTTTCCAGGAATCTCTTTATGGTGCTCTGGAAAGAATCATAAAGTCTGGCTTTGTGCACAACTTTAAACCAACAAAATTTTTTTTCAAAGTACTTAATAAAGCTTCGTGGTGCCATCAGCCTTGTTTAAGTACTGTAGGTTTTGAAGGAGGACATCTTTCAAGATTAACTATGTAATTTGATGAGATGTAAATTCATTCTTCAAGATAAGTTGGGTTTAGTCTCCATAGCCTGGCTCCATTGCACGATGACAAACTCTTTCACTTGGATCTGACTGCATGGAAGTAAGACGACTGCCAAAGGAAAAATGATCCATTAAAAAATAATGTTTTCTAAGCTGCTAACAGGGCACCACAACTCCAGTTGACCCAGCAATCACATTACTGGGTATATACCCAAAGGAATATAAATATAAATCATTCTTATTATAAAGACACATGCACTTGTATGTTTATTGCAGCACTATTCCCAATAGCAAAGACATGGAATCAAAATATCTTTGATAATACGTTTTTCTAGAAAGCTTGTGTTTGAATCCTGGTGCTTAATTTAAGGTTAAGTCCCAGCCAAACAAATTTGTACAATCAATAGGCCTATTTAGCATCTACAAAGCTTATCAGTAATATGAAGTCAAGATGAAATCTCTTCAAAATTAAAAATATATAAAAAAGTAGGTCTGTAATTTCATTCCACTTATAAATTAAATGCTTTGCCATTTCTAAAATTTCACATTTCAGTTGAGCAAATGAAGTATAGTAACAATTTTATAGAGCAAGAAACTTGCGATTGATCTTGAATACTCCTAAGAACAAATATACAGAGATGGCATGAATTATTAGCCAATTTTCACCAACTCCACCAATGTTTACCAATTTTCACAAGAAATCTAAATTTCTAAAAATGGAATTTGGCAATATTCCTTCCTTAGCAAGAATAAAATCAATTTAATTGCATAAGATGAATGTTTTTTAAATGGAGCTTGGCAGAATAAGTTATTCTATCAAATCAATGTCAATCCTCTTTAAAAATCCTTTTCCTTTTTCTTCTGCATTGTACCACCCAAAAGAAGGTTATTTATGGTTTGGTAAAAGTCCTGAACAGCAGAATAAATAGGGAAAAGCTGCTTTTCAAATAAACCAGCATAGAGTCCTTATTCTTAAGAAAAGGTAAGATTAAATTTTCAAAAGAAAATATGCTTAGTCAAACAAACAAAACAAAACACAGATTTAAGGTGTTTTAAGGGTTACCCTTATGAGTTCATTTAACAACATGAAATATACCTTTAACAATATGCAATACACTTTTACATGGATTACAAGTACTATATACTACAGAAGGGTTCAATAATTGAAATGATGAGAAAACATAATTGTTAGGGAAAATAAAATCAATAGGGAACGAATTCCTAGCAAAGGAATAAAGTTCATTTGTGTTAACCTGAGCATACGTGAACTTTCCAATGCAAGACCATTGAAAAAATTCTTTCTTGCATATGAAGGATATTAATTTGCTACTAGATCACTATCTTTCAGTAAAATAAGTATCCCAACAAAACACATCTCAATAAGTGGAACACTAACAACATTATAATTAACACAAAATAGATATTAATCAAAACAAAAACACTATGCTCCCTACACACATCAGAAGATGGATATTAGAATCCCTGTTTTGCTTGATTTCATTGTGATACGGTACTCGACATTACTTATCACTATAGTGTAACAACAAAGAGATGTAAGGACACTGAAAGGCTCTTTCAGGAGAATCTGTTCTCTCTGCCCATCCCCTCCCTTTTTGGTTTGTTTTCTCTCACTTTCAGTAGGAGAAATTTCATATTTAAAGAGCATGCATTCACCATTTGGCATATCATATGCCATTATCATAAGAGTTAACTATTTTAGAAGTATATTTATATATTTATTTTTCTTCCCTGAAATTTCTAAATGTCCAGTGCTTCAACCAACATAATCATTCATTTCAATGTCTTCTGTTGTACTGCAGATATTATAGGCAGCCTCCCTGCCAGTCTCCCTCTCTCCCTCCCTCCCAGAAATTGTTCATAGAGTCAAATTTTCTGGTTTGCTTTTGGTGAGTTGAGTGCAACACACTTTCCTAGGCAAAGGGGGAACAGCCCTCTAAATATCAACTCTCAGTGGAAGAATCACTTAACAACTGGGTACTTCATATTACTACATGAGCACAGTGCCACCGTAAAGTACCAAGAGGAAGAATAAATTGTTCCTTCTTTTCTCTGACCTGCTCCCTGACAACTAGACACATGGACAGAACCTTATTTCTCTATCACTGTATCAGCAGGGTAAAGGGTTTGTTTAATAAGGATGTAAAATAAAACCAGACTGGAACTACAAAAGGGCTGGATGGACTTTCCCATATTGGCATAACACTGAAGAAGCAGGATTGGTTATGAAGTCATAATTTAGCATTGGCATTTAAGCAGAAACGTTAACTTATATTGTCACAAAGCACAATGTCACATAAAAGCCATAAAAATATTCTCAGTCAGCCCTGGTAGCCAGGAAATTCTTTTCAGAGGTGTTTCCTTTTTGGGTTTTCTCAATCTGTACTCAGAAATGAAGTTAGAGACCTATTGTGATGTTTTAAATATTCCTTTTCTGAGCATATACCATGTAATTCAAAATAGAAGACAAATTTTTCAGCCTAGGTTATCTGATAAATCGTGTCCCATTACTCATTTTATCATAGTCACAATGTACTTAAAATGTGTAAAAGTATAAAAGTAAAAATAAAATTCTGATGTAAATAAATTTAAGATCTCTATGTGTAGAGCATATTGACAATTGGCACCCAAGCAAAGACTGATATTTTGAAAGAGATCTTGTATAAAAGCTATTCCATTCCTTGTATGCTATTTAAAAAATGATGCACAGACTCACATTCATAAACACACTGAAACACACACACACACATATAATATAGAACTTACACAATTTCATCATTCTGGAATTCGAGCTCTCCACAAGTGTCCTCAAAATCCTCCCCTCCACCTCTGGCAGTCCCTTCGATGGTTTTATATGGAACGATAACATTTCCTCGAGCTCCAGATGTTCTCAATACTTTCACCTCCATGATGCCAATGCTCTCACTCACATGAGTCACAGGTTCCTCAAAAGTAAAAATGCCTGCGTGGTCATCATCAAAAATAGTTACAGTGGCAGTGGAGGGAGATCCGAGGCAAGCAAGTGTAGAAACATGATTGGCTTCCAGTATGCCATCTTCTGAAGCTTCAGAAGATACTTTGACATTGCTGAGATGCACAAGGAAATTTTCATCCTCCTCAAATATATCATCATCTATGATACCCACTCTGATTTCCTTCTGGGTCTCACCAGGCTTAAACACCACAGTTCCTTCAGTAAATTCATAATCAGACCCAGCATTTGCTGTGCCGTCCTCTGTTCTGAAGTCAACAAACACAGTGTTGGTCAAATCACCACCTCTGCGGATAATGGTAAGGGCCACAGTACCACAGTTCTCCAGACACTGATATGTCCCTTGTTCAAAGAAGATCTTACTAACGGGGTCATTTTCAGTCACTTCAGTGTTGACCTCGTGCATGCTGACAGCCTTCCTTGCTTGGTCAGCTGCATGCCTCTTTAAAATGTTGCCAGCTCCAGTCATCAGGCGAGTAGCTTGAATGCGATAAAATGCTCTACTTTTTTGCTGCTGACTTAGGACTTGGTAGTTAGCTAATTCTATTAATTGCTCTATTTCTTTCTCTGGATGTTTCTGCTTAAGTTCCTTCAGAATCCTAGCCATTTCTCGCCTAGCTTCATCATCATCTTGGTCCCTCTCATCCACCTCCAGAACCAGAGCACCATCTAAGAAATTTTCAACATGAGAATTGACCACTTTCCCATCCATTTCAATTTCAGTCTTGGAAGATGGCCTGTCTCCTTCATGTTCAATAATCATCCCCCTCTGCTTGCCAGCTCGATACCTCTTGTAGACATACTTGTAAAACAGAAGTCTCCTATCCGCTACCCAAGCGAACACAACACAGATGGGAAAGAAGAAGAAAGTAAGCAAACCTTCCCAGACCTCCACAACGCCAGGAGAGATGACAGACAAAATAATGTAAAGCCAGGTGTAGGCAAAGATGCTCCAGGCTGCCGTCACAAAGAACACACGCAAATGCTTAATCTTCCTTGTCTCTCCATCAGGGACCACGTAAACACAGAGTGCAATAATGATGAACATGTTGAATGCAGCACTTCCCACGATGGTGCTAGGACCGAGGTCTCCTGCAGTGAAGTTATGGCCACACACTTCAATTACTGAAAGGAGAATCTCAGGAGCAGAAGATCCCAGGGCCATCAAGGTCAGGTTAGAAACTGTCTCATTCCAGATCCTCACAGTTGTCTTGGTGGTCTCTCCATTGGGTTTCTTTATGGTTATTTCTTTTTCTTGAGATGTGATGACTTCTATAGAGGACATGAACCGATCAGCTATGATAGAGACTCCAAGAAACATGTAGACCATGGCCACAAAATACACAGTAGCTCTAGCAATTTTGTCCCCAAAAGAAGGGTCTTGGGGTTCCCAAATGGGCAAAATCACCCCTTTCTTACAGTAATATGAGCCAGTACATTCACCAGTTTCATTTCCTTCTCCTTCCATTTCTGTCTCAGCAATTACGTAGTCCACATGGGAAAATAAGAGAGCCACAATAACTAACAGATGAAATCCCATTGA
This sequence comes from Macaca nemestrina, assembly GCF_043159975.1. Classification (NCBI taxonomy): domain Eukaryota; kingdom Metazoa; phylum Chordata; class Mammalia; order Primates; family Cercopithecidae; genus Macaca; species Macaca nemestrina. Next base: position 40,497,689 of record NC_092137.1, read on the forward strand.
AAAGGTGGGTGAAAGACTTAATCGCCGCATGTTGTACACGACACTTCCAACTGTCAGAACCTACTGGTAAAAACAAGATGGGGGAGAGGGCGGAAAAAAAGTCATGTCATTAGAGCTGCATCCAAAGCATTACTAATTATTTTTATTACTCTTACCAAAATTTGTTTATATTTGACCATCACAAAATCTATGGTGAATGATTGCGTTCTAAGACTCCATCAGTGACTAAGCAATCCTTTGTAAAGTTTACAATTCAATCTTTCTGTGAATTTACTACATGGAGTACCCATTCACTGAGTAAGATATACAATTGACTCATTGGAAAGGAAAAGTTCAATTTATATAGCCTTGCCTTATTAAACACACGTTTATGCATGCTAATAGCCAAAAAACACAGGACTTTTGAAGCATCAAATAATTTCCTCCTTTTTACTAAAGCAGATTTTCTTCTAAATTTGTGTTAGTACATCTTCTTTCAAAAACGGTTTCAATGCCAAAAGCACCTTATTATAATTGATGCTTTGAAAACTCAGACCCTGAAAAAATCCCACCAATACAAGGCCTGGTGATTATCTTAAACACCAGAGAGCATCTTACACTGTATTTCATGAAATCATGTCCTATTGCTCCACACTTACTTGGAAACAGAAAACTTCAAGCTTGCCTGAAATCAAAGCTCAATGGCATTTCTTCTTGAGGAGAAAAAAATTCTGCTGTAACGCAGTATTTCCACACATTAAGTACAGTTTTTAAAAGCATGTTTTGATGAGAGCACATTTCTTCCTAATTTTCAGCCAGCCCAGGTCTGCTGATACATTAGTAGCTGGGCATCTGGTTCTTCAAGCACAGCTCTTCACATCTGTGTACAGAGCCTGTTTTTCTGCAGGCTGGAAAGGGAGATAACCAGGCCAAGGCCTACTTGTGGGTAAGAGCCTGGCAGGCTATGGAATCAGCGTCACCAACCTTAAAATGTTCCTTCTCGGTGTCGGTCATATTTTCCATGGTCATTCTAAAATACATATTAGTTCTGTCGAGGGTTCAAAGTGACCAAAAAATGCAGGACCAATAATTCCACTTAAATTAGTTCATGTGGCATGACAACAGTGACCACAAAATATACACATGATGAAGGGCTGTAGGCAAGGAGGGCCATGGTAACAGAGTCAGTGAGCGGCACACAAAGCTTGGTAGGCATAGTGGTGGACTCAGCCACCATGGCCTTAAGTTCACCTACCAGCTCAAGCAAAACTCTACTCAGACCTTACGTCCCCTCTGCTTCCAGAACCTGGAAGGGAGGTGAGCGGAAACTGAAGTAGAGGAAGGTCTGCTCCAAGTCAGGGTAACTGTCTCCCAGGCCTTGCAGGAGGGACCAGTTATGACATCAGATAAAGCAGCAATAGGAAGAAGCCCTGAGTCAGAACATACCCTTAATGTCCTGGAAAAAGTTAAAAGAGGAGCTGGATTAGAGGCTTTCATAGCTTCAGGCTGGCTGAGAGCCACCCTACGTTCGCCTACACTCTCTGGCTCATGTTTGCTCCTGATGGCTTATTCTGCAAACTGCACCAGGGCCCAGGAGAACACCCCTGCCTAGGACATTCTGGCAGACCCTCAGAGATCCCCCCATAGCCTAAAGCCCTTTATAGCTCATCACTACAGAGAGATAAGTTTCTTTGACATTTTTCCCATACTAAAGACAACCAGAGGAGGGTTATAGCAGAATTTGAAACTAAGTAAAAGGCTGAAAAATAGAGGCAGCACATTCTCGAAATATGCAAAAGTTCATGGTCAGTATGTCTGCTCGTTCAGTCTTTGAAAGGTTTTAGGATTTCTGCTTGAAACAAGGTGAAATTCAACCATCCTGCAAGAATGGTGGAAAATCTAGTTCCAACTCCCTTGTGTATCCATTTCATCCACAAATATTTATGCATGCTTAATATGTATTCTAGAAAGACTTGCTAGGCTCTCTTCTAGATCCTGAGAATTCACCAGTGATAAAACAAAGTCTGTGTTCTCACAGAGCTTATAATCTAATGGTGGAGGAAACAAACAAATATAAGTATCAGAAGGTTAAAAAGTCCTATGGTACATGTATGTGCAGAGCAATATAAAGAGGACAAGGAGTGAGTGTGTGTGTGTGTGTGTGAGAGAGAGAGAGAGAGTGTGTGTGTGTATACACATGGCATGCATGATTTCATACTAGATGGTTAAGGAAGGCCTCTCTGATAAGGTAACACTTGAGCAAAGTCCTAAAGGACACGAAAGATCAAGTCTTGTGGATATCTGTAGGAAAAGAATTCCTAGCAAGTGCAAATGTCCTAATGGGAACCATGCTTGGCACAGTCTCGAAACACAGAAAACCAATGTAGCAAGAGGGCAATGCACCAAGGGGGCAGGGCTCAGGAGTGGGAATGGATCATGGAACACTGAGTTGCCATAAGGCATGAGCTTTGATGAGGTAGAAGATGAGAATCACTGAGAGTTTCTAATCAGAGGGTGATATGATCTGATTTTTCTTTTAGAAGGATCTCTCTGCTGGTTCAGTGCAGAATAGACTAAAGGGACAAGGGTGGACACAAGGAGACCAGCTTTGGCCTACTCTATAAAATCTAATTTATAAGTGATCCCAATACTTGGCAGGTATACAGAATGATATAGAAGATATCTAACATTTAAAATGGTGAAAGAAACCTCTGTAGTGATCCTTTTGGAAGATATGCAATTTAAAATGTCTTGGGGACCTGAAAGAATCAGAAAGGTGAAATATTTGTAATAAATAGTAGTACTGAACATAAACACTGAAGAGAGATTCAAACTTGTGTCTGTCTCCAAGACTGATATAATTAACCACTCCCTTCAAATGACTGCCAAATCGCATCATTCCATTCTTCACATTTCAGCCAAAATGAAATTCCTAAAGTGCAGATCTGACACTCTTCACTTCCCTTAAAACTCTTCATTGGTTTCCTGCTTCCCTGAGGACAAAGCTCAAAACCCTTAACAGGCTAAGACCTTTTATAATCTGGCATCTGAGCTCCAGAATATGGAAATTATTCCCATTCCCTGAACAATGTAACAATTTCTTATATCCAAGTCTTCGCAGATTATTCTGTATCCAAAACTATTTTGCTTTTTCCTTCTTAGAAGCAAGTTTCAAAAGAGCTGAACACCAAATTATAACCAATTTCCTGAGAGAATACTAGATTCCATTCTTAAACAGTCATGGACACCATGCTAAATTCTCTCTATACATATCAATTATATTTAATATTTACATTAGCCAGCACTGCCATGTTACAAAATTCCTAGTGTTGCTATTTCCATTACAGTCCATGAGAACAGCACCCCTGGAGTTGTGCAATGCACAGTACCCTAACAATAATCCTAAATAGAGGGTATTATTAGCCCATTTGGAGGTTGGATAACTGAGGCTTAGATAGGTTAAGTACTTGCTGAATGTCATACGGACAGTAAAACCCTCAACTAAGACTCAACCCCTGGTCTTTTTCCAAGACTGATATAATTAACTGCTCCATTACATCATCCCTGATAGTGTGTGAAGTAATCCTTGAGAACTATTGGGGTTGGCTTGGACTAGCCCATTGGAAAGCCTCTTGGCTTCCATGTAGAATCAGGAGGGCCTAGTTAGCAAAAGACTTGTGGAAGGTTTCCAATAGCCTGGCTTTTATCTTATGGATTAGACTCAAACAGACAAGCATCAATAACGGTGATGTAACATGAGGGCTAGCACGCTCCTAGAGACAGCTGCCCTTCAATCTGGTCTTTTAGCAATTGCCTGGCAACCTCTTCCTGCATGCACTGTCAGGGCAATCTCCTAGGCCAGCCAAGAAAAAGCCCTGCCCTTTATCCCTTCCCTAGTCCACATCCCACAATATGTTCTTAGCCAAAAGGTCACCAGATGTCTAAAGGTAGACAGATCAGTAAAAATCCATCATCATTATCAGAGAAAAAGAAAGGGGGCTTCTGGTGTTAACTAAAAACATTACAATTATATTCAAAAGAGGGGAGCATTATAATTTGTGAACAGTGGATACAACACACTGATGTAGCTTATTGGCAATGAAGCATCTGGAAAGAACTCTCTGGAGTTGAATTTCTTTTTGTGTTAAATAAATACCAAATCCAAATGCCCGTGAAGATGTGGAATAGGTGTTACCTAAATGCAAGTTCCTTCTTCGTCCTTTTGTCTCCTTTCTTTCAGGGTCTTTCCTCTATCATCAGATTCAAAGTAGTTCTACTTAATTCTCCCATTTTCCCTCAAATATACATTTCCATATAAATTAAGCAGAAAGATAAGAATAGAGCCTGTGGATATGTTGATTTGTTGCCTGGCTTTCTTATATTCTGCCTTAATTTACCAATACAAAGTATAGGCTGATTTTTATGGTGGATTCAGATCAACTCGTACAACTACGAGCAGTACTAACTTAGGAATATCCATTACATCTTCCAAATGATACTTCAGCATAGTATCAGGAATACCCAATTTATCTACTGATCACTGTTTATTTTAAAACAAAACACAACCCATCACCTACAGATTACAGACCCAAATGGCACTGACAAAGGATGGTAAAAAGATATCCAGCTGTGAGTAGTCCAGCCAGTTGTGTTGGAGGAAGAGGTCACAGCTACAAGGAATAGAAACCCACATCTGCAAGAGATAGATCATTATCAAACTGCTTTTGTAAAGGATGAGGGAGAGCTTTTGGAGCAAAGAGGCCTGAAGAGTGGTTGGCAGCAGTGACCACTCCCTGCTGGAAGCTATAGCCAGTTTTGGCTACCAAGGAAGACTTGACTCAGAGCAAAGGCATATGCTGGCATTCCTACCAGTCCAATATATTGGACAGTCAGCGTAATGGCATGCTCTTGATTGGCAGCTGGGGTTATTCCAAGGAACTCCTTGATGGCCTTCATCAGAACTTGGAATTCCCTTCTATGTAATTCTTGCTGACTTAAAGCCTCAAAGGTAAGCAATTAATCTGTTTCTAAGGCAACATTAAAGCAACCATAAATCCTTATCCACTACCAAGGCAAGCACTTCCAAATGCTTCTAGACAAAGAGATGATGCCAGAGGATGAAGGCTTTTCTCATCTGACCATCCCATCTAAAGTGAAAATTACTGCCCTGGCTCCAGCCTCAGGCTATCAGACCGTGGCCAGACTTCAGGAAAAAAAAAAAAAAAAAAAAAAAAACCTCATTTACACAGAGACTCTCTGCTAATACCTATTTTTCCCCTCCAAAGAGAGACTTTCCTGTCTGCTGTTTAATACATTGGGACAGGTCCTAAAGGGGATGGGCTATGAGTGGTCACATCATAGGCTCCAGCCTTTTTCTTAAACTCACAAAACAGAAGTCAGGTCCCTGCCTTATGTCTGAAAATACCTGCTGAAATTGTTCAGGAAAGGAAGAAACTAGGGCGAGGGTAGGCAACGTGGTCACAAAAGGAAAGACAGGCTTAGGATACAAAATAATGAAGTTGTTGAAAACTCATGAGATGCACCGTTGGCCCTTTCCTCTACTGTATTTTTCTAGATATCACTTATGACTCTTTTTGGTTTGTTTTTGAGACAGAGTCTTGCTCTTGTCACCCAGGCTAGAATGCAGTGGTGTGAACTCGGCTCACTGCAACCTCTGCCTTCCAGATTCAAGAAATTCTTCTGCCTCAGCTTCCCAAGTAGCTGGGATTACAGGTGCCTGCCAACCACACTTGGCTATTTTTTTTTTTTTTTTGTATTTTTAGTAGAGACAGGGTTTCACCATGTTGGCCAGGCTGGTCTTGAACTCTTGACCTTAGGGAATCTGCCCGCCTCAGCCTCCTTAAGTGCTGGGATTACAGGCGTGAACCACTGTGCCTGGACAGCTCTTATTACTTTTTACATGTTTTATAGTTTATTCAATGGTTCTATTTATTGTCTTTCTCTCTTCAAAAGATGCAACTCTCTAAGGGCAGGGATTTTCGTTTCTTTTTTTCATTGATGTATTCCCAGTTCCTAGAGCACAGCCTGGCACACAGAAGATGCACAACATCTGCTTATTAAATGAGTAAAGTACTGCTCATAAGGTCATGTGTTGATTCACCAAATCTCCGGTGGTAAATCAGAATCTGGGAAATGGGCCTAAGCATTTGCAGTTAAAAATGTCTATGTGAAATGGTTGCACCCTAACATAAGCAGAGTTCAAAATCAGATTGTAAATCAATGTCAGTGTTAGAAAGAGAAGAAACACATAATTCAGACTCATGAACAAAGACTCTTGGGCTGGAAAGACTGATCTCCAGCATAAAGAGAGGCCCTGACATTTTCCCCACAACCTGGGTGTGTGTCTTCCAACATCAGCCCTGGTTTGCTTATTTTATTTGCTCTGTTAAGAGGGCCCTAACACTTTGGACATACTCAAGGAAGTAAATCTCATCCTTCCAATACAATTAAAAGACACGTATTGAAGCACAACAAAAATCACCTTCATTGTAGAGGCCCTACAGAACGGAAAGAACACCAAGCATTTATTAAATATTAATCTGCATGCTAACATGGAAATATGGGTGGAAAGAAGAAAGCTGGAGAAGAGTCTTTGGATAGAAAATAAATGAAAGAGAATTCAGAAGGAAGATGCTCTGATAATCTTGGGCTCCATGTGAAGTTAGCAAGGTTTGTCCTCCAATTCATTACGCCAGAGCCACAGAACAGGGTTTAACGGCCCTACTCAGGGCACTGATGGCAATAATGACTGAAATCATGGACTGAGCATCTACTTGTCCTAGGTACTGTGCTAATTAATTTGTATTCACTGTCCCTAACTTTTCTGACGATACTACAAGGAGATATTATCATTCCCATTTTACAAACGAGAAAAATAAATGGTTCATGAAAGTAATCTGGCTAGAGTCATCTAGACTTAAGTGACAGAAGTAGAATTTTAATTCAGGCATTTTGCATTAAAGAATAGCGATTTCCAAAATGGCAGAAACTTTCTGTTTTCATGACAATAAGGTAACAATGTTTTCTGGGGACAAAGAGCTCAAGATTTAGGTACTTAACCTCCATGCTGCCCCTTCTTCCCACCTGAATAAATGTGTGTAGGTTGCATTATCTCATCAAGGAGCCTTACATGTTTTCCACTCCTGTCTGATGCCTCCCCACCCCCCAAGTAAGTTTTGTAAGCACTTCTATTCATCACATAGCAAGGGAAAGATGATCCATGTGGAGGATCATCGGCTGAAGACAGAGGTCTGAAATCACTCCAAACTCATGTAGTAAACTCAGGGTTTTTCCATTTGGTCAGGAGAAAAGCAAATGGAGAAAGAATCCCTAACAGTAAGCAAGCAAAACTAAAATAAAAGAGGGGAATGGATAATGAATGGGAGCCAGGGAGAAAGATACAGAATTTTGCTATAACAAGTAGGTTAACACTTTGCTCTGATAACAATAATTCAGTATTTTTTTTTTAAACAAAGAATTTCATTGCAGCTCAAAAATTTGGGGGTCAATTTTTTTTAACATCTTAAATTTAAGCCGATAAGTAATCCAAAGAAATGCAAAAACAACACATTCGTTTATGGTTTTATCTGCCAAGTTTTTCTTAGCCACTCACATGTGCCAGACACTGTGTTTCAAAAATAAATAAAACATATCTGCAAAGGAGCTTGTATTCTAGTGGGGCATTGCCAGAGTCAAGGAGTGAGTCCCTTCTGTGGAAAACAGGACCCTTCCATTACTAGAGATTCACTGAAGAGAAGAGATCTTCCTGGCATTTGAACAGTGACACTGATCACTCAAGTGGACTACGTAGTCCCCAGTTTAATGTACCTTGGGTCTTGAGTTAATAAGCCCAGCATTCTAGAAACCTCAGACTGCTCAGACTATGGTCCTACAACCTAGAGATTTCAATTATAATGAGGTCCCAGAGGCAGGGCCTTGGAGCATCTCCTTTGTACTCTGTAAATCTTTCAGAAGCCTCCTGATAGACAATGGTAATTCTTTTACATAATAGTTGTTCACCACTAACGCTGAAGAGAAAGAGCAGCCTTTCTTTGATGTTTGACCTTACACACTGAAACAGAATGAGGTCATATACATGCTTTTACATCTAGGTCACCAAAAAATATTTTCTACCTAAAAATATTTCCCCAATAGCCTGTTGACATTTAATCTTAAAAATCCATATATATAGTGAGCCCTTCCTATGTTTCTACTTCTGGAGGGAGTGAACCCTTCATTTATTCATCAAGCCTCTACAGAGTAGCTTCTATGTGCAAAGCACCATAACAGACACTACAGGGACTGCAAATATGATTGACAAATGGTCCCTGTACTTAACTAAATTTATAGTCTCCAAGTGACAGTTACTCCAGTGACCATTAATACTAGGAAGAATGGGCAAAATTCCATAAAAGGAAGGGATGGGAAGGATGACAATGTCTAGAGAATGTGAGAGGACATTCTCAAAGGAAGAAATGATATGGACAAAGGCATAGAGCAATGATTCTCCAACTTCAGTTCACCTAAGTATCACCTGGGAAACTAATTAAAATGCAGTTAACTGGGCCCTATTATCAGATACAGTTGAAGAACCTCCAAATTTGAAGTTTAACAACAATCCCAGGTGATTGTGATGTAGGTGGTCCTGGATCACCCTTTGAGAAGTATAAGGCAGAAAGAGCAGAACTGAGTAGAAGCATAGAAACGGCACACAGGGCATGGGGCTTGTTTAACAAACAGACTGGAAGTGCAAGCCTGAAAATCAGAAAATAGTGTTTGTTCTAATATCAGTAAGATGTTGATGTTAAGTAATATGTCAGCTGTGCTTTCCTTTTCGCAGACTGGATATCCAGGCAGGATAAAAATATGAAGCTCCTTAGTGAATATGTTTCCAGGAGGTGGGGGACTAGAGGGCAGAGGAGGATGGATCTTAACAGGAGATAAGAGGGGTCCCAAGAGAGGAGATTAAAGCACTGGAGGTAATATGAAAATATGAAGTTCCTACTTCATGATGATGTTGCTGCAGGTGTTTTGCCTTCTCTAAGAAACAAGCAAGGATTGCTAGGCTACTACATCAGCAGGTGACAAAGACTCAGGATAAACGGACATCTATCTTCAGAGACCTATTCAGTTTCTATACCCAAGCCCTAAGTAGATGTAGAAAACATGCAGAAACGTGAACCCCAAAATGAAGTACTGGTGGTAAGGAAAGCTGTGCTCTTTAAATTATAGGTTCTTTAGAGGGCAGCCCCTACTCTCTATCTTCATTTCATCTCAAGAATGAATCTCTGTGGTCACTCTTTCTTCTTTCTAGTCTGCCTCTTGGAACTGGGGATGTTTAATATAGAATCCAATTTCAAGTTGAATGACAGTCAGTCCAGCAAGACTTTTTTCTTTTTTAATCTTGTTTTGTTTTTTTTTTTAAACAAGGTAAATGCTGGTTGTGTGAGCAGAGGCTGGTGAATTTCATCAGCTTTTTACCTGAGTCATTAGGATTCATCTTCAAGTAGATAGCATTTCAGAAGAGAAAATCCTATCAACTTGAGGCTTGTAAGTCTTACATTTTCCTGCATAGTTTCAAATTACAGTCCTTGAAAGAATAAGCTATTCTTGAAAAGAGTGGAAGTAGGAAGTAAAAAGAAACATATTTTAAAAAGTCAAGTTGATGGGTGCTCACATAAGGGTGACTCTCCATCAGTATTGTATGCTACAATTTTCTAAAGTTCCTGACAATATCAGTGACAAAGTTCTAACACCAAGTGTGTATTTATGTATTACAATATTGTATATTGTATATTACATATTACAATACACTTTAAAAATGAAAGTCTGTTTATTGCAGCACTATTCACAATAGCAAAGACTTGGAATCAACCCAAATGTCCATCAGTGACAGATCGGATTAAGAAAATGTGGCACATATACACCATGGAATACTATGCAGCCATCAAAAAGGATGAGTTTGTGTCCTTTGTAGGGACATGGATGCAGCTGGAAACCATCATTCTTAGCAAACTATCACAAGAACAGAAAACCAAACACCGCATGTTCTCACTCATAGGTGGGAACTGAACAATGAGATCACTTGGACTCAGGAAGGGGAACATCACACACCGGGGCCTATCATGTTGAGGGGGGAGGGGGGAGGGATTGCATTGGGAGTTATACCTGATGTAAATGACGAGTTGACGGGTGCAGCACACCAACATGGCACAAGTATACATATGTAACAAACCTGCACGTTATGCACATGTACCCTACAACTTAAAGTATAATAATAATAAATAAATTTTAAAAAAAAATGAAAGTCATCTTAGAAAGAAACTAGTCAAATCTTATTATTTAGAGGACTAAAGGGAGTGTTGGTGACATGGGAAAACACAACATTCTTATGGAAATCTGGTAGAGAAATAGACAGTTTTTCTCTACTAGATAGGGCATCTAGTGAATATGTTCTTTAAACCAATTTTATATACCTGTGTTTGAAGAATTATTAAAATTGGCTTAAGTGGTATGGTTTTAATGTTAGTAACTATACTGACACTGCTAAATTATTGTCTTTTGGTGATAGATGAGGATTATAATAGATGTGAATTTATCTATCACGAAGGTGGTCATGAAAGGAGTCATTATAAAAGGTAGAGAAAAAAGCCACTGGAGGAAGAAATGCTATTTAATAATTTAATTAGCAAGTGAAGATAACTTCTATCTATGAAGCCTTTGCTAATGTAACAATTATTTTCATCAATATCAATGATTAATGAGAGAACATTCATTCATTAAAAAATATCAAATGTCTTTCATGTATCTAGCAAAGTGCGAGGCATTGGGGCTAGAATCATGAGATAGACACATAATCTCTCTCCTATTGGAACTTATTATCTAGCTGAGAAGATAGCTGTTCATTTAAATTACTACCCAAAATCCATTATTATATCCATCACATAAACAGAACGAATGACAAAAACCACATTATCTCAATAGACTCAGAAAAGGCATTTGATAAAATTCAACATCCCTTCACGTTAAAAACTCTCAATAAACTAGGTATTGATGGGACATATCTCAAAATAATAAGAGCTATTTATGGCAAACCAATGGCCAATATCATACTGAATGGGCAAAAGCTGGAAGCATTCCCTTTGAAAACTGGCACAAGACAAGGATGCCCTCTCTCACCACTGCTGTTCAACATTGTATTGGAAGTTATGGCCAGGGCAATCAGGCAAGAGAAAAAAAACAAAGGGTATTCAAATAGGAAAAGAGGAAGTCAGATTGTCTCTGTTTTCAGATGACATAATTCTATATTTAGAAAACCCCAGTGTCTCAGTCCAAAAACTCCTTAAGCTGATAAGGAACTTCAGCAAAGTCTCAGGAAACAAAATCAATATGCAAATATCCTAAGCATTCCTATGCACCAACAATAGAAAAGAAGAAAGCCAAATCATGAATGATCTTCCATCCACAATTGCTACAAAAAGAATAAAATACCTGGGAATATAGCTTACAAGGGATGTGAGGGACCTCTTCAAGGAGAATTACAAACCACTGCTCAAGGAAATAAGGGAGGAAACAAATGGAAAAACATTCCATGTCCATGTCCATGGATAGGAAGAATCAATATTGTGAAAGCAATTTATAGATCCAATGCTATTCCCATCAAACTACCATGGACTTTCTTCACATAATTAGGGAAAACAACTACTTTAAGTTTCATATAGAACAAAAAAAGAGCCTGTATAGCCAAAACAATCCTAAGCAAAAAGAACAAAGCTGGGGGCATCACGCTACCTGACTTCAAACTATACTACTACAAGACCACAGTAACCAAAACAGTACGATACTGGTACCCAACCAGACATATAGACCAATAAGACAGAACAGAGACCTCATAAATAACACTACACATCTACAACCATCTGATCTTCTACAAACCTGACAAAAACCAGCAACGGGGAAAGGATTCCCTACTTAATAAATGGTGCTGGGAAAACTGGCTAGCCATATGCAGAAAACTGAAACTGGACCCCTTCCCTACACCTTATATAAAAATTAACTCAAGATGGACTAAAGACTTAAATGTAAAACTAAAAACCATAAAAACCCTAGAAGAAAATCTAGGCAATACCATTCAGGACATGGGTATGGGCAAAGACTTCATGACTACATCACCAAAAGCAATTGCAACAAAAGCCAAAATTGACAAATGGGATGTAATTAAACCAAAGAGCTTCTGCATAGCAAAAGAAACTAGCGTCAGAGTGAACAGGCAACCTACAGAATGGGAGAAACGTTTTGCAATCTACACACTCTGACAAAGGTCTAATATCTGGAATCTATAAGGAACTTAAATTTACCAAAAAAAAAAAAAAGCCATCAAAAAGTGGACAAAGGATATGAACACACACTTCTCAAAAGAAGTCATTTATGCAGCCAACAAACATGAAAAAAAGCTCATCATCACTGATCGTTAGAGAAATGCAAATTGAAACCACAATGAGATACCATCTCACACCAGTAAGAATGGCAATTATTAAAAAGTCAGGAAACAATAGATGCTGGTGAGGCTGTGGAGAAACAGGAACGTTTTTATACTATTGATCGGATTATAAATTAGTTCAACCATTGTGGAAGACAGTGTGGCGATTCATCAAGGATCTAGAACCAGAAGTACCATTTGACCCAGCAACCCCATTACTGGGTATACACCCAAAGGAACAGAAATCATTCTACTATAAAGACACTTATATGCATATGTGTACTGCAGCAATGTTTACAATAGCAAAGACTTGGAACCAACCTAAATGCCCATCAATGATAAACTGGATAAAGAAAATGTGGTATATATATATACCATAGAATACTATGCAGCCATAAAGAAGAGTGAGATCATGTCCTTGACAGGGATATGAATGAAGCTGGAAGCCATTATCCTCAGCAAACTAACACAGGAACAGAAAAGCAAATACCACACGTTCTCACTCATAAGTAGTTGAACAATGAGAACACATGAACACACGAAGGGGAACAACACACACTGGGGCCTTTTGAGGGTTGGGGGGTGAAGAGGAGGGAGAACATTAGGACAAATACCTAATGCATGCAGAGCTTAAAACCTAGATGACAGGTTGATAGGTGCAGCATACCACCATGGCACATCTATACCTATGTAACAAACCCACACATTCCACATGTATCCCAGAACTTAAAAAAAGAAATCCATAATTATTAACTCAAATAAATGCTATGGAAGTAAAAACGTGACTCTGTAAAACTAAGTAACAGAGGATTTTACCTGTCAGAGTATTAGAGAAGGTTCAGCTGAAAAATAACATCCAAGCTGAGATTTAAAAGACACTCTGCAGGAAACCAGCCAAAAGGTTGTTGAATTGTAAGGTCTTAGGTGGACACTTTTGTAATTACCCTTCTCTGTAACAGGATTATTCACAGACCTACCTTCTTAGATATGCTGGGGTATGAGATCACGTTTGGAAGAGACAAAAAGTAGCTTCTATAATTTATCCAAGACTTTTTCTCTATGAGGTCAGAGTCATGCAACTGCATTTAATTGCATTCTACTACACTTATAGGGTCAGTGTGGTAGATGGAAGGTTCACTGGTCTAGGGACTAAAAGAAATGAGTGCTGGTCTCAGCTCTACTGACCAGTCATATGTCCTTAGAGAAGTCATTTTCCCTCTCTCAGTATCATCTGTAAAACTGGGAAATTCTGCTAACAATCTGCAGCTATGATATTCAAATCCTACACTGTGGCATTCAAGGTCATCTATAATATAACACCTGTCCATCTGTGCAGGTCTACTGTTAGTCAATGTATCAGCTAGTAGTCAGCTGAGCTACTAAATGAAAATTACCCAAATATGTACCACATCATCCTTTCTAATGTTTTTATGGTTGTCCTCCATGACCCATCTCGAATGTCAAATTTCCCTTATAAAACTACTTTGATTGCCAGGAAGGTCCTTAAACGTCATCTAGGCCAGGTACAGTAGCTCATGACTATAATCCTAGCACTTTGGGAGGCTGAAGCAGGATTGCTTGAGCCCATGAGTTCAAGACCAGCCTGGGCAACAGAGCAAGACCCCCATCTCTACAAAACACTGATAACTGAAAGAGACATTTCAAAGCTACACATCTCAGAAGTGATGGAGCTAGGCTCCAGAACAAATTCTGTGAATTTCTAGGCCATTTCTCTTCACACTACACCAACACCAATTGCTAGGATTCCCCAAGCCTATGAATGTTGCATTTGTGTCTCTCATAATCTATACTGTGTGTGTCAAGAGTTGGCAAACTATGGTTAATGGGACAAATTTAACCTGCTACCTGTTCTCGAAGGGCCCACAAAATTAAAATGTTTTACCATTTAAAATTACTGGAAAATAAAAAAAAGAATATTTCATGTGAAAATTATGTGACATTCAAATTTGTGCTCATAATTAACATTTTATGGAACACAGTCGTGCCCATTCATTTATATATTTTGATTGCTTTCTTGCTGCAACAGCAGAGTTGATAAATTATGACAGATCCTATAGTTCACAAAGCCAGAAATATTGACTATCTGGCCATTTTAAAAATCAGCTCTCTGATCTTTGGCATATGTCATTATGTGTGTACTAATCTTCCTTTACCTTCCTGTGGCAACCCCTTCACCACACCAATCAATGTATTCACATGGGTGCACACAGGCAGGAACAAGGCCCTCTCTCACCATTTATATCTTCAGTAATGAGCTAACAGTTACTGAGCACTCAGGTATCAGAAACTGTTCCAAATATTTTACTAATATTACTTTATTACTCCTCACACAAATCACAAGCCTTTTTAATATTTTTATTCCCATTTAATAGATGAAGTATAATAGATGAAGAAAGTCAACACAGAGAAGTCTAAATAACTAGCACAATGTCAAATATACCACCTTTTGAATTCAAGCAAATGCTATAACTATCATGAATATGTCTGCTGACCTCAGAGACCTTTAGTCTGAGGACCTTAGGGTGGTTTATTTTGTTAGTCAGTATTCTCAAACTAGATGAAAAGTCATAGTTTCCTTTCCACCCTGAAGAATCCTTGTTAGACATCTAGGAATTCCTGAGGCCCAGAAAACATAGGCAAATTTCTGGAGGCTTTCTACACAGGGAAAGAAAAAAGAGGTGACTTGGCTGAAATGATTTCAGAGTCACAGAACTGGATTCTACTAGCTCCTATTTCAGTCTTATCAAATCATTTAATTTTATATGGCCTCCATTTGCTTACTTGTAAAATATAAAAATTAACACAAAGCAAAACTAGGTGATGTCAGATGTCTCTTCCAGTGCTAGCCATGGTATGAAGCAACAGAAGGACCGATAAAGAGCTCTTAAAAAAAAACTTCTGACAGCTAGCTGCATGTCCAGGGGAAGAAAGGCAGACAGGGAGGAGTCAGGGGGAAAGAAGCATTGACTGTGCCCAACACCGACTCACAAATTTCAGCTTTGGAGGGCCCACATCCCCCAACATTTGAAAGAGCATTTTGGATGAGTGACTTGAAACTTCTGAGAGACATTTGATGGGCACCTCTCCAAACTGTCTGATGCCACCCACAGTTGGGGCTCTAACACAGCCCACAGAGGAAGTTAAAGCTTGGGTGTAGAGTAAGTTGTCTGATTCTCTCAACCTGCTGCCAGGATGGGATGCTATTCATCGAGCACAGCAGAGAACCAAAGGGTGGCCCTGGGTCCTGAGCTTTAAGGGAAATCTGAAAAAATTGGAAGCTAGACAAGTTCCAGAAGCTCAAGTGTAAAAGCACCAGCATAACCATTCGGTGCTAAACAGATAAATTAAAACCACCTACCCTAGTAGAGGAAACAGAATCATCACCTTTAATAAAGGAACCAGTGAGCAAGTGGTCTATCCCTTGCCTCACCTCTGACTGGTACAGCGTCTCTTCTCCAAGGCCATGCTGGAAGTTCATCCTACATTTTGGTTTCAAGCGTAAAATGCATTTGTGCAATAGTTTATGTTATTATTTGTTTCAGATCCTGTTTCTGTGGCATGGTCCTGACTGGGACACAGAACAGAATGAAAGAGTCTAGAAACTGCCCTAACATTTCTCTATGGCTGCCTTGTCATAAATAAGCTGGGGCTCTTTGACATGTTTCAAAAGTGGCTAGGCCTTATTTGTTTTCAAAATCCTTTTCACTCTTTCTGAATACATTAAAATGCCTCCTCCTCCGTGAAGCCATGTCCAATGTTCTCTTCTTCCTTTCAACTCCTTCAGCACTTTGCTCAGTTGCAGTGGAGTGATCTTTCTCACTCAGCCTTGTACTTCAGTATACGTGTTCTAGACCATGACATTCCTGGGAACAGAGAACAGTGTATAGCATGGCTTTTGGAGAGCTTTCTTTATTAACCATTGCTTGTTAGGCCTTGGCCAAAGTTATTTCACTGAACCACAGTCTTCATCCTTAAGTCAGAATAACGATGCTTCCTTACCCTGCAGGATACTCATAAGCATCCAGTGAGAAAACGTGTATAAAGCATTCATACTAGTCCCTGGCACATAAGAAGCACTCAACAAATGTCACTAACTTTTCTTCATCATCTGCATTCTTTGAAAAGCCAAGCACAGGGCCTTGTATACACTGAGTGCTCCATAAACATCATGGTTTGGTTGAAGAAAATTGCTGGATCACTACCTTGTTTGACTTCCTCTCACATTGGATCCAACTAGGAAATTATTATTCTCACTTCCCATGCAATGACATCAAAGTAATTATTCTTTGTCTTTTTTAAAAAATTAAGATGATCTTTAATATTCACATCTAGTTTCCCAGATCTGTTACATGTGCAAGAAACCATTTATTTGGATTGGTATCACATTAGCATTTTCTAGGTTACAGGCATTAATCCATACTGCAAAATGATACAGTCGAATCTATTCAAGATTTTAAGGATGTAATTTCACTCTAGGGAAAATATTTTGCCCATTCCCCAGAGGACTTAAATGGCTAAATCTTCAAGAAAGCATCAAATTGTTATTACCCTTGTTACTCTAGAAGCTAAATTTGGAGAGTTTATCTTTGCCTTTGTCTGGCTACTCTCTATCCCTCCATCAACATCCCCATTTCTGGACACTCACATCCCCCAAACTTCCCTACCAAAACGGCCCTGAGTGCACTAACTGGGCAGCAACCTAGTTTTAAACCTCTTTCACATTCTCTGTATTTTCCTGTGTTCCAGGCCCTCAGGACTTTGTCTGCCAGCTGACCTGATAAACCAATCCAAGTTAAAAAAAAAAAATGAACATATGCTAATGATTTGTGAGAATTAATGGTAGCTCCTTCTCAGATGGTATTTCATTTTATTAGGGTCTACTAGATAGAATTCCTTTATTCAAATGAATGGTTCTAATTGTGAAAGTTTCAGATCCTATTTTGCCCAAGAAATAAATGCTTTGAACCTGGGAATGTTTTGCCCACCCTCAAATCACTGTATAGACTGCTGCCTGCAATGCACTTGCCCTTGATCACAAAAGCATTTTCTTGCTTCAGCTGCCAGAGCTTTTCCTCTTCCACATGTTCCCCTCCTTCTACTGAAATTCACTAGAAAGTTTCAGATAAGGGGGAAATGTGATTCATTTAAACTTTTGTCTTGTTACTGTCTACACTCTTGGCTGGGCAGATCAAAGGACAATCTCAAATGTAAATTTAAACACCTACTATTCAATATAGTCTCTGCAAAGAGAACCTACAAAAATCACTTGAGGCAGCAAGGACTATGAGCAACTGTCTTATAAGTTAAGTCAATACACTGGAAAAATACATCAGAAAATGGACTGTTTGATTAATACGTACTACTGAGAACCTAATCATTGATTAGGTCTTCAAAATATATATTATGTAAAATGTATTTTGTAATGTATATGTGTGCATGGAGGGCTGGGGATGGAGGGTGACAGAGTGGGGAGGCCGGTGAGAGAGAGACAGAGAAAGAAAAAGAGGTTTTGGAAGATGAAGAAAGAAAACTGAAAGTAATCCCACCGTACTTAATTAGGCCCCACTGTACTAGTCCTGAATCCAAATCCAAATCTCAAAGGCAGACGTTGAAAGCTCACATTCTCAGAATCTAGTCCATCCCAATGGGTCAGAAAACACCTGATATTTATTTCCACTAAATCTCAGCTATCTCTCTAAGGAACAGAAATACCATCATTTAAAAAGAAAAGTGGTAACAGCTAGTACAGAAATCGACTGGTTTTGTTAGCCACCGTTACTACCGAGAATTAGAGTCAAAGTGATAGACAGCTAAAGGAGCCATAAGTGATGTCAGATAGGATTCAGGAACCCTGAGAAAGTCAGGGAGAATGTTTGCCACAAGAGGGAGTAGTAGAATTTGGTCAGATGGGAGGCCATTTGGTAGGGGTTATGATGAGGGGTCTATGAGGTATGGGAGGTTATGATGAAGGATTTAACTACAAGTATGAGTGATATTTGGATAATATTTTAGCAAAACACGTTTATCCTTGGGGGCAAAAACAAAGAAAGGGACCAGAAAGAGTAGAGATAATAGCACACTGATTCCTAAATTCTAAGCAAATATAAAGTGACAATTTAATGTTTACTTGAAAGCAACATACACACATAGTACAAAAATATAAAACATGCAACATGTGTGGTTTAATAGCCTCTTTTAGAGGCTGCATTTCTTTTCCAGATTTAATTTATATTTCAGTTTGAATTTTGTTTATTTCCATGTTTTTAGGGCAGTCTCCTTCTTACCTATATACTATCCTCCCTGTACCTAAAGGCATCACAAAGAAAGAACTTGTCTCACTGAATTGCAACATTAAAAAAACAGACATTAATGTCCCAAAATGCACTTACTTTGAGGCAACCACATCTATGGCTTGCTTTTTAAAGGGGAATTGCAACTTCCTTGGATTTGCAGAGCTTTTCTCATCATTTATTTTGTCAAAGAAATAGATTGAATACTAAGAGGAAAGGAATCATGTGTTTATTTTGCAAGTAAATAAAAGTCTATTTTTGCCTGGCAAAAGCATGTTAAACATAGCTTTTTAACAAATGCCGAAGTTCTCTTGGAATATATTTTATTTTTTCAAAACATAGAAAGCTTAATGGAGCAATTAACATAATTCCTGCAAATAGTCCTATAGGTGTTACTGACTATATCGCACCTTCCTTTTGTAATTTTACTGGGAGTCAAAGCACTGTTACTCCGAAGCTCTTTTCTTCCCCTGGCCAACAAAAGGGCTAATTCTTAATCTGAAACGTTACAGTAGAAACCATTATATAATAATAATAATAAAGTAGATAGGTAGATAGATACAAAAAAAATACAGCTGTCATATTATTTTAGTTCATTACTCTCCTCTTTCAGCCCTGTTAAGCTTTCAAGACAGAGTAAATTAAGTCTGATTGTCATGACACTCTTACATCCTTTGTAGCCCTATACAGCTTAACAATAAATAATGGTTTATCTCTGCTGTTCAGTCCTTTTTGTTGCTGTTGTTTTTCTAGGAATTAATCACTCCATTTTTTTAAAAAAAAAGACAACCATTTTAAGGGGACAAAATCAGGGCTTCTTTTATAGTAGGTGTGAGAAATCTTAGCTAAAGAGCTGTGAGATCCCAATGGAATTCTTCAAGCAGGCAGAATTTGTAAAATGAAAACCATTAAAGAGCACACATCTTGCTTCTTGATGTAATAAGTGGGTCCTCCCCCACCTTCTCACTCAGAAGGCCCCAAAGATGGAGCTAGTTTTCCCTTCCTTCCTCCTGCTTTCACACCCGCCTAACCTCCCATTTAAGCAACTTTAGCAAACCCAGAGAGCTCAATCCAAGTAACACAGGATTTGAAAGAGGAACCTAAAACCAATCATCCCTCTTCCGGCTTTGTCTTCTTACTTGAAATGAATGAAACATCTAGATTCATTTTCCTCCTTTTTTCTTTTCCTGACTCGCTGCTGGAGTAGCTTCAAGAGAGAAAGAGAAAGCATGTGAGTGTGAGTGTGTGTGTGTGTGCGCGCGCGCACGCTGGTGGGGGCATGGGAAACAGAGATATACTTTCAGAATTCTCTCCTGGTGGCTCCCTCTTTCTCTTGGGAAATCTTCGCACAAGTCTCAGATTGTGCATGTTCAACTGCTCATATCTGGAGATACTCCAGCAATGCCTTTAACCAGATCTGATCAGAAATCTCCACCTACTCAGCTAGAGGCTCCTCCATGATCAGGACGCTTGTACTGTCTTCACCACATCTGTCATTTTTAAAAAAGCTTCTTCCACTACACCTCCCACTGATATCCTTTTTTCTCTCTTTAGTCTTTACACCTCCAGCAGGACAAAGTTTGTATTGTTATATTCACAACCACTAGTAGCTGACTAGCAGGAGAGATAGAGAGCGGCTTCAGGGGAGGCAGGATTGGGGGCTTTAAAAGGATACCTAGTGCAAAGCATGACTTTCCAATGACTGCATACAACATGCACATTGCTCTCTTCTAAAAATGCTTTGTTAAATTTCATCACCCCTGCTCTCAACTCAACCACTACCACTTTGGAGAGGGAAATACGAATTGCCAGCCCAAGCCATTCATCAAACAGCAACAGCATCCACGGGGTGGGGAGGGGGGTGGGGGGGCGGGGGTGATGCAGGGGGTGGATTTAAAGAATCAAGGATGCACACATACTGTATTTTCAAGAGCATCGCCTGGGCGGATTTGGTTTCTTTGGCCGGCTGTCCAGCTATAAGACCGCCCTCTTCTTCATTAAGGAGGAGCCAAAAAGGATATCTTCACATCTGAGAACACAGACCACTTCCCCCAAGAGCCAGCAAAGCTCCAGAGGCAGAGAATGCAGCTGCAAAGTTCCCTTCCAATCTCTTAGGGAAAGATGCCTCTGTGTGCAGAATCCCCAAAGCACATCACGGCACAGCGCCCAGAGACCGGGACCTTGCAGCCCACTCCCTGCTACCCCCTACATTTCTTCCTCGTCTGTCTCTGCCCCGCCACACCTCCCTCCTCTCCGCAGTCCGTGAATGAGCACCCAGCGCCCGCTGGAAAAGAGGGCTCGGAAGTGTGGCCTTGGTGAAAGACCCCAGGGATTACCGGGAGAAGGGATGACCGCGAAGAAGAGTCCAGTGGGTGGGGACGCCTGGATCCCCAGCAGTTCTGCTTTCGGGGTGGACTTAGCTCTTCGCGCCCTGAATCCTCAGAGCCCAGCGCGGTGCAGGGTGCAGCATCTCTCCTTAGCAGCCCTTTCTTCCTCCGGCAGCCTGCACTGGCAGGCAGGCACCCTCACGCCCAGACGCACCAGCCCGAGCAATTTCACTCTGGGAAGCGCGGACACCCAGAAAATGTGCAGGCGCGCACCAGCACATCACACACACACACACACAAATTTAGAAGCCGCTCGTTTGCCAAAGCAGAGCGAAGTGTAGCCTTATGAGCAGCAAATGGAAAATAGTTCTCGGTCTCTGACCAAATGCCTTCTGCCTGCCCATCATAAGATCCTACCTGGTTTGGGGAGTGTGAATGGATTCTTCCTCCGTTCCTCCACGCTAGTAGGAAATACGGCGCACTCCCTCGTTTTAAACAGCTCCCGATCAGGAAGAGGTCGCTCCCATCTTCTGTGGGAAGCACAAAGCAGGCGGCGGCGGTAGGCTGACTCCCGTGCAGCGCCGGCGCGAGCGGGAGCGGCGGCGGCGGGCAGCGGTGCGCGCGGGCGGGAGGCAGGCGCGGAGGCCGGGAGGCTGGGAGGGCCGGGGCCCGGGCGGCGCGCGCGCTCCCCCTCCCTCCCGCGCACACTCGCCCGCCCGCCGCCCGCAGCCTCGCACTGGCTCACACGCGCGCTCGGCCCCGCGGCCGCCGGGCACCCTGGGGCCCCCTGCGCGCCCCTGGGGCTCACCGGGCGATCGCGTCTGGGCAGAGCCGGCGCGTTTCTGGAGCACGGAGAGGGTGGGGAGCCCTTCCAGCCTCCCAGCCTCTGCCGGCGAGCAGCTTTTCCGATTTCCTGCCGGCTCTCGGCCCCGCAGTGCGTTGTGGCGGCGCGCTAGCGCTGTCTCCCGCACCCAGCCCATCGATGACACGGGCACACAGGCGCTGCAACTTTTCTTTTAAACCCTCTTCCGCAGACAGAACCCTGACCCCCAATTCGCCTACCCGTTTCTCACCTCTGAGTTTGTTAATCCAACTATCTTTCTTCCCCCACTTCCTGCCCTTCTGTTAAAGGAAGCTTTCTTTTAGCAAAAGGGTCTGAGCATATATCAGCGATTTTTTTAAATTCTTCACCCTGTGTTTTTCTACATATCAGATATGCACAACTATACGTTGGCTACTAGATGCTGACACAAGCAAACAAGTATATTGGGGGGAGGGTGTCCTCCGGCCAAGAACTAGAAAAGAGTCTCTGTGTTGGTATTTCCCTCAAAGATGCGGCTCACCTGGGAATAAAGACCCTGAGACTGTTTCATGTGAAAGCCGTGCTGGTTTTAAACTACAGTGAGGAGTAAAAGCCTAGCATTAAGGTTGAGTTGGGAAAGACCTAATGCAGCAATCGACGAACCGTTCTTTGCCCTTTCCAAGAGAAGCATTATCATTGCCAATAAATCACTTTCCCCATAATTAATAAAGGAGCACTGCACCAGGCCTTTCCTCTCTTGACAGCTCATTCATTCTTACAAACCCTTAATGACTTCACGTGGTGAAAGGCTAGACCTGCTGTGGAGTTCACTAGCTCCCAAACCTGGCTGCGCATCAGACACACCTGGGAATGTAGTCAGATGCTGTAGACTCTGAGGCCGAATCTGATGCAGACTCTCCTGTTGTAGGTCTCAAATGGGGCTCCAAATTTGTATTTTTAAAACACCAGTTGCTACTAGCCACTGATGTCGTTTGCCAAGGTGTGGGGGGATTAGGAGCAGCTACTTGGGGAAGGTGGGAGAAGGAGGGACCTGCAGAGCACCAGGCAGAAAGTTTTTTTTCGTGGAAACGTTCCCCCTGTACTTACGGTGCAACCGGGGCAGTCACCACAAATGATTCTGACTCCAGGAACCTCAGTTTGCTTCTGCAACAGAGGGACGGAATGGAAGAAATACCCTCTTCTGCCTCTGCGCCAGTGACTCTCAATCCTCCCTGCACCTCAGAATCGCCTGGACCGCCTTATAAATCCCAGTGCTTAGGCCACACCCCCAAATTGATTAACTTTGACTCTCTTCAGGTGGGCCCCAGACAGGCTTAATTTGTTTTTAAGATGCCTGGTTGATTCCTATGTGCAATGAAGGTTGAGAATCACTGCTCTAGGTCAATACTCCTCAAACATGAATGTGAGTATGAATCACATGGGGATTGCAGTTTCTTTTTTAATAGACTTGGAGTAGTCCTGGGGTAGGCATGTGTTCAAGTGATGCTGATGCTGTCTGAATGAGGACCTCACATTAATTAGTCGGGTCTGTTGCCAGCAGTCATGGATACTGGCTTTGTAGAGGACACTCTAAACTGCTTCGTGTCTTATAAATTTGCAGGAATCGTTCTTCCCTAAGAATATTTTTCTTTCTTTGCTATAAGTTAAATTTTCTTGGAAGCTACTTTCCACACAAACTTGGTTAGACTGCACTTACTAGTGGATATAAACAGAGTGACCTGTGGGAAGAGACAGAAGTTCACTGTCTCTTTTAGAATATGTCCTCTACCAAAAAATTACTTACAGTCCCTGAATTTAAGGGAGTGTCAGTAGCAGATATTTGGATCACACTCAATGAAAGGGGCTTGGAGAGAAAAGTGGCTGCCTTCTAAATGACACTAAGGAAAGCATGTAACTAAAGACTCCACTCATAAGAAATAGGACACAGCTGAATGAAGGAACAAAGCGAAAGCTAAACGAAAATGTGAGTGGGCCACATCTCATTGGAATAGATTTCGTGGAAAGAGTGTAGCCTCTTATTGCTATCATGGGCCACTTAGTGAAAGCTGAGATTTTCTTGAAATTGTAGGCATGTTTGTGACAAGAACCCTGTTCTTTAAATGTCTATATTCCAGTGATGCCCAAAGTCTGTCTTATGACTTTTTTTTTTTTTTTTTTTTTTTTGGCTTTGACCATTGAAACTGAAAGGCTACATCTTGGCCACTTGGTTCTTCCTCTTTTCCAATCAAAACTGCTTTTAGACTGATTTGGATTCTTGGGGGAAAAAAATGGTCTTCTGTTTATCTAGAACTATTGAGAGGCAGCCTAGTGCCTAGCGATATGGCATCCTTTTTGGTTCAGTCAGTTTCTGAGCTCCTAATTTTCTTTGCCTTTCATTTCTCATTAAAGGCATTTTTATAATGGTTCCAGGGCCCCAAGGCAAATCAAACCTTTTGCTCCCTCCTAAATGTCATACATGAGTGGGTTTTTATTGCGAGAGAGAATTATCAAAGGCTACATCACAGACACAAGGCTGAGGAAGACTATGGTTCTAAGAAAGGAAAAAGTGAGGCTGCTGCAGTCTGTGGCTTTGGAAAGAAGAAACATTCAATGGAGGAAGGTGGTAATTTACATTCTAATAGCAGTAATGTTTCTTAATCGCAGTCTTCCACATTGATTGCCATTCTTTCCTCTGGACTTGGAATTAAGAGTCAACGGTCTCCACTGTTATCTAACCAAAGCAGTATGACACAATCATTCAGGGGACTCCACAGGGATATCACTAAGATTTGATATATTTGAAAGACGGTTCTGATGTTCATAAACTATTTCCTAGGAAACCTTCAGGGGATCTGTTAGCAAACTCATTTTCAGACCAAGTGTAAATATTGTGAATTAGGCTCTACTTTTAATCTAGTCTATAGAAAATTTAGACATGTGATCAGGTTACCAAGATTTAAAAAAAATATTTAATAGTTTACTAAAGCACTCAATATTTTTTCATCATAGGGAAAATAAGCACAATCCTCTGTTGAAATTCTTTTCATTTCACTTTGAATTACATAAATCAGAGGTACCTCTATTGTCTCTTCCATTGCTCGGAGCTTCTGAAGTATGTTAATATAGTTTTAGTCATCCCTCACCTCATTTCTTACTCTGCCGGTCTCCACTAATCATCTATCTGTTCATTCATAGGCTCAGTTTCATACTGATTTCTACATAAGAAAATGTTATTATATAATAGCACCCCTAGCCTGGCCAGTGAGTGGAGCTTAGAAGTAGTCATTTTTCCATACCTAAGAATCTCAGGTGAACCACTGGGTTCCCAGTTTTGCTCTTTAGGTTTTCTTTGCTGATGAGTAGATCCAAGGTTCTTTGCTTTGGGGACGACTTTGAGAATTCTTTGTTGACTTCTAAGTGCTATTCTTCCTCCTCCCTGGAAACTTGTTCCTGCAGTTAAACTTTTACTTCTCTGTTTTGTTTTGACCAGTTGAACACCACTCTTGTACCTCACCCAGTTGTAAGCCCTGCTTCTGCATAACAGTCCACAGACTGGGGCAGCCTTCCTGGCAGACTCACAGTCACAACCTTCCTCCTCTCTGCATTACCGTGGGGTCAGCCACTTCCTCTGAGTCGCCATGAATTTGTCATAGTCTTTGGACATCAGAGGCCTGCAATTCTACATTTGAGCAACTGATATTAAAGAATTGGGTTTGTACAAAATCCTGACACTTCTGTTTTCCATTTCTGCCCCTTATTAAATTAAGGAAATATCTAGTCTCTATCCCACAACTTTATCAATGGTAACTTAATGGCAGAATCATTATCTAGAGCTATTAATTAGTGGGTCAGAAAACAGTAGCAGATTGGTTAAAAGTCAAGGCTTTAGAGTCAGAATATCTGTGTTAGATTCTCAGATCCAGCTATGTAACCTTGGGGAAGCTTCTTAACCTCTGAAATCTCAATATCTTTGTTTGGAAAACATGGATCATAAACTCTCCTTCAAGGTGCTATGGGAAGGATAAAATGTATATAGGAAGCTTGGCATAGTTCCTGATCATAGTAATTGCTGAGCAAATGATATTGCTGTTATTATTATTGGTAAATATTATTGGTAAAGTTTCATGAACATGTTATCAATGTAAATTTTAAAATTTATATATAATTAGATTTTACATAATCAGGTCATCCCATTATTGATATTGATTATGCTATTGTTTTTGTTATACAGAGTTCTATGCAATGAATAATCCAGAAAAATAAACATTTCTATATCAAAACAGTACCTTTCCTCTCTGTAATGAAAAAGAGCTGCTTGTGCATTTTCTGATTTTGTAAGTACAGAGTGTGGTTAGTGATTGATTAAAAAGGGCAATGAATTCTTCTCTCCTTCACAATAATTCTTTTCCCTTATGTCTGGGTATCAATTTAATCTTATCTGTATTATAAACTGAGGGTAGAATTTGAAAGACAACCATTTTTAGACAAATCCTGCTACAACTAAAATTTTGATTGTCACATTACATTAATTTTATTAACTGGGAACGTTTTCTTTAGGGCATAAACTTCTTAACTAAGTTTATACAACATACTTTCCTCAACATTGATTCCAGGATTCTTCATCAAATAGGGACTCAAGATAAGCTCCCTGGGGTGCCTTGTACCAGACAGTTGTTCCCTACAATCCAGTTCTGAAGCAATGTCCCTGCGAGATTACACTTCAGCCTTTTTC
Source organism: Macaca nemestrina (assembly GCF_043159975.1). Classification (NCBI taxonomy): domain Eukaryota; kingdom Metazoa; phylum Chordata; class Mammalia; order Primates; family Cercopithecidae; genus Macaca; species Macaca nemestrina. The sequence goes on from NC_092137.1 coordinate 40,524,339, forward strand.
ATAAATCTCTTTTCCAAGCCACCATTTATGATATACAACTCCCTTGCTGTATCTTCAATTGCTGTTCACTGATTAGACTCTTCTGAGAGCTGCCAATGTTTTAGTGGTTACCACAATGCTCAGACAGGAGCCCTTGAAGATGAAACCTAAGGGGAAAATAGACTAAACTTACAGGTGTTGTTTTCCATGATTTTAATGATGCTGATTCTGCTACTACTGGAAGTGTCTGGAAATAATGAAACTGTATGCTCTCGTCTCTTTAAAAATTTAGACTCATACAGTGTGACCTGCAGAATCCTTAGTAATCACAAACAAGTAATATTCAGAAACTGCATTCTATTTCCCCTTTTAAAAGTATTATCCAGTTACACAAAAGTCACCTTTGGGTTTATTTCAGCAGTCCTAAGAATGTCTTTATTAAACCAAAGGATAAATTGTTTGTGTAGACATTAACATTTTTTGCCACCTCGAATTTAATTTTTATGTAAGAAATCCTTATGAACTAGTGGGGGCAGCTGTGATTACTCTCATTTTACAGACTGAGAAAGAAAGCACAAAGGGATTTGCCAAATCCTGACTGTATGCATGTATCAGCTGGGTTATTTTAAAAAATACTGAAAGCTGGGTCCTACCCTTAGACATTCTGTCTCTACTGGTCAGAAGTCAAGTCTGGGCACTGTTTTGTTTTGTTTTCAAGTTTTTGGGGATGGTTCTACCATTCAGCCAGGACTGAAAACCACGGGCCTAAGGTCAAATAGCTAATTTGTAGCAAAGACAAGTGATAAAGCTCTTTTACATCTGGCACAACTCAGTTTCTTTTCTGCTGCTCTATCGAATTTCACTATTTAATAGAATATAAAAATGAGGACTTTTCTTGGAAATTTAAGAGGACTTACAAATGTTTAAGGGCCTTTTTGAGTCCCTAAGGGGCAGAAGTGGGTAATATAATTCACCTGACATAGGCAGATTGGAGGATATGATCTAGAAAGTCCAGTCCATTACCGTGGGGCCCCCTTCTAGTTGAACATGTATTCCTCAGCATCTAGAGCAGTTTTTGGTGCTTGGGACATGAATTAGTAGAACACGTATTGTCCCCTGTAAGGGGACTGGTGTAGATGGAAAGAAGGATTCTGGTGATAGGGTAAACTCTTTGGCCTCTCTCCAGTGCAAATTGCAACTTAATAGCAATCATCTCCTTGTAGCTGCAGTGCAGGCTCTGGTTAGCTGACACAGTCACCATATCTACACCGTTATTCTGCCTGGCCACCTGCTCTGCAATGACAGACAGATTGTCTGTGACATTGCAGAAAGAGGAACCACACGGAGACAGCAATCTGACCCAGCCTCAGGCTTCAGTTTGTAAACTAACCCTTTGTCAGTTACCTCAGGAATTACTTATAAGCTCTTATTTGGCCCAATTTGTGAATACGTCAGAGAATCTCTTATTTCCTCTATTAAGAAGGGTTAACTAGGCATGGGGTTTATAAGCATTATTCTTGTATTCTTATTTATTATTTTTCAAGATTCAAGGAACATGTAAGTTTTTTCCAACGTCGGTCATCAGGTAACTCTGATTAAAGGAAAAAAAGCTGGGTAGAACAGAGAAAAATAAAACACAGCTGAGAGTGCCATGAATTCATTTGTTCATTCATTTCTTCATGTATTTTTTCAACAAATATTTGTAAGGATGGACTCTGGGTCAGGCACCGTCTCAGACACTGGAGAGACATCAGTGAAAACATCAGTAGAAGTTTCTACTCTCCTGGGACTCACATTCTAGTGAAAAAATGACAGGCAACAAGCAAAATAAACAAATTAACACATTGTAGGGTGTCATATGGAGATACTCCTATAAAACCCATAAAGCAGGAAAAAATGGAATAGAAAAGTTTAGGGAAAGTACTAGTTTAGATGGTCAGTTCTGCGGAGACTTGAGTGAAGTTAAGATTTCCTGTTGATACCACCATCCCTTTTCTGAGAGTCCCAAGCAGATGAAATGATATAGGACAATATTTTTTTGTTTGTTTGTTTTGAAAATTTGTTTCTGCCCTGTATTGAGTTTTGTTTTGTTTTAAGGAATTCCTGCCTCAAAGCCATCGGACTTAATCAGGTTTAGCAGCAGAGGCATGGCCATATGACTTGTACCACTGTGTTTTGGAGCATATTCATATTAAATAAATCCAAGAGTTGTTTCAAAAAGACAGACTGCCACCAGGGGTTGCACATAAAAATAACTTCCTTCTAAGGCAGAGTTGTCACAAGAATTCTGAATGCTTCTTTGGTTTAAATTATAGCATCTTATTAATGCACCTGGATGACCAACTTTATAAGTAAGCTCTAGTGGGTGAACCTCTTGTCACAAAGTCAACAGCACTGGTGGGTGGTGTTGGGAGAGGCCATGAGAATCGTGTATGTGTAACTTAATGATGGTCCCAGTGCTGGTTTCTATGGGTCCATCATACCTCCTTTTCCTTTTTCCTGAATTCTTACCTGAAATTATACTATACACAACATACACATACCCTTATACAAACTCACATACTCATTCACATACTTGTCTTGTAAATATGTCCAAATATTTAATTATTGAAAAATCATCAATTGCAAATTTGCAAATACCCATGGAAATCATAGCTGACCTCTTGTTTTTGTAAATTTTATTTAACCTCAATGGTTTTTTATTTGCAGAGTTTTGTATATTCAGTTTCCAGTCTACTTAGAGACTCAGGGCCTAAAGCAGATTACAACTCATATACTGTGCTTTTCTGAAATAAATGATACAGATTTGAAGTCTAAATTATGTGTGAATTATGTATCTCATGGATCTTAAGAGAGGTTTTTAATTTTTCTCTTATTGTTTCTTTTGTAAAAAAAATAAAAATATCTGAATGTTGCTTAAGGAAAAGCAGAACTTGGATAGAAAATTATTCAACACAGCAAAGTGCATACTTCACTTGTAACAGATGATCAATAAATATATGTTGAATAAATGACACAATTTAACAGAACATGCTACTTTATAGGGTAATCATTTATATTTTGTAGCAGATCACTGGTTAAATTTTTAAGGCATTCTGGCTGCAAATAGGGAGTGACTACTCCATTCAGAGGCATGAACTAAGTTCTGTGGTGATTTTTAAAAAATGTATTAGACACCATCCATGGCCTCTAGGAATATAGTCTTATAGGTAAAATCAGACTCTAAGGATTTTTTTTTTTTTTTTTCTGAGACAGAGTCTTGCCCTGTCGCCCAGGCTGGAATGCAGTGGCATGATCTGCAAATCTACCTCTTGGGTTCAAGTGATTCTCCTGCCCCAGCCTCCCGAGTAGCTGGGATTACAGGTAGGCACCACCATGCCCAGCTAATTTTTTATATCATTTGTAGAGATAGGGTTTCACCATATTGGCCAGACTGGTCTCGAACTCCTGACCTCAGGTGATCTGCCCACCTCAGCCTCCCAAAGTGCTGGGATTACAGGCATGAGCCACCATGCCTGGCCAACTCTAAGGATTTTTGAAGAAGTGAGCGCTATGGCCAGATATGTACTTTATGAAGATCAATCTTGACAGTGTGTCTGAAATGTGCTAAAGTGGGCATGACCAAGGATAAAGAGACCAGAGAGGAGATGATTAAAATCATCTCAAAGAAGACTCACATAAAAGGACTCTAAACAACTACTGAGGACGAAAAGGAAGAATATAGCCATTTTTCTCTTTGGCCCAATTCTTAGCAGAATCCTACTACCTCTCCACTCAATCTTTTTAAAAAAAATACTGAGTTTTCATTTTGAGAGGAATCATTCTGGATGGTTTCAAGTGGAACACATATAATTTCTATAAAGTCGTTACTATTATAGGAAAAAAAATCCTTTTTAAGACTGGCATATCAAGGTGGGGATGGAGGGTGCTAGTCTGCTCTACCAGGCAGAGAGGATATTTTACCACTGAGATGATGAATGGTGGCAATAAAAAGCAGACAGACCCTTCGTTGGTTTTATTATTGTGTCTAATTTCTCTACAGACAATGCACCCCCTGATCCTTTGCAACATGGATTTACTGCTCCCACTGCCTGTACCTCTTGGCATGCCAGTGTTTCTAAAACAGATTATAGTAATCTGAGAATATCCGGTCTTCTTTCTATGACATATAACTGACTTGCAGGTAAGGAGCAGGTGAAAAAATCCTTCCCCACTCCATGCCCCTGCACAGCCACCAGACATTTAAATTGACTGTGAGTGAAAGCCAAATCTGACAAAGTATGGATTTTGTAAAGAGCCTCTTAGTTCCCTTAACTACCACTGATTTTACTATTATTTCAGAAATATACAAGACTAGTGAAGAAAATCTAATATACTTGTAACATTTAATCAAATCTTTGTCTTTTGATCATATATATTCAGAAGAACATTGTTTTGTTAAAAGCAGTCTTATTTGTTAGATAACAAGTCCAAAGATAAAATAAATTGTTTTGATTTTTCATGTGTATTTTTGACATCTTTCTGACACTCTTAATCTGACACAAACTAAAACACTATACATTCATCATTATAAAAAATCTAGTGTTAATTTAACAGTACTTGACATTATAAGATATAAAATGAAAAGAATATACTAGATTTTTTAGATGTTTATCCTCTGATTTTAAAGTAAAATGCTCCTTTTTTTTTTTTTTTTTTTTTGAGGCAGAGTCTCACTCTGTCACCCAGGCTGGAGTGCAGTGGCATGATCTTGGCTCACTGCAACCTCCGCCTCCCAGGTTCAAGCAATTCTCCTGCCTGAGCCTCCTGAGTAGCTGGGATTACAGGTGCCTGCCACCTTGGCTAATTTTTGTATTTTTAGTAGAGATGGGGTTTCACCATGTTGGACTGGCTGGTCTCAAACTGCTAACCTCAGGTGATTCACCCACCTCAGCCTCCCAAAATGCTGGGATTATAGGCATGAGTCATCATGCCCAGTCAAAAAGTCCTATTTTTAATTAAATAAATCTAATACTTTTTAATTCTTAATCAATTATAACTAAATAAATTTAAGTATACTTGTTTAAATAAATAACATTCTATTTATATATGAATCCTAGTGTTAGAAAACTATGTAATGAATTTCCTGACAAGTTGGGAATTTTTTTTTTTTTTTTTTTTTTTTTTTTTTTTTTTTTTTTTTTTTTTTCTGTGAGAGGCAGTGTCTCATATGAGAGAAGATCAGAGCAGGCTGGGCATGGTGGTTCATGTCTATAATCTCAGGACCTTGGGAAGCCTGGGTGGGAGGATCACTTAGCCCAGGAGTTTGAGACAAGCCTGAGCAACATTGTGAGACCTCATCTTAATAAAAAAGTCAAAAATTAGTCAGGTGTGGTGGTTCATGCCTGTATTCCCAGCTACTTGAGAGGCTGAGGTGGGAGGATCACTTTAATTCAGGAGTTTGACGCTTCAGTGAGCCCAGATTATGCCACAGCACTTAGCCTGGGTGATAGAGTGAGACTCAGTCTCAAATAAAATAAAATAAAATAAAATAAAACAGCAGGAATGAGTTTGAGTTTTGTGGGAATAAACTTGAATTTTGGTAGTTGCCTGCTAGCTGTATTATCATAGATAAAAATTATTTATTCGTTCACTCATTTGTTTATTGAGTAGTTTTTGAGTGACCACTAAGCAAGGTCGGGTGTTAGACATAACGGAATCATCAGTGGGAAAAAAATGGGACTTTCATCGTGGGGAAGAAAACTAACCAAATTACACAATTCATTTTTTAATTAACATTGTGGTATGTGGCAGCAAGAAGACACAGAGAGTGGGCTTAGACATTTTCTGAGAGAGAGCTAACCTTTTTTAGTAGACTCTGTAATGGTCCAAAAGATAACTAAGCACTGGCTAGGAAAGGAAGGAGCGAAGTGAGTTCAGTACAGCCCTGGACAGAAGCAGCTTTGGATACAAAGGCCCCGAGATGAGATGCAGTTGAGGAACTGAAAGGTCAGAGGTTCTAATGCACGTAGCCAGTGAGAGAGAGAGGGATGTCAGCAGGGGCTGCAAAGTAAGCAGAGTCCATGTTGATCTTGTAGGACTTAATTTTTTGCTTTTGTTTTTCCTAAGATCAAGGTGACTCACCTGCTTCATTCTAAAGGATCACCTTAGTTCCACTATAGAACAATTAGCCTTACAGTAACTAAATTTTCTGCCCTTTTTCACTTCTCTCTCTCACACAAAATTTAGTGGAATTCCTTCTAACTTAATTATTAAGGGGAGAATTGACAACTGGAAAATTAAAAACAAATTAAATCATATTTTCTAGGCATGTTTTACTTTCATCGCTATGCCTTGTCTGGGGTCTCCTATGTGATTATCAGTAATTGCCACAATGACCAGAATTATCCACCAGATTGCTTTTCAGATTGCTTGGTGGAATCTTGTTCTTTTTTTGCCCATATCGCTTCTTGATATGCTATTCTAAATTACTCTCAGACTTACAGACAAGGGAGGATGATTAAAGAGGATACACACACACACACACATATGTGTGTGTGTGTGTGTGTATATATATATATATATATATATATATATATATATATATATATAGAGAGAGAGAGAGAGAGAGAGAGAGAGAGAGAGATGGTGTCTCGCTCTGTTTCCCAGGCTAGAATGCAGTGATGTGATCTTGGCTCACTGCAACCTCCACCTCCCAGGTTCAAGCAATTCTTCTGTCTCAGCGTCCTGAGTAGCTGGGACTACAGGCCCATGCCACCACGCCCAGCTATTTATCATATTTTTAGTAGAGACAGAGTTTCACCAAATTGGCTAGGCTGGTCTTGAACTCCTGACTTCAGTTGATCCACTCACCTTGGCCTCCCAAAGTGCTGGGATTACAGGCATAAGCCTCCGCACCTGGCCAAAAGAGGATATATGCATATATATTTCAGGTAGTTCCCTGAACCAGATAGGTTCAGAGAGATTCCCTGAAGAGGAAATATTGGTAGCCCATGTAAATAAAAAATAGCACTGGCTCAATTCTAGCATAGAGAGAACGCATTTCATAACTTTAAAAGATTCCTTCATTTCTACCTCTTTTGTTTACAGTTAAGGTTTCTCCACTGTGGCATATAAACAAAACATCAGTTAGACCCAGTCTACTGTGCACTCTGTTGGGAGTTGTGAAGGAGAGGACCCACTGGTTTCTCCTCTTTGAGGTAAAGGGAAGAGGTTCCAAAAGAATTGCTTGAAAGATTGTAAGAAGGAGAGACTGGCATCTGATTCCCAATCTCAGCTTCCAGCTTTCTTCTGTATCATATACCCCTGGAGTTGGTGTAAGACTACAGAGGAGGAATGGAGTGGTTTGGGGTTTGTCACTGGAGAGGTATTTAAAACAGTCTGAGAAGTGGGGCTGTGGTGGGGCATGACATTGGAGGTGCAGACCTGCCAAGGACTCTATTATAGGACACAGGTGGTGGGGGCCACCAGTTGGTGGGGGTCAACCTATAAGAATAATCCGGTCACATGTAAGTTCCCCCAGTGCCTGGAGGAGATGCTGAGTAAAGAGTCCATCTCAGTGGGAACAGTTGAGTATTTGATCTAACCACACTGATTAGATAATAAGTGAGATTGATCAGAAGCAGGTGCCAATATGAAGGAGCTGCAATCTTGCCACGAGAGATGTTCTCTCCTTACTCCTCTCCCACACCCAGCTGTGAGAGAACACTATAGAAGCACAGAGGAAAAAGGGTGGGTGAGAGGGTAGATAATATCTCTCTTCTTTCCAAGTCTCTAGAGAAGAAGTCCTCAACTAGGGTTGTACCACTCCCTAGAGGACAATTTGAAAATTCATGGGGTATTTTGTGGTTGTCATAATAATATGAAAGTTGTTATGGATATTTATTTGGCTACAGTCAAGGATACAACACATCTTGCAATGTATGGGACAGTCTCCTACCATAGACAATTGTCCTTCATGCCATATAGCTTTCAAGTGTTTTACAGGGCATTCATGTAGGTGAAAAACCTATTTTTATATATATATACACACACACATATATACACATATATATGTATATATACACACATATATACATACACATATATATACTATATATACACACACACTATATATACACACACACACACACTATATATATATATATGTGTGTGTGTGTGTGTGTAGTATTTTTGGTAAGCTTACATTTACTGATTTTTCCTGGAATATAACTACTATGTATATTGAAGAAAAATTGTACTTCGTTTTACTTGAAATTTAAAAAGAGTTGTTCACCATTTTGATAAAAATCACTTCACTGATGGCAATATTGCCCATTAGCAAGTATTTATAGCTGTTGCATTTGGGGTAGTTCTACATAATGGCACAATGCATCTGATTACTGCATCATCTCTTTTAATGTCCTATCTGAGTGTTTATACATTAAGTAATGTATTAATTTATTATAAAATCTTACCATTTATTTCCCTTGTATATTATAGTTAGGTCATTATAAAGAATTTTAACTATATATACATGGAATATGTTATATTCTTAATTTTATTTCAGAATAGGTGTGATAGCGTGTTTTTTATAAAAGGAGTACTATGGTCTGAATGTGCCCCCTAAAATTTATTTTTAAAATAAAATGTGTTGGAAAACTTATCTTCAATGCAGCAGCACTGGGAGGTGGGACTGCATCGGAAGTGTTTAGGTCATGAGAACCCTGCCCTCATGAATGGATTAACACCAATATAGAATGGTCTTTTTGGGGGTGGATTTTCTCTTCTGCCCTTCTGCCATGTGAGGACACAGTATTCGTCTTCTCTTGCCCTTCTGGCTTCTGCTATGTGAGGACACAGCAAGAAGGCCCTGACAAGATGCCAGCACTTTGATTGTGGACTTTCCAGCCTCCATAACTATCAGAAAATAAATGTCTGTTTTTTATAAATTACCCAGTCTTAGGTATTTTTTCATAATAGCACAAAATGGACTAAAACAAGGGGGAAATTGAGTCCGAAGGAATTGATACCCTCACATTTATAACTCTCTAGAGTTAAAAAATATAGTCCACTGTGGCAAGGGCAGGGGTTGGGAAAGAAACTTGAACTGATTATGACATTGACATTTAACAATAAATAGGACTGAGTCGATTTCAAAAATGGGGCTCTTTCAATCAAAAGTGATTGAAAATTTTCTGGAACGATATACCTATCAGGAAACTGGGGCAGCAAAGAAGCTTCACAGGGGCTACACTCAAGGAGATTATTAAAACATGTCTTAAAGATCCTCTACAGCTTGCACATCCAATAAGATGATCAGCTGCCTGCCATAAGTCTGAGGTGAATGAAAAGAAAATGTATAGTTTCAGTTCTGCTACTAATTAGGTGCTGGTAAATCCACAATTGCTCTGAGACTTGCTTCCCTTGCAAATTGAGGGTGCTAATCTGCTTCTTTCTATATTATGAGGATCTTGTACTGCAATAAGTATAAAGTGCTCTGTAATGACAGGAAATATGATAATTTACCCTCTTGCATTACACAGTACCCAGGCCCATGCTGTGCATATTATAATACCTAATAATTCATGTTGGTTAGTTGAATGTGTCCTCTTTTTTCTCCCTAAGGAGCATAGATGCTGAAAATTGTGACTTGGACTCTATATTTCCAATAGATGTTGCTTAATATTTTCATTCACATGTCCATGCACCTGAAAAACTATGTATGATTACTTAATGTCAACTCATTAGAAATAGCCAAGAGAGCATTAAATATAAAAGTGCCTAGATATTGAGATTAGTAAATTATATACCTTACAGGAATGAGTTATCTAAAGAAAATGTGCAGAGAATGGAAGAGAAGTTACACAAGATCTTTAAAAGATGGATTAATTTGAGAGTGAAATCCCACCTGGTGCACACCAGGGGGACAGTTAATTAAAGCCTCTGTAGAAAGGACTGGAGAGGATCTCCAAGGCTGGCTGGAGGCTAAGCTGGTTAGAGCACAGTGCTGACGATGCCTCTTAGTATATGGATCTGACTCCCAGAAAGGTTTCTCAGCTTCAATTTTTACCTGTCCAAAGACTCCACTATTAACCGCAAGCTGCCTATCTGAAAATGCTGTCCTTTTGCATAGAGCTGAGAGCGTGTTGGGGCATTGATTTGTGTGAACTCCATTTCTTTACTAAAGGAACAACTCATAGTGAAACGATTTGCCCTATAAAGCACTACCCTATAGAGCTGCTTCTGATGGGGGTGGGGAGATGAAGGTGTTATTAACTGTATCAGTACAGATGGAGAGAGGACAAAAGTCAAAACCATTTTATTCACTTCTCTAAATTATCTTCCTCTCAATTAAAAACATTGGCAGCTGCTATTGTTGTCTCCTTTTATGTTCCTTCTACAGAATAATTATTTGCTGCCTTTTTGTTCCTTTTAGAGACAATTTCTTTCTTAATTAAAGGTCATATAATATGTCTTTCTATTTGACATTCACATAAATAACTGCATAGTGTTTGTCTTGTTATTCCCATCAGAGTGCTGTCCACTTTAATTAAATCCCAATTAATTTCCTCTTTTCCCAAAGAAAACAATGGTGGTTTTCTCTAACACTTTTGCATTCACTATTATGTTCACCATCTTTATCTATTACATTAATGATATTAAATTTTATGGTTACCACCTTTGCAATCTTCACAAAGTGATTTTTGATAACAAAGTTGGAGTAAAGAATTGTATCATACATGATCATAAGACTGCATATAAATAAGCCAAATGTATTCACGATTAACTATGGGTATAACTTTAAGCAAATCACTTCAGCTTCCTAGATCTCAGTTTGGTTGTCTATAAAATGAGAATGTTGAACTGATTTCAATCTCTTTTATCCATTTAAACATTGAGATATTATGATATAAAGTCTGTCTTTAATCTTTTGGTTTCAATGTTTACTATACATAATATACCATTTGATCTACATTATACCTTACACACAAGGTGATACAGAATTATTATTTCCCCCCACTACTGACAATTATTTTATCATGTACAAAGTATAGTCATTTATTTTTCTCTGGAAAAATAATTTTGAGATATTACTAACTTTAGAAAGCATTTACTTATTTAAAAATAAGTGGCGTTTAGTGGTGTTTATGTATATTCTACGTATTACTATTATTGGCCTCGATAGAAATACACTCTTTTCCGTCCATTTAAAGTTTCTTCTAACTGACAATTACTCAGTTTATTTTAATTATGAAGACTTTTTATGTCTTTCTGCATAATTCTTAGCACTGCTCATTAAGTTGAAATAAGCTCTTTCTGAAACATGAATAATTTTTCAATTATTACAATTTTCTATTTTTAATTTCTGCTTAATTAAACGTCGCTTTTCTTTTCTGTATTTTGTGTATTCCCAGTGTGCATAAATATTAATTATATAGTAATCTATGTTTAAATACTTTTTCCCTTTTTTATCATAGTAAATTTCAAACATACACACAGTAGAAGGAATAGTGGAACAAACCCCATATACCTGTCTTTAGCTTCACCAGTTGTCAACTGGTACTCAATTTTGCTGCATCTAGGTTTCTTCTTCACCCTCACCTTCGAGGACTTTAAAGCCTATCCTAGGCTGGGTGTGCTGGCTCACGACTATAATCCCAACTGTTGGGGAGCCCAAAGTGGGAGGGTTGTTTAATCACAGGAGTTTTATACCAGCCTGGGCAATATAGCAAGACCCCATTTCTGTATTTAAAATAAAGAAAGAAAATCAAAAATGAAAGTAAAGCCAATCCTGGATATAATATTATTTCATCAGTAAATATTTCAATGTATACTTCTAAAAGAAGACTGCATTTCATAAGTACAAAAATATTACCACACTTAAAAAGTTAGTAATAATTCCATAATCTCATCAAAGATCCCTGATGGTCTCATTAACAATATGTGTGCAGTTGGTTTGAAAGAATAATGATTCAAGTAGCATTAAATCATTAAATATGTTTGCAATGCTTTTTAAACATACATAATGATATGGTTTGATTCTGTGCCCCCAGCCAAATTTCATATGGAATTTTAATACCTACATGTTGGAGGAGAGGCCTGGTGGGAGGTGATTGGATTATGGGGTGAATTTCCCCATACTGCTCTCATGATAGTGAGTGAGTTCTGATGGTTTAAAAGTATGTGGCACTTCCCTCCTCACTTTCTCTCCCACGACACCATGTGAAGAAGGCCCTTGCTTTGCCTTCCATCATGACTGTATGTTTCCTGAGGCCTCCCAGTCATGCTTTCTGTTAAGTCTGAAGAACTGTGAGTCAATTAAACCTATTTTCTTCATAAATTACTCAGTTTTAAGCAGTTCCTAATAGCAATGTGAAAACAGAATAACACATAAAACAATGTTTGTAAATTCTACTCCCTCGTCCTTTTTATTTTTATTTTTTTATTTTTTGCAATTTAATGTTTGAAGAAATCAAGTTTTTGTTCCATCAAGTTTCACACATTCTAGAATTTGCCAGTTGCATTTCTGTGTTTTCTTTTCATGGATTTCTCTGTCCCCTGTCTTTCCTGTAGGTGTTTATAAGCCATGAATGTATCATGTATTTTGTTGTGTATGTATCTTTTATTTTGTCATATCAAGAAGAAAATAATGTCTGCTTACACTCTGTGTTGCTAAAATTGTCAATGTGTTCAGGTATTTTCAACTTGATTCATTTATTATAAACCTTCCTATCGAATGTTTTCAGCAACCATTGCTAATTATTGCCTAATCCTTTATTTTCTTGGCGATTTCAAAATGTTAATATTCTAAAACTATAATTACTTTATCATTTATTAACTAAGATTTTTAAAATAACTTTCTCTCATCGACTATTTGGTTACCCTAAAGTTCAGTTTGAACATTGTTTTAATACTTTCACTGAATTCTACTTATGCACACTCTTTCCCTATTTTTCTGCACACTCTTATTTTCTCTGTTTGGAACTAATCCACATTTTAATGTATCTTTTTCCCTTTGGATAACAGCATTAAAACTCAGTGTCTTTCAATTAAAGCTCTACACTTTAGGAAAACTTAAAAATGTCCTGTTGTGTTTAAATCAAAATAGTTTCTCAGAAGGGCAATCTAGAAAACTTTATAAAATTTTTAATAAGCATAGCCTTAGAATAATTCTACTAGAAATAAATTATCTTAAGAAAAAATTGATAAGTATGCACAAATATAAAGGCAAAGAAGTTCAAAATGGCATTATTTATTATAGCAAAAATTACTGAAAACAATATAAATGTCTAAAAGTAGGCTAAGACATTGTGATAACCATGGAAACCCATTAAAAATGGGATTGTAAATCTATATTGACATTAACAGAATGATGTATTGATTAATATAGTTCTATATTGACGTAAACACATATTGTGTTAAGAGAAAGTTATACAACATTACATATAATATGATCCTATATTTGTAAAAAGAATAATTTTATATGTATAGCTATAGTTTTATGCATGGAAAAAATGAAAGACTATTCCTCAACTGTTACCTATGTTTGTCAACTTCTGGACGGTGGCTTTTGAATAATCTTTTTTCTACTTTATTTACTTTCATTAATAATTAATTTTTCACAATTAACAATAAAAATAAAATTAAAACTTTATATTTTATAATTAGGGAAGTGTTTTCAATCAACAATTGTTTAATTGCCAAATAAACGGTAAAATCAATTTTCAATGTGGAAATAAAAAAGGTCCTTGTCACTTAAATGTAACACATACCACTGTATCTTCTCCCCTTAAATCTCATGGTACAGATTACAAATACATATGTCAGGGGGCCGGGCGCAGTGGCTCAAGCCTGTAATCCTAGCACTTTGGGAGGCCGAAACGGGTGGATCACGAGGTCAGGAGATCAAGACCATACTGGCTAACACGGTGAAACCCCGTTTCTACTAAAAAATACAAAAAACTAGCCGGGCGAGGTGGCGGGTGCCTGTAGTCCCAGCTACTTGGGAGGCTGAGGCAGGAGAATGGCGTGAACCCGGGAGACGGAGCTTGCAGTGAGCTGAGATCTGGCCACTGCACTCCAGCCTGGGCCACAGAGCAAGATTCTGTCTCCAAACAAACAAACAAACAAACAAACAAAAAATCCCAAAAACACAAAAAAACAAATACATATGTGGTTTTGCTATTACTATGAGCTCTACAACCCAACTTTTAAAATAGGAAGACTTGCTGCTTTTTAGCATTCTATGAAATTACTGATTTTACACTGAAGTGGCTGTTGGAAGTTTTTCACTGAAGGCTTAGTTTCTGAAACAGCAAACCTCTGCCACTGCTAATGGAGACTACATATTATGCAATTTAATCTTTAGAACCACCCTCTGACATAAGTATTGATAACTTTATTTTTCACTCAACTCCTAAGCAGGGTCTTGGACCCATGATTTTTTACTTCAATGTCTGTTCTTTACCTGCTTGACCACTGCTTTTCCACCTCAGCTGCATTTCCGTCTTTTCTACCTTGAAAGTCCTACCTGACAAGCCTGTGTGACAATCACACAGACAACATCTTACTTAATTCTCTGTCACCATATGAGATTGGAATAGATACCTCATCCATCATTGTCTAAACTCTCATGGCATTAGCACAGTTTCAGTCCCTGTGAAATAGGGGTGTACTACCTTCCCCACACCTCCATCCTATGGACTGAGACAGTAATAAACCATAAGCTAAGTACACTGACTTGCTTTTGCTGCCTAAAAATAATGTTTCTCCATCAGTCATATAAAGGAAGCACACCCTTCATTAGAATAAGAAGTTACTGACCTCAGGCATCTGTCTGGAAATACCCTATTCATATAACTCAAGGAAGTAAAGTTGACAGGAAATCTGAAATGATTAACGCAATTGCAATAAATGGAAATAATTTTTTTTTAATTACAAATAGTAAAAATGTCGGCTACCTTCGGCAAGATAGGACAAGGTTCATTTTTTAATCAAAACCTCAAAACATATATTTCTGTATCGTGCTGGCAAATCTTAAAATAGTAAGAAATTTAAAATATGTTCATCCAGCTACAATGCATCATCTAATAGATGTAAAAGGCAGGGCATCAATCATATTAGGATAGATAACTCTCCCAGTTTGGGAAAGGTGGAGACTGTGGTTGACTATGAACAAACTTGACCTATGACTGAACGAGGGCAATTGTAAACATGGGACATGGAAGTGGAGGAATCAAAGTGGTATGGAAGGCCAAATGCTGCCAAAGGTGACCTTCTGACTTTCATATAAGAAAATGTCCACTTTATATGACAACCTTGCAGTAAACTTACACACGCATATTGTGGAGTAAAGAAAAAACAACTTGAATTGGAAGATGTGGAATTAAGCCTAACAACTTCTATGTCTCAAATTATTCCTTTAATCTCTGTGAGTTTCGTAAAATTGCCCCTTTTGTAAGATGGAAATGAAACATTCCATCTTCCCTACTCCAGGGAGTTGGAGATGACATGAGAACACACATGACACTTAATCAAATATAAAAGCACTATGTTAATGTTCTCAATTTTTAGAATTGTTTGCCAATTATCACAACCCTGTCTGTTGCAACTGAACACTCATCTGGCTGTTTCATAGATGTACAGTCCTTCAACCAATGTAGGTTTTTTGGTTAAAAAATATTTTTTTTAGAGACAAGGGCTTACTATGGGCGAACTCACTCCTTGCTTCAAGCAGTCCTTTTGCCTTGGCTTCCCAAAGTATTGGGATTATTGTTGGGAACTACCATGCCCAGCCCAGATGTGTTTTCAATTACCTACCATGGCCCATACCCATTCTAGGTGCTGCCAACATATTAATAAACATAATAAAACTTTCTGTCCTCATGGAGTTAACATAACCAATCAGTGGAATCTAAACTTATGGGTTACCAGATTTGTGAGAGATAATTCATGCAACTAAGTCTACTAGAAGCACCTACTCTGTGTCAAGAACAATGATGAAATAGAATATACTATCTGTTATTGTGGAGCTCATGGCTTAGAATGCTCCCTGGAGATTGTCAAGTTTAAGGTGAGTTACAATATAGCATAATACAGCACAGATAATACATAGAGGAGGCAGATAACTCAGATTTGGAAGTCAGGAGGGGAACCTGAGGGCAACCTGAGGGCAGTGCTGCTCAGGTTAGAAGTCAGAATGGCGGTAGGGGGCGGGAGGGTCACAATTTTCACATTCTACTCTGTTTCCAGAGTATAGTGTTCCTGGCTGGGTATGTCCAAGGGAAAAAGGCCTGAGATACAGAGGACCTAAGAATCATAGCACATGGAAAACGAAGAAAGAACTGAAGATATTCAGCCTGGAAAATGAAAGACATAGAAAAATACCTAATTATAAATAAATTAAACTTATTTGGTATGATTCCAAAAAGCAAATTTCAATCTATGGCCAAGTAAAATGCTCCCCAAATCCCCACTTCTGTCTCTTCTATTGCTTCTGGGAATATCCATCCCTCACTATTTAACCAGCTAGCATCTCCTCATCTCCATCTCAACATTCCTTTTCCCTCTACCCTACTTGATTTTTCTCCATAGCACATAACAGTTTCTGACATACATAATGTTAACTTATTTATTGTTAATCTGCTTTTTCCCCAAATAATATGTCTTCTAAAGACAAATATTTTACATGTTTTGTTGATTGCTATATTTCAACTTCCTAGAAGAGTGTCTGGCCCATAAATATTTGTTGAACAAATGAGTGAAAGTTGTTCAGAATATGAAATTGGTTGCCACATAGAGGCTTGTCTGTCAAAGACAAAGGATAGTGGGCTTGTTTATTACAGTATTAATGAGATGGGTAAGAAATAGAATTAAATGAACTTACAATTTTTTTTCTGATAGAAATATATAGACTTTTCCTTTTACACACCCAGTGGTGGGGAATTCATTTCCTCAAGCAACTTGGGTACACAACTCTATTTTGAAGTTTATTGTTACATTGAACCAAATTCTTCCACTTTGAAAAATAGATTTCGTGATCCTAATTTTAATATTATTTGATATTCAATATAAATATAGACATAAACTCATTTAGTATCAAAAACTTGCCAAAATGTAACTTCCACAAATCATAGTCATAGTGCAAATAGAAAAATAAGTGATCTAGAACATTCCATCTAAGATTATTCTCTCTGCTGTCCTTTCTGTAGTGCAAATGTTGAGAACTGCCTCTCTCAATAGACTATCTCTTTACAAGACTGGCTTTCATTGACTCTCATGATACTGTGTCAGAACAATTGTTGTCTAGGAATATGATTTTAAATATATGGCATCCTGGCTTGGGAAACATCAGGGCATGATATACTTAGGAATTCACAGATTGTCTTTCCTGTGAATACTAATTTTCATAAGTTCAGTCTTTGTTTTCTTCTTTGGGACACGTATTTAATCTGCGTAATGTAGCCTTATCACGTGATTACTGGTTAAAGTACCAGAAAGGGAAGTTTACTCTTAGACAAAAACATAAATGGTTTCTCAGAAAAGGAAACTGCCTCAATGGCAAGATTAACTTTACCATTCAATTTCTAATTTTTTTGACACCTCACTACTTCCTAAGGTTTTAATGCCAGCTTCCCCTTTTTCTTCCAGAGTTCCTGCTAGTATCTTGGTACTATTCTCAGTAATGGTGGTAATAGTAGCTAATATTACTAAATTAGCTATGACAGTCACTAACAAATATTAATGTGCTTAGTACTGTTCTGAATATTTCTTAAGTATGAAGTTACTTAATCTTGCCAGTCCTTTGATTTATATTCTAATATTAGTCATACTCTATACTTAAAGAATCTGAAGCACAGAAGTATTGAGTAAATCCAGACAGTTTGGTTTGGGAGCCTGTGCTCATGGCTACAATGTTAGATTATGAAACTTTTCATTGGTTTTCATAAATTCACGTTTGTAAGGCTTTATTTAACTGTATATGCAAATAGTTTGGAGCAATCATCTGAGTCTACATTAAAAACCTTTGCTGAAACAATAAAGACATAACAAATGCAAAATAAATCATTATTTGTTTGGAGTCCTGATAAAGATATATAACTAAAGCGATCGAGGTTACTAATATGTTTTCATTGTTTTAAATGTAACTTATAAAAAAATTATTTAGGAATTGATTTGTTGGAATCTTAATGTCTTGGAGCAGCAGTTCTCAAAACTTGTGAACTTCTTTCTGGTATAAAAATTATTGAGGACCCAAAAAACTTTTGCTTATATAGGTAATATATGTAGGTATTTATTGTATTTGAAGTTAAAACTGAGACTTTATTAACTATTTAGTTTTTAATTCATTTTTAAATAATAATATACCCATTATGCATTAACATAAATACATATGCACATGACATATGTACATGTACATATACATACATGTACACGTACATGTACATCCATGTATATGTTTATGTAAATACATAAATACATATTTTTTACAAAAATAACTACATTTGCCAAAATAAAGCTATTTAGTTGCTGAAGAGTCTCAAAATCACACTTCTGAGAACTTTCATCTTAGAATGACTGACTAGAAAATAAAATAAAATAAACTCTAGGGAATTCTCTTAGCTCATTTACCTAAGCCCTAGATTCTCCTATTTTTCAGTACTATTTTCCCTCAAAAAACATAACTTTCTATGATGCGTCACATCATAGAAAAGAATTTTGGGAGAATTTGTCTGCTCTAAGTAGTTTTCTGTTCAAAAGACAATAACCTCAACATATTCCCAAACTGTTGTTTTTTCTTTGAGAGGGATGGTTTTGGCACAAAGCCTGAAAATAAATAAATAATGACAAATAGAAAGCATTATTTTTAAGTCAATTAAAGCATTTTGAGGTTAGTTGTGGGAAATCTTGATTTTTCTATGCGAGTGTAAAAGTCTTTTAGAGAACTATGACTCCTTCCTATTCATATATTCCTCACATTATCTAATTTGCAACAACCAATTTTCACTTGTCTTTCTCAAAGGGGAGCCTATGGAAACTCTGGACCCAAGGCCTAAAGCAGTGCTGTTTCAGTTTCCCAGGGATGCCTCGGACCTTTATCCCTTCTTCATACCTGCTGGATACCAGGCATTCTTGATACCTGCTGGAGTTAATTCATTCGTTTAGAGAGAGAGAGAGATAAAGTCTTAGCCTTCAGCTGGGAAAGACTGAAAATAAACAAAGATACAATTCTAATGTTAGATACTAATAAAGCATACGAAAAAGAAAAGCAAGCTTTGGGGAAATAGAATGATTGAGAGGAAGTTTAGGTAAGGTTCTCAGTGAAGGCCTCATTGAGCGGATCACCAGAGACCTGAATAAAGTAAGGGAGAGTCCATTATGGGGCAAGATTAGTCTGGGCAGAGGTCATGGAAAATAGTAATTTCCTGAGGTCAGAAGAAACTTGACCTATTTGCTTTAGAGGAAATAGTGGGAGCAAATGTGGTTGGTGCCAAATAAATGGTAGAGATTCAGAAGCGAAGGAGGGTGGCATAGCTCAGGGATAGATCATATAGGGCCTTGAAGACCATAGGAAGTCATTCCAATTTTATGAGAGTGCAAAAAGCCATTGGCAGAGTATCTGGGAGGAGTGATCATCCTTTTAGATTTTTCTGATATAATCACCTTTCAATAGTGAGTCTGGTTGACTCCTTTATTTATGGCATCAAATTTAATGCCTACTGCATATTTTTGAAGCAGTGAGTGAATCAGTAAATCAATGAATAAGAGTTGTTGGATTATTGTCTGTAATTTTTGGGGGGAGAGTGTTCTGGAAAATACAGGAATGATTGTTCTGTGGGTGCATTTTTCCCATAGCAAACATAATATTGTCCATGACAATGTGATGCATTATTTGTCAAGTTTAATGTTTAAAAACATTTAATACTATTTTCTGAAAACAGAAACAGAAAGTCCATTAAATAATAAATTTCCTGGACAACATGATCTTTTTCAGTTTATTTTTAGCATTCTGAACTACCATGGTATCTGAAGAAAATGTTGTTTCTCTTAAAAGAGAGAAAGTCTTGTGTTGTAGTCCTGGATTGAGAGCTGAAGTGTTGCAGTTCCCTGTTTCTAGAGCCTTCTGAACACATGTGAGTAAAACAGTTCAATCCTATGTGCTTCTGGTTATTTGTCTGTAAAATGATCCACCTGCTCCTTCTCCCAGCTCCCTCCCTATTTCTTTGTCCTACATGGTTGAAAAGAAGATAATTTATTGTCATTTAAACAATGTCTTAAGATAGGAACCCTCAACTCTTCAAGCACCACCCAGATGCCAAAGATTCTTGATGTTTTGCGGAAGGAAGAAAAGCGGAGGTTTGGCATAGAAAGTTTTCCTTCCTCTAGCTGAAGATGAACTTCACAGCATTTTTCTCCACTTTGTACACATAAGCCACATGAGTAATTTTCCTTTAAGTTGAACTACTGAATTTCAATAAAGAGAGTGTGTGTTTGTGTGAGTTATATGAGTATGTGTGCCTGTGTGTAGTGTGTATGTGTATGTGTGCGTCCCCGTGTCTGTAGGGGGAGATTTGACCAACATGGGGAATGAATGCAAAGACATTGATTAATCAAGTTTCCAGCCACCCCTGAATTAGCATAGCTTGATGTGGCTTACTTTCCAGAATAGTTGTGACTCAGTACTTTTTAGGAGCTGTTTGGACTGAAGCTCAGGGGATAACCAGATGACCATAATGTATCAAGAGCTTGTCAGAAAAAGGTACTGTATAAATAAATGGCACTTTTATTATTCTAGTCTGCCTCCTTTAGCTATAGGTTTTGACATCAAACTGTGAAAGTCAGTAATACAGTTTCTGGCGAGCTGTTTTACTTTCTTTTTTTTCTTTTTCTTCCTGTTCTCTAATATCTCTATTCTGTTTTCTAAAAATATTCAGCTATGCCTTGACTGGTGATTATAAAACCCTTTTTCACCCAGTTGTCCTAATCAATATCTCCACATAAGCTGATACACCCACCCACCCCTACACACAATCAGACGGAATCCATTACCGTTTTTCTGAAAAACAAAACGAGTTACCTGTTTAAGGAAGTTCTACCTGTCATGGTGAGACAACTCTTATTTGAGCCTTAGTTAGCAGAATATTGGGCTGAACCATGTGTCTTTTGTGTCCTGTTTGCAGGTTAAACTCAGTATGACCTTTATAGATCTAAAGGTCCTAACACATTGCAATATGCAATCATTTTTGTATCTATAAACCCAAATATTTAAAAAATAGCTATTTAAAGCAATGTTACTTAGCTAGTCAAATGTGCTATCCATTTAAAAGCCTATGATTTTCTTTGGTAAAAAGCTCAGGTAGTTTTTTTCACTGAATTTTTTTCATTAAAATATTCTCCTGTAAATACAGAGTGTATTTCTCTCTCTCTTCTGAAAAATCAATATCTGATGAGTTCCCAAATCGTTCATAAACATAAGTTTTTAATTCTACTTTTATACTTTGATAGACTTTCTGAAGGAAATTTATATCAATTTCCCTGGATGTTACATTTCGTTTTCAATCGCCTAATTTTAAACTTCAGGAAAATATACAAATTTCACCAATTCACACCATTAATTCAGAATGTACAAAGATTTTGACATGTAACTGTTGTCGAATAAACAGTTAACATATTTTTGAGTGAATGCTGGGGCTCCTTTTTGGTGGAAATTCAATTTTAAATTAGTATCTTTTTCAAATAAATATTTAAGAGCTGTCAAAATTTATATCTTTTGTATGTAACTTCAACTTCTAAATTTAAAATTACTGTCTTTGTCTAATTATGTTTATATTTTAGCATAGTCACAGTTAATTAATTGTTCTACTAGAACGTGAACCCAAATTCTTGATTTGCAATTTATCGTCTGATCATGCATTTTCTCAAGTTTAGGTAAAAAAATAAACATTTTTAAGCTCATAACAATTTATGTCTTGGTCATCTGGTTGGATATTACTTTCTCAAGATATTCTCATTTGGACATAATAGTAGTAGGTATTTATATATTCTATAGATGAGGAAACACAAAAGTTTCTTATCTTGATTAGAAAGAGAAAATATTTCAGGGGTGGTAACTGAGCTTTTCATGCTCCTATCTCTTAAAATACTGGTTTTATCTCTAATTGGGGAAGGTTAGTATCAAAGTATTGACAATGAGTGTTTCCATCTCAGCTTTGGCAACAAGGTATTTTGGCATCTTAACATTCCTGGATTTGTGAAAAACATTAAAAAAACCATTAATATTGGGAGAAAAATATAAGCCCAGTTAGGATCCCTTGCATTGTTTGTCCCTTCATAGTGATCCACTTACTAGCTGTGCAGTTGCCTACCCTCAGCTCCCATTCCATGGGCCAGTAATTAATGTACCAGAGTAATTTCTTCCTGACGCCACAATCTGTTGATATAGCTATGAAAACTAACTGAGGACCTGTGATAAGGTTTCCACGGTGACTTGATTTTACTGCAGGATGGGACCAACACAGGACAAGAAAAAAACTGGAAAGTTAAAAACAGTGACTGTTTATTATTATTTTTAAAACTTAGATTCTGTTTTCTCTGGTGCCAGTAGAGAGGCCAGAAGCATTTAATCTTTAGAACTAAACCCAAAAACCTCATGAAACATTGAAAGAGGAAGGCAAACGTTGCTCTCTTCCCCAAATATGAACTACTTATTGCATCAAAGATTAAGCTGTCTGCTATGGTCTGAATATCTGTTCCCTCTAAAATTCATATGTTGAAATCTTAACCCCCATGGTGATGTATGAGGAGGTGGGACTTTGGGAGGTCATGAGGGCTCTGTCTTCATTAAAGGGATTAGTGTCCTCATAAAAAAGGCCCCAGAGAAGCTCTCATCCCTTACATCATGTGCGGACACAAAGAGAATGCACCCTTTACAAACCAGAAAGCAGGTTCTCATCAGATATGGAGTTTGCTGACATTTTGATATTGGATTTCCAGCCTTTAGAACAGTGATAAATAAATTTTGATTGTTGATAAGGCAGCCAGTTTATGGGATTTTTTTTTTGTTATGACATCTTAAATGGACTAGGACACTGTCCTAACTTTGCTTAGATTAAGGAAGTTGAGTGTATCAGTTGAATCCTGATGAAAAATTCTTGTTGGAGTAGAGGGGACTCAAGGACATAATTTAACAAGTTGTGCTGGGTGTGTCAGGTGCTCTAGAAAATACATCTCCTCCAAGCCCACATGTTGTCAGGAATGAGTGAGCTCACTAATCTGCTACAAGATGAAGACCATGACGTTGTACAGACTAATTCTGAGTCACTGCATCATCTGAGACCAGAAGCCATTGACTTACAAACACAATCCAACTTACTTTTTGAAGAGATTTGTAGTAGCCAAAAATTGCATTGCTGTTTAAACACAAATGCTTAAGAACATAAAAGATCACAACCACAACCTTTCAATTGTAATCACATCTTTTAATGTGGGACAGGAAGAGAGGAGTATATTATTTGACCCTAGATGTAGCTGTATAGAAAAACGGCATCATTCACAAAGTCATCTTACAAAAGGAAGCATATTTTCTTGTGTGTGTGTATGTGAGTGTGTGTGAGTGTGTGTTTAAGTGTGTGTGTATGTTTGTGCACACATGTGCACACTTGCTCATACACCCTAGAGGTTACCATAGGGAAGAATGGATACAAAAATGGTGATTAATTAGTTCTGTGGCATATCTTACTTTAGCTTTCTTTTTTTTTTTTTTTTTTTGGGGGGGGATTGGCCTGTTTTTTTTATTAGAAGCATAATCTTCTGAAAGTTGTTGCATGTATCAATAGCTTTTTAATTTTTATTGCTGAATAGTATTCCAGCGTATGGCGTACTACAGTTTGTTTAACCATCCACCTGTTAAAGCATATCTGGGCTGTTTCCAGTTTGGGCAATTGCAAGATGGACATTGATACACAGGTATTTTTGAAAACGTAAGTTTTTATTTTATTTCTCTGAGGTGAGCATTTGCCCAGAAGAGCATTTGCTGGATTTTATGATAAATGCATATTGATTTTTTTTTTTTTTTTTCCGAGATGGAGTCTTACTCTGTCACCCAGGCTGGAGTGCAGTGGCACGATCTTGGCTCACTGGAATCTTCACCTTCAGGGTTCAAGCGATTCTCCTGCCTTAGCCTCCTGAGTGGTTGGGATTACAGGCACATGCCACCATGCCTGGCTAATTTTTTGCATTTTTAGTAGAGATGGGTTTTCACCACGTTGGCCCGGCTGGTCTCAAACTCCTGACCTCAGGTGATCCACCTGCCTCGGTCTCCCAAAGTGTTGGGATTACAGGCGTGAGCCCCCATGCCTGACCAGTTTGGTTTTTTTAAAGGTTGAGTTTTGAGAGTTCTTTATATTCTAGATGCTAGTTCTTTGTCAAATATGTGATTTGAAAATCTTTTCTCTCAGTCTATACCTTGTTTTTTCATCCTCTTCACAGAGTCTTTCACAGAGCAAAAATTTTTAATTATGATGAAGTCCAATTTATCAAGATTTTCTTTTAAGGATCACACTTTTGGTGTCAACTCCATGAACATTTTGTCTAGCCGTAGATCCCCAGGATTTTTTTTTAAAATTTATTTATTATTATTATACTTTAAGTTGTAGGGTACATGTGCATAACGTGCAGGTTTGTTACATATGTATACTTGTGCCATGTTGGTGTGCTGCACCCATCAACTCGTCATTTACATCAGGTATAACTCCCAATGCAATCCCTCCCCCCTCCCCCCTCAACATGATAGGCCCCGGTGTGTGATGTTCCCCTTCCTGAGTCCAAGTGATCTCATTGTTCAGTTCCCACCTATGAGTGAGAACATGCGGTGTTTGGTTTTCTGTTCTTGTGATAGTTTGCTAAGAATGATGGTTTCCAGCTGCATCCATGTCCCTACAAAGGACACAAACTCATCCTTTTTTATGACTGCATAGTATTCCATGGTGTATATGTGCCACATTTTCTTAATCCAATCTGTCACTGATGGACATTTGGGTTGATTCCAAGTCTTTGCTATTGTGAATAGTGCTGCAATAAACATATGTGTGCATGTGTCTTTATAGCAGCATAATTTATAATCCTTTGGGTATATACCCAGTAATGGGATGGCTGGGTCATATGGTACATCTAGTTCTAGATCCTTGAGGAATTGCCATACTGTTTTCCATAATGGTTGAACTAGTTTACAATCCCACCAACAGTGTAAAAGTGTTCCTATTTCTCCGCATCCTCTCCAGCACCTGTTGTTTCCTGACTTTTGAATGATCACCATTCTAACTGGTGTGAGATGGTATCTCATTGTGGTTTTGATTTGCATTTCTCTGATGGCCAGTGATGATGAGCATTTTTTCATGTGTCTGTTGGCTGTATGAATGTCTTCTTTTGAGAAATGTCTGTTCATATCCTTTGCCCACTTTTTGATGGGGTGGTTTGTTTTTTTCTTGTAAATTTGTTTGAGTTCTTTGTAGGTTCTGGATATTAGCCCTTTGTCAGATGAGTAGATTGCAAAAATTTTCTCCCATTCTGTAGGTTGCCTGTTCACTCTGATGGTAGTTTCTTTTGCTGTGCAGAAGCTCTTTAGTTTAATTAGATCCCATTTGTCAATTTTGGCTTTTGCTGCTGTTGCTTTTGGTGTTTTAGACATGAAGTCTTTGCCCATGCCTATGTCCTGAATGGTACTACCTAGGTTTTCCTCTAGGATTTTTATGGTATTAGGTCTAACATTTAAGTCTCTAATCCATCTTGAATTAATTTTCGTATAAGGAGTAAGGAAAGGATCCAGTTTCAGCTTTCTACTTATGGCTAGCCAATTTTCCCAGCACCATTTATTAAATAGGGAATCCTTTCCCCATTTCTTGTTTCTCTCAGGTTTGTCAAAGATCAGATGGCTGTAGATGTGTGGTATTATTTCTGAGGACTCTGTTCTGTTCCATTGGTCTATATCTCTGTTTTGGTACCAGTACCATGCTGTTTTGGTTACTGTAGCCTTGTAGTATAGTTTGAAGTCAGGTAGCATGATGCCTCCAGCTTTGTTCTTTTGGCTTAGGATTGTCTTGGAGATGCGGGCTCTTTTTTGGTTCCATATGAACTTTAAAGCAGTTTTTTCCAATTCTGTGAAGAAACTCATTGGTAGCTTGATGGGGATGGCATTGAATCTATAAATTACCTTGGGCAGTATGGCCATTTTCACGATATTGATTCTTCCTATCCATGAGCATGGTATGTTCTTCCATTTGTTTGTGTCCTCTTTGATTTCACTGAGCAGTGGTTTGTAGTTGTCCTTGAAGAGGTCCTTTACATCCCTTGTAAGTTGGATTCCTAGGTATTTGATTCTCTTTGAAGCAATTGTGAATGGAAGTTCATTCCTGATTTGGCTCTCTGTTTGTCTGTTACTGGTGTATAAGAATGCTTGTGATTTTTGCACATTAATTTTGTATCCTGAGACTTTGCTGAAGTTGCTTATCAGCTTAAGGAGATTTTGGGCTGAGACAATGGGGTTTTCTAAATATACAATCATGTCATCTGCAAACAGGGACAATTTGACTTCTTCTTTTCCTAACTGAATACCCTTGATTTCTTTCTCTTGCCTGATTGCCCTAGCCAGAACTTCCAACACTATGTTGAATAGGAGTGGTGAGAGAGGGCATCCCTGTCTTGTGCCAGTTTTCAAAGGGAATTTTTCCAGTTTTTGCCCATTCAGTATGATATTGGCTGTGGGTTTGTCATAAATAGCTCGTATTATTTTGAGGTACGTTCCATCAATACCGAATTTATTGAGCGTTTTTAGCATGAAGGGCTGTTGAATTTTGTCAAAAGCCTTTTCTGCATCTATTGAGATAATCATGTGGTTCTTGTCTTTGGTTCTGTTTATATGCTGGATTATGTTTATTGATTTGCGAATGTTGAACCAGCCTTGCATCCCAGGGATGAAGCCCACTTGATCATGGTGGATAAGCTTTTTGATGTGTTGCTGAATCCGGTTTGCCAGTATTTTATTGAGGATTTTTGCATCGATGTTCATCAGGGATATTGGTCTAAAATTCTCTTTTTTAGTTGTGTCTCTGCCAGGCTTTGGTATCAGGATGATGTTGGCCTCATAAAATGAGTTAGGGAGGATTCCCTCTTTTTCTATTGATTGGAATAGTTTCAGAAGGAATGGTACCAACTCCTCCTTGTACCTCTGGTAGAATTCAGCTGTGAATCCATCTGGTCCTGGACTTTTTTTGGTTGGTAGGCTATTAATTATTGCCTCAATTTCAGAGCCTGCTATTGGTCTATTCAGGGATTCAACTTCTTCCTGGTTTAGTCTTGGAAGAGTGTAAGTGTCCAGGAAATTATCCATTTCTTCTAGATTTTCCAGTTTATTTGCGTAGAGGTGTTTATAGTATTCTCTGATGGTAGTTTGTATTTCTGTGGGGTCGGTGGTGATATCCCCTTTATCATTTTTAATTGCGTCGATTTGATTCCTCTCTCTTTTCTTCTTTATTAGTCTTGCTAGTGGTCTGTCAATTTTGTTGATCTTTTCAAAAAACCAACTCCTGGATTCATTGATTTTTTGGAGGGTTTTTTGTGTCTCTATCTCCTTCAGTTCTGCTCTGATCTTAGTTATTTCTTGCCTTCTGCTAGCTTTCGAATGTGTTTGCTCTTGCTTCTCTAGTTCTTTTAATTGCGATGTTAGAGTGTCAATTTTAGATCTTTCCTGCTTTCTCTTGTGGGCATTTAGTGCTATAAATTTCCCTCTACACACTGCTTTAAATGTGTCCCAGAGATTCTGGTATGTTGTATCTTTGTTCTCATTGGTTTCAAAGAACATCTTTATTTCTGCCTTCATTTCGTTATGTACCCAGTAGTCATTCAGGAGCAGGTTGTTCAGTTTCCATGTAGTTGAGTGGTTTTGATTGAGTTTCTTAGTCCTGAGTTCCAGTTTGATTGCCCTGTGGTCTGAGAGACAGTTTGTTATAATTTCTGTTCTTGTACATTTGCTGAGGAGTGCTTTACTTCCAATTACGTGGTCAATTTTGGAGTAAGTACGATGTGGTGCTGAGAAGAATGTATATTCTGTTGATTTGGAGTGGAGAGTTCTATAGATGTCTATTAGGTCTGCTTGCTGCAGAGATGAGTTCAATTCCTGGATATCCTTGTTAACTTTCTGTCTCGTTGATCTGCCTAATGTTGACAGTGGAGTGTTGAAGTCTCCCATTATTATTGTATGGGAGTCTAAGTCTCTTTGTAAGTCTCTAAGGACTTGCTTTATGAATCTGGGTGCTCCTGTATTGGGTGCATATATATTTAGGATAGTTAGCTCTTCCTGTTGAATTGATCCCTTTACCATTATGTAATGGCCTTCTTTGTCTCTTTTGATCTTTGATGGTTTAAAGTCTGTTTTATCAGAATCTAGTATTGCAACCCCCGCTTTTTTTTGTTCTCCATTTGCTTGATAAATCTTCCTCCATCCCTTTATTTTGAGCCTATGTATGTCTCTGCGTGTGAGATGGGTCTCCTGAATACAGCAGACTGATGGGTCTTGACTCTTTATCCAGTTTGCCAGTCTGTGTCTTTTAATTGGAGCATTTAGTCCATTTACATTTAAGGTTAATATTGTTATGTGTGAACTTGTCCTGCCATTATGATATTAACTGGTTATTTTGCTCGTTAGTTGATGCAGTTTCTTCCTAGCCTCGATGGTCTTTACATTTTGGCATGTTTTTGCAATGGCTGGTACCGGTTGTTCCTTTCCATGTTTAGTGCTTCCTTCAGGGTCTCTTGTAAGGCAGGCCTAGTGGTGACAAAATCTCTAAGCATTTGCTTATCTGTAAAGGATTTTATTTCTCCTTCACTTATGAAACTTAGTTTGGCTGGATATGAAATTCTGGGTTTAAAATTCTTTTCTTTAAGAACGTTGAATATTGGCCCCCACTCTCTTCTGGCTTGGAGAGATTCTGCCGAGAGATCTGCTGTTAGTCTGATGGGCTTCCCTTTGTGGGTAACCCGACCTTTCTCTCCGGCTGCCCTTAAGATTTTTTCCTTCATTTCAACTTTGGTGAATCTGGCAATTATGTGTCTTGGAGTTGCTCTTCTCGAGGAGTATCTTTGTGGCGTTCTCTGTATTTCCTGGATTTGAATGTTGGCCTGCCCTACTAGGTTGGGGAAGTTCTCCTGGATGATATCCTGAAGAGTGTTTTCCAACTTGGTTCCATTTTCCCCCTCACTTTCAGGCACCCCAATCAGACGTAGATTTGGTCTTTTTACATAATCCCATACTTCTTGCAGGCTTTGTTCATTTCTTTTTCTTCTTTTTTCTTTTGGTTTCTCTTCTTGCTTCATTTCATTCATTTGATCCTCAATCGCTGATACTCTTTCTTCCAGTTGATCGAGTCGGTTACTGAAACTTGTGCATTTGTCATGTATTTCTCGTGTCATGGTTTTCATCTCTTTCATTTCGTTTATGACCTTCTCTGCATTAATTACTCTAGCCATCAATTCTTCCACTTTTTTTTCAAGATTTTTAGTTTCTTTACGCTGGGTACGTAATTCCTCCTTTAGCTCTGAGAAATTTGATGGACTGAAGCCTTCTTCTCTCATCTCATCAAAGTCATTCTCCGTCCAGCTTTGATCCGTTGCTGGCGATGAGCTGCGCTCCTTTGCCGGGGGAGATGCGCTCTTATTTTTTGAATTTCCAGCTTTTCTGCCCTGCCTTTTCCCCATCTTTGTGGTTTTATCTGCCTCTGGTCTTTGATGATGGTGATGTACTGATGGGGTTTTGGTGTAGGTGTCCTTCCTGTTTGATAGTTTTCCTTCTAACAGTCAGGACCCTCAGCTGTAGGTCTGTTGGAGATTGCTTGAGGTCCACTCCAGACCCTGTTTGCCTGGGTATCAGCAGCAGAGGCTGCAGAAGATAGAATATTTCTGAACAGCGAGTGTACCTGTCTGATTCTTGCTTTGGAAGCTTCCTCTCAGGGGTGTACTCCTCCCTGTGAGGTGTGGGGTGTCAGACTGCCCCTAGTGGGGGATGTCTCCCAGTTAGGCTACTCAGGGGTCAGGGACCCACTTGAGCAGGGAGTCTGTCCCTTCTCAGATCTCAACCTCCGTGTTGGGAGATCCACTGCTCTCTTCAAAGCTGTCAGACAGAGTCGTTTGCGTCTGCAGAGTCTTCTGCTGTGTTTGTTATTGTTTACTGTGCCCTGTCCCCAGAGGTGGAGTCTACAGAGACAGGCAGGTTTCCTTGAGCTGCTGTGAGCTCCACCCAGTTCGAGCTTCCCAGCAGCTTTGTTTACCTACTTAAGCCTCAGCAATGGCGGGCGCCCCTCCCCCAGCCTCGCTGCTGCCTTGCCGGTAGATCACAGACTGCTGTGCTAGCAATGAGGGAGGCTCCGTGGGTGTGGGACCCTCCCGGTCAGGTGTGGGATATGATCTCCTGGTGTGCCTGTTTGCTTAAAGCGCAGTATTGGGGTGGGAGTTACCTGTTTTTCCAGGTGTTGTGTGTCTCAGTTCCCCTGGCTAGGAAAAGGGATTCCCTTCCCCCTTGCGCTTCCCAGGTGAGGCGATGCCTCACCCTGCTTCAGCTCTCGCTGGTCGGGCTGCAGCAGCTGACCAGCACCGATCGTCCGGCACTCCCCAGTGAGATGAACCCAGTACCTCAGTTGAAAATGCAGAAATCACCGGTCTTCTGTGTCGCTCGCGCTGGGAGTTGGAGACTGGAGCTGTTCCTATTAGGCCATCTTGCTCCGCCCCCCCCTTACTTTAGCTTTCTAAGGTTCACGCTTTGTATATCACCTCACACACAAATTAATGCCATATTTATTTGAAAGCAGCACAGCGTTAAAGAAGACAAAAGAGACATTGAATTCAGCCATACCCGGCTTTAAATTCATGTCACATGTTAGCTGTGTGATTTTATGCAAAATTGTTTAGTCTGCTTGATCTTTAGTTTTCTTATTTGTAAAAATAAGAGTGTCACTTTTCTTACAGAACTGTTGTAAGAATGCAACCAATTTGTTAGCTTCTAGTAGGATGTCTGATAACTATTAGATCATTCTTCTTTCTCTGTAAGAACCATAGTTTGATCGGGCTAATACAATCTCATACTGAATAGAGTTATCATAACCTCTACCACTAGGCTTGTGAGTAGGGGGAGAAAATGGAATCATAATTTTTTATTCCTGAAAATACGCCAATGGAAAACTAATGATTTATAAGTCTTAACTCTTTCAGACAAGCTGTTTTTACATGCTGAAAAGTGAGATCCCAGTTCTTCATGTCTCCATTCTTTCTGTGTCTTTAACAATTCAGAGCATTCCTTTCCCTGGACAAATTCTGCAAAATGAGGTTAGGTTTCCAATTCTTCCATACCCTTTTAGTTGGTAATTTTTGAATCAGGATTATATAGATCAAAATTTGAATTTCAGAGATGGAAGAGATATTATAGAATAGTTCAAGTTTTAAGGCACATTAGAATCACCTGAGAAACTTGATAAAAACAGGGATTTGTAGAACCTGTCCCAAAAGATTCTGTTTCTGGAGGTAAACGTCTCAAGCTCCTGCATTTTTAAAAAATATGTATTTTATTGTGGTAAGAATGCTTAACATGAAATTGATCCTCTTAACAAATTTTTAAGCGTGCAATAAAATATTGTTGAGTATAGCTTCACCAAGTTGCTACATTTTTAAAACAAATGTCCCAAGTGTCTCTGGTTTAGTTATGCCACTCTCCAGAGGGAGCACTACTGCCTTAAAGTCTTTCTAATCAACTTTTCACACATTGCGGGGTCATTTATAGCTTCTGACTCGGTGCAGAACTGCCAGGGGAGGCTTTCGGTTTTGTAAGGGCCGAATCTTATACAATATGGGGCCTACTTTAAGAAAACAAATTTTAAAAATCTTGCATTTGTAAATTTTGCCAAGCATAGGGCCATGTGAACATATTGCTAGGGCTTCTCCGAGGGCCTGAGAAGGAACTCATGTCTTTATGATCCCTGAAGCATAAGCTTCCTATTACACACACTTCTGAGTACCACTTATGACAATTCACCCCTGTTATTATTTCTATTTTATGGGATGAAGAAATGAAGGAACGGAGACTTTAAGCAACTTGCCTGTGGTCACACAGCTGGTAAAGGGCAGAGTGGGGATTTGAATCCAGACAGCCTGTCTCCAGAGCCTTTGTTCTTTTTGCCATGACAATGTAATGCCACTTGTAGACACTTCCTGTTTTCTGAAACCCATAGAAAGACAATGTGTTTCCTTATTTCTATTACAGAAGCCACAGTTAGCACTCTTGATGAATGAACTAAAGTGCTAAAGACAACAAATACAAATATACAATGATTAACTGAATATTTTTGCATTATTAATGTTATTGAATTACCCTATGTATTTATGTATTTTTTATATTTTAAAATGTAAATTTAAAATTTACAATCACTGAAAATATATATGTTGAGAAATATATATATATATATAAAAATATATATATGAGATAAGGAATTGATAAAGTCTCTAGGTGATTAAAAGATAAAGAAGATACACATCTGGCCCCCCGAAGCTTATAATCTAATACACCAAGGGTGCGAGTTAGAGGGAGAGGGTGGTGAGATGGGTATAAACTTACAAACAGCATGAGGAAGTATTTGAAAGCTTTAGCACTTGGAGAGGAGAGAAAGCACAATCCTAACCTCCACAAGAGAATAGCTACAGTCAACAAAGCCAAAACAGAAGAAAAAACTAACAGAGACTGCTAATTGTCTAGTCCAATATTTTGTTGGTAACAGATCCCTCAATTTTATCTACTCAGAATAAGGACTATATTACGGTAAAGTGAGGCCACATGACTAGGTTCTACCTGATAAGTAAACAGAAGTGTCATGTGGCAATTTTCAGAAAACCTTCTTAAAAGATGACTGACATACTTTCTTTATTTCTCTTCCCTCTTTGTCTTTTCTGCTGGATCGAATGCAGGCTGATGGCTGGAACTTGAGCAGCCATCATGGTTCACAAGACAGTACACTAAGAATGACAAAATATCAAGATAAAAGAAATCCTGGTGATTATAAGTCACTGTATCAGCCCTGAATTGCTTATCTCCAGATTGTGATCATCAGAGAGACACAGACCACTATCTAGTTTAGAAAGCATTTATTGTAAGTTTCTGTCATTTGCAGCTGAACTTAGTCCTAATGGATACAAATCTTTATTGAGAATGCTGACCTCGACCATCATTCTGTTAAAAAGGGTCCATTGCATACAGAGGGTATAACTGTGACTTATATAACATGAGTATGTATTTTAAAACAAATGTGTTAAAATGCATCAAATGAAATTATCCCTCACAGGTTGTCCCTTTGGGAGAAAATATTATTCCAATCACACTATCATTAGTCAGATGAGTATTACAGCTTTTCCTTTGGGACTATGTTGACAGTGATAGTGGGAGCAGCAGCAACATCCAATTGCCAGCTAACAGCAGTGATGATAGTGCCATTTGGAAGGACTAGCATTATCCAATGCCAGAGGAACTGTGGTGCAAGCTTTAGCACTCAGGGATCTGTGATGGATGTGATCTGATTGCCTGTCCTTGTTTCTACCCATGCTCCAAGCCTGCTGCTCCACTCTTCTCAGGGATGCTGTGAGCTTTCTTGTATCTTTACAGTAGATTATGTTTATGTATCCTTTTCAGGGAGGCCTTCCCTGATGATTCCACATAAATAGCACCCCCTAGCACTCCCTGTTGCTATCACCCAAATCTAATGTGAGGGGCTTTGAAATTTGAGGGGTTGAAATGTGTCTTCTGGAATATGGAGAACAGTGTTTGACATACCTTCAAAAACGTTAAACGTGAGGGTTGATACTATCAGCTGAGTTAGCAAGGAATAAGGAAAGGAGGGCTGAGGCCAGCATTTAGGACTAAAGTAAGGAACTGTATGTGCATTCAAAGGATGTGATAAGTGCTTCTTATGGACTAGATGTGGACCACTAACATAGGGGAGCTGGTGGAGGATCATGTTAAGTTCTATACATGAGGGTCACTTGATGTGTAATGAAATCTCAGCAGAAGGATACTGGAGGTGGGAGGGCAAGCCAGAGAGAAGTGTACTGCTTGCATCCTATACTTTTAATTTAATGTTCCCTGATGAAGTCTCTGAAGAATTCAAGAAAATTTTTACAAAAGAAAGAGTTTGGCATCTGCTAAATTCCAAGAAGTCATCATACTCAAGAATAAGAGCTTGCTGGCCTTTTCTTATTTCTATTCCCTCTTTCCCTTCCCCAGCCACATTCAATCTGCTTGGATTAGCAAAAATAGAGGAGGAGGAGTAGAAGCAGGCAGGCAAGGAGAGAACAACCATCCCCCGCCCACCTTCACGCTGCAGACAACCTCAAAAGGGCCAAGGGAAAAGGGTTTAACTATATTTCAAATTAATGTGATTATTATATGGAACTGGACATTCTGCTTTCTGAATTGGAACTACGTCAATGTCTTAGGTGATTGTAGAACTTCTCCTAACAATAACATTTTACTACTGATCGGCCAGGTTTATATCTAGGTAAAAGAATAGTAGACATTTAAAAATAACTGATTTGAACAAGCAGGACTCATAGGAAATAATCATAAAAGCAACATGCTTTTTCCTCCCACTATTCTTTTATGACTCTTCCCTATGTCTCTTGCTTGCTCAAGTGCCAGTTACTTTTAAATGCCTGGGGATGTTAAGCAAACAATGCACCAAATGATACCTTCTTCCTCACCCTGGATATTTCCCCCTTTCCTGTAATTCATCTTTATCTCAATAATCATTGTGGTCATTTTGCTCTTATTTTTCCCATCAGATGAAAACATACACTAAAAATTTCCTACTCTTAAGTACTTTATTCATTGATGAAACTCTTGCCTTCTAGAATAATTACCACTTCAAATAATTCCTCAAGAAGACAACTTTAATAACAAGAAACTTCACCAATCATGGAATTTCTAGCGAAAGAGAGAGGGCATTTTATATGTAGCATCTTTCTGGCAGTGCTCAAAAAATACTATGTAGAAAATTTCATATATGATTTGGTCACATTGGACACTCAATATTTGTTTAAAGAATAAATTGATAAATAAATTGCCCCTATACAAACTTATTAAAATGATGTGAGTGTCCCCACTCACATATCATCTTGAATTGTAGTTCTCATAATCCCCACATGTTGTGGGAAGGACACAGTGGGAGTTAATTTAAACATAGGAGCAGTTACCTTCATGCTGTTCTGGTGATAGCAAGTGAGTTCTCATGAGAACTGATGGTTTTATAAGGCACTTTTCCCTCTTTGCTCAGCAGTTCTCCTTCCTGCCGCCTTGTGAAAAAGGTGCCTTGCTTCCCTTTTGCCTTTGCCATGATTGTAAGTTTTCTGAGACTCCCCAGCCATGGGGAAGTACCTCTTCCCTTTATAAATTAAATAAAGGAAGAAGTACCTCTTCCCTTTATAAATTACCTAGTCTCTGGTATGTCTTTATTAGCAGCATGAGAACAGACTAATACATGATTAATGTCTTCTGAAAAAGTACACTTACGATACAAGAGAAATAGTATGCTGTGAAAGAGAGTACTGATATCCTCTGCTTTGGTATGAATATCAAACACAGTAGAACTTATTTCGGCATGTCCTTGGATCTGATTGCTTAATCAGATCGTGTACCCTGAAACACAATTCTGCCATTAGGCAATAAGATATATTCCTCTTTCTAACAAATAACTTTCATACTCCATAGTGTGTCTTATAAACGTTACACTCTGATGTTTAAAATTGTTACACTTTTTAAAACACACAGATAATATATCAATGAGTAAAAGTAGAAAGAATAGGTAGAAAATGGGAAAATACGTCTAACACCACCATGTTAATGAGGTTTCCTGTTAGTCGTATCTCAATATGTTTTTATGTAATACTGCCCTCAATGAAGTTGCATCAAATTCCTTTTGAGCAGAAGTTGGTATAAATAAACCAAGTATTGTTTAAATGTCCACTTCATTTTTCAATTATTCAGTCTATAATATGTATGTATAGGAAATATGCCTGATTACCAAGTCAGCTGTGGTGAAAATCATACTGTTAGGCCTTCCTGAGGAGGTAGCATGTGAAGTAAAATAGGTAAGATGTAGAAATCCATACTTTACTGATTTACTATTAGATTTTTCTCCTTAATATTTGAAATGTTGACAGTTTCGATATCTAATGTGCATTTTTCCTAAGAATTCTAGAATTGTATGTTACAGAAGACAGATGATTGAGAGGAATATTTCACATTTCTTGCTTTCTTTTTAAAAAATTCTGCAATTGAGACAGAGTCTAATTGGATTTCCTTTATGAAACCAATGTCTCAGAGCTCTTAATTACCTTCTTAAAAACTGCTTTTGTGAAAGCAATTTTATCAAAGTGGCATATAAAACCTTTACTAATCCTATAGTTTTGGAAAAAATATTTGGATATATTAACACAGTAGTCAGGGGAAAAATAGTTAATTCCTACTCAACAGAGAAACAGCAGCTCTACCAAGATACTTCCTTAAGAATAACCAAAACTGTCTACTCCCACTACTTTAGTGTTTACTCTGACTCCAAGAGAGAGGAACAGGAGTGAAAGAAGCCCATTGCGGAACCTGCTGACTCAGACTGGTTTTCTCACTGCTGCTGAAAAGGCCAAGCTGGGTTGCATACTTGAGAGAACTTAATGGTCAGTCATGGCATTGAAACAGACACATGCTTAATCACTTTTTCATGCTCCAGTAGGTAAACTGTTAATGGACAGATAACACCATCTTAATCTCTGATACCAGTTCATGGAAAAACGATACTACTAGCCACAGGGAAAGAGAATTTTAAAAATAATCATAAGTGGGGTTAAAAAGTTTAAAGCCAGCTGACCGAATATCTGGCTTTGAGTTTAGCATTAACTTTCAGATAGAAATGAGTATCTGAGTAAAAGTTTACCCTTTTAGAAGCAAGAGCTAAAAGGTAGATAGAATACTAAAGGTCTTTGTCCATGCATGAAATTTCACAAGATGAGATGAACTGCCAGTTCAGCTTTTTCTGTAACCACAAGGGGGACACCTTCTGTAGACAGAAAAAAAAAAAAAAGACTGAAAAAAGAAGTAAAGGAATTTAATGCATAATCCTCATCTCCCCTCCTGCTAGCTCACCGAGGAAGCTGGTGAAAGACAATAAATGCCCGGGAATTACCATGCCATAGAATTTGGGAGATTCAGGCCCATTTGTATTCTCTCAGGATTGATTTTTGCCATCTTATTTCATAGATGTGCAGGCCGACTCTCTTGAAACATGATTCCCAAGCTAGGCACTTTCTAATTTGTGTGTGTGTGTGTGTGTGTGTGTGTGTGTGTGTGTGTGTATTTTAAGCCCCTTCAGCACGTGGAGAAAATGACCATGTTCCCTTTTAACCGTAAAAAGGGAAGTCTCATATGACAGTGTGCTTTTGAACAAAACCAACTCTGTGTGTGTTTTAGTAAAGTGACCAGAGTTGGGGGAAGAAAAATAAAAACAGACATTTTTGTACTAAGCCACTAATCTCCTAATTCTTACCACCCAAAATTGTCTTAGCTTTTAAAGGTTATTTAAATTCACGTGAGTTCTTTCTTTGTGCCATTTTAGTATTATACACCATTTGACTTCTTTGCTTGTCTGAGATTTTTCAGGACTGTGTTTATGTCTTATAATTCTTAATATCTTCATTGAAATAGTTCAATGGGAGTGAAGAGAGCATATGAAATGCTCTGTGACTGACTTCCATCTTCAGAGAGAGAGACTTACACTGCTACATGAAACTACATCCCTGGGACAGAGGAAATTATGTTGGATTTGGAAGTAGCAGATCTGTGTCAGAGTCCCACAAGATAATCCTAACTATAGTAACAACCATACTCTAACGATAAGAACTGTCATTGATTGAGTGCTTATTCTGTGTCAGGAGCAGCATTAACTACTTTACCAACATCCTCTCGTGTAACTGTTGCATCAACCCAAGGAGGCTGCCCGAGTTTCTGTTTTACAGATAGCACATTGAAGCTTACAGAACAAAAGAAACCTGCCTAAGGTGACACGTTGCTAGCAATTTATAACAGAAACATAATTAATAATCAAGTCTCTGTGCTTCATTTCACAATCTATAAAACAAAGGTATAATCTACCTCAAATTTTGCCAGGCTTAAATGGGATTCCATGAGCCCCATAAACCAAAAAGCATACGTGCAAATGTATGGATTAAGGTGAACATGCCATATAGACGAGGTGCAATATCAAAAATGGACTCCACACAAAGCGGGGTGCAAGGCAGAAGAAAGAGAAAGGAACTTTTCTTCCCATGGTCACGGTCTGTGACTTTTCACCCACCGAAAAGTCTGTTCTTACTTTTCTGACATTCAGTGTTACTCACTAGAGATACCAGCACAGCTCTTCCCTGCTGGTGTAATGGGACTGTGACATACCACTAGACGGGGAGTAGAGTTTCACTTTCACTTTGGGATTAGAACACTTTAGTTGGAGAAGGAGAGAAGAAAACAGAAAGGTTGAAGACAAAAGAGCAGGCCCACTCAGTTCTCTCCCTTGATATAGATTTGATACTTAACCTTGAGGCTTCAGCTCCATCAAGAACCATTAAGTGGCTTCTTGACCACCTTCCCTGGGGTTAGTGTCTGAGCATGGGAAAGGATCAGAAGATTTGCTGCCACAATTCTTCCATAGGAACAATCCCCAAACTTTAGCCAACAAAACACTTTTCTAAATCCCCCCAAGCCAAAACAATGTCACCTTATTAAAAAGCCATTAGTCAGATGTTACCGCCTGATATGAAGAGAGGGAGCCCCCTTGCCTTCACTTGATGATACACTGCTAACATTTTCACGTTGTGTCACTAAGTCTTTGTTAAGCAAACACCAAAACTATCGTTTCCCTCTCCTATCAAGAAACACTCCTGACAATTTCCATGATATTAAGCATGTGTAAGATTTTCTTCTACCATGAAACTAGTGAAATTGTGTGAATATCTTACTTATTTTTAAGGAAGCTGTGCATAATCTAAACACCAATCACTTGGAATATGCAATCATGTATTTATAACGGCAGACACAATGTACTTGATTTTGAAGCATGTGGTTTATTAAAAAACATGGCAAGGTAAGTTTCTTGTTATTGTTTTAACTTTTGATTTTCGATGTGGATTTTAAACAGACATTATAGTATTTCAAAATGAAATAAGCAAAGAATAATTGTGTTGTATAGCTTTCAGATCACTTAGTCCTCATTTCATATGCTCTAATTATTTTTCCAAATTTTCCACTAATATGTGGAATGCATAAACTATGTTTCTTTGTATAAGTATAAATATATTAACTTAATCAAGACTGGTTAGAACCCAGTATTTCAATAAGTTTCGAGGACACAAAAGTGAGTGTCCTTTAGGTATTAAATGAATCTTACATACATTTAAAATTTTACATATATGCTGAAGACACAAAGTTGAATATAACATAATAATGGTTTTAGATGATTTGTGGGGATGGGTAGGAGGAGTGGATTCACAAATATCTATTCGGATAACCAGGGGTGTCCAAGAATAAAACTCAATATGAAAGACTTCTAATGTCAACTTGCAAATATATTGAATACAAGGTATTAATAATGCTAGTGAAAAGAAGCAAAAATTATAAAGTGCAGTAAAGTTTTATAATGACTGAAATCCAGTTGGAATATATGGGAAAAGATGGTGATTATATTATAGAGAAATGTATGCATTGTACTTAGATACAGAGTAAAAATATCTGCAAATCAGGAATAATGAGGAACTGACAAGCAATATTTTCTGAAATCTCACCTTAAAAACCCTACCATTCACTGTATCTTCTATGGAATTTATATTCCTTTAACATAAGACCATTAAAACCAATATGAAAGTGGCTCTCTCTATATAAAAAGGCCAATATTTCAAAACATTACTTGTTTCCTACATCTACAATTTAACAGTTGTGAAAGCTTTAGGAAGTCATCTAATTCAAGATCTTATTTTATAGTCAAAGAAGCTTAGGTTCAGATGTAAATAAATTTACAAAGATCACAAAACTTGAGAGTTGGGAAACCAAGCCTAGACCACAGTCCTCGCTCTATTACAATCCGGAAATCTTTCCTAAGTTTTTTTTTTTTTTTTTTTTTTTTTCCCCAAGACAGAGACTTTATCTGTTTCCCAGGCTGGAGTGCAGTGGTGAGATCTCAACTCACTGCAACCTCCACCTCCCAGATTCAAGCAATTCTCCTGCCTCAGCCTCCTGAGTAGCTGGGATTACAGGCATGTGCTACCATCTATGTGTATTGACAACCAGTCAGTAGCTATGTTCCATCTTTGTAACGGGTTTTCATCTTTCCTCTTTCCTTTTCTTTCCCCAACATTCCTCTCCTCTCCTCTCCTCTCTTTTCCTTTCCTTCCTTCCTTTTTTATCTTTTCTTCTTTCATTCTTCTTCTCTTTTTTTTTTCATTCTTCTTCTCTTGACATCATTTCCTTCTTCAAATTTAATGCAACTTGGATAAACTTTTTTTTTCCCTGATCTACCTGAAAGTGTGTGCTTTCTCCCCTTTACAGGTCTCTGCAATCACTACAGTAAAATATTTGAGTCATTTGACCTCCATTTTTTAGTAGTAGTAATAATAATAATAATAAACCCTGACAGGTCTGGTTTTCCCACTTCCATGTGGTGACTCCCCTATCACACTTGCAATTGCTTTTAGCTACCTGGACATTTTTTTGTCCTCTCTCCAATAGCTTTTAAGAAAACCCTATTTAGTGCAATCATTAAAAATAAACTCTGGCTTCCAAAGAGGAAATACAAACATGAGAGATTGCTTTTGAGATTAAATAAATGATAAACATTTAAAACCAAATGGAATCTAGATATCATTTTGTTCCATTTTTTCTTTTGCTGACGTTCAAAAATATTTATATCATTCATTAATGGATGTAGTTTGTGTCAGCTATTGGTAGAGCTGGCATTTGAAGCAAGTGCTTCTACCTGTTGGATGATCTTAGTTATATTTCTAGGAACTGAGGGATAACACTTTATCATGTACCATGTTTATATGCTTTCTCATTTACTCTCTTGTTTGCCCCTATAACTCTAAATCTAGTGATATTTTTATTATTGTATTAAATTTACAAATGAAGAAACTGAAGCTAAAATTGAAATAAAAAAAATCATGCTTCTGGAGGAAAGTTTTGCTACCCCAAAAAATCATACTGCTGGGAGATGAGGTTTAGGACTAGGTTTGTCAACTTCATAGTCTGTATACTTTTAACATAAGCCCTACCGGAAAATAAAATAGAAAGGATGTCTCAGTTGATGCATGATTTCTTGTGTTCATAATAACAAAAATCATTATGAACGATGATTATCTGAGTCACAAGACATCATGGAATGAGTGTAGATTTTAGTGTCGGGGGATACATTTAAATTCTGGCTATTTTGCTTACAATGTAGTAGGTCAACAAATGGAGTCATACTAATTATTGTTATTATTAATTTCTCTATGCCTGAAAGCAAAAGTGCTTTATGAGGAAAGTGTATCCCATATTAAAAATGTAGGAGGGAAGCAAAGTATCTAAATTCAGGACAAACTTTTTGAGAGATTTTTTCTTCTTCTCCAACTATGCCTCCTTATGTTTTCATCAGATGAGAATGACTAGGACAATTTAAGTAAAATTGATAAGAAATATCAGGGAAAAATGTGTGTAGGAGCAAGTCACAGATGTATCTGTTGGTGAGTTAAAAATCAACATGAAAAATGAGAACTTCGTTACAAAATCTACAAATCTTTTATCTTGCACAACCGTTGATAGTGAACTTTACAATAAGAAGTCATTCCAGTGGTTATAAAGCCCAATCTCCTCATTCCACAGGAAAAACAGAGGTATGGAGGAGATCAATGACTGAATTTACATGTCTTGTGACAGGATTGGAACTTGTAGCCAGGACTCAGGATTTTGAGTATGGTAGTTCCCCTTATAGTCTCCAGGCAACGAAATTGATCCCCATTTAAAGAATTACCTTCTTTATTGGTAAGATTAGACTTTGTCATAAAGAACTGCCAATTATTCAGTTGGTAGATCCAGAAATTAAGTGATTCTCAGGTGACAAAAAGTTATCTATCTATCTATCTATCATCTATCTATCTGTCTAATCTATTTAGATAAATAAAACAGACCCAGGGGCTCCATTGGAAGTGTTCTTAGCAAAACTCTTTCAGCAGTTATGAGGTGCCCACTCATTATCATTGCCTGCTCACTGTCAGGAAACACTTTGACTCTAATAAATGCAAGAATACAAAGCCCAAATCAAACTTTAGATGCCATCTGAGCATATGACTCTGGCTCTAAATAAACAGATTACTTGGTTAGATTTACTTGGCATGTCTGCTCGTGTGAACTGGAAAAATGGGACAAGTTTCCAGATCCAAATGGGTGGAGGAATCAAGCAGTGCCTGATGTTATCTGATTAAAATTCATTTGGAAAAGTATTATTCAAAAAGATTTCAGAACTACCTGAAAAGACAACACTGCTGTATGGCAAGTATTTCAAACAGTTGGATCAAGATCTGAATAATATTGCTAAAAATGCTAATGGAAGCTTCTCGGTGGCACCATGTGTGGATTTTGCCCTTGATAACCAGATAAATGAGAGCTTGACTTTTAAAAAGTTATTCTAGGGATATTTGTGCATATTAGAAGATGAAATCATTACAAGTAGGGTATTCGATTAAAAGAGAAAGATTCCAATTACTTTATCTTCTGTGAATGCCCCCTCACTTTGAAATGCCCCCTCACTGGCAAAATTGACAGTTTTTGAGATTGATGAGTTCAGATAGTCTTACAATAAATAGAATGCATATTTTGCAGTTAGTCAGCCACAGCCTACATATCCTTCAAAATGTGCATGAGTAATGTTAAAAAATCTGTTTAGAATTTAGTCAGGTGGATTTTAGAATGTAAAGAAAAAAATGGGATTATTAAAATTAGTTCAACAGTATGGAGTTAAATAAAGAAGGGAAAGACCTCCTGCTTGGGGCATGTGAAATACAAAAGAAAAAAAATTAACTTCTAAGCATCCATTTTCTTGTAGTTTCTCATCCAATGAGAATTACTTTGACTTATTAGCTATGTTGTTCAATAAAGATTTGTCAAGCATACCCACTGTATGTCAAGTCCTGAGTGTATCAAGATGAGTAAGACTGATAAACACCCTCAAGGCACTTAGAGTCTAATGAAGAGATAGAAAAATGCATGTTGACAATATTAAGTACCATTACAGAGATATCCACAGGGGGCAGAGGGAGCAGAAAGGGAGAATATAAATCAGTATTGGGTAATGGGAAGTGGAGCCTCACAGAAAGAATGGTTCTTTAAAACTCTATTGAGAGTTCATCAAGAGAAAAAGGAGGGGAAGAAGCACTCAAGAAAGAAGGTATTAAACATGTCAGGAAATGGAGATCTGAGCCACTCTGACTAGTTCAGTGAATCATAAGTAGTTTGGTATAATTGGGACAAAGGGTGCTTATGGGGAGACAGTGAGAGACAAACTTAGGGTTACTAGCAATTGATAATAACTGGCAGAACTACAATTTCAAGGGTCTTTGGTATTAAGTTAACGAATTTGAATTGTATCCTGAGAGTTATAGGGATTTATTGAAAGATTTTTACATGTGGATGTACTTGATAAACATTGTGTTTTAGCAAATCACTTTGGCAACAATGTGGAGAATAGTAGGGAGCAGCCAGGGTGGAGGCAGAACATTTCTTACTATGCTATTGCAATAACTTATGTAATATAAGAGGCAGATGGTAATGGATATGGGAGACATTCAGGAGGTATGAATTATCAGATTTTGGGACTGATTTGATGTGCTGTGGACACTTAAGTAAAAAAGGGGATCTAAGCTGATTTTTAGTTTACAGTTAACCAAAGAGATAAATCAGAAAGATCAGTCAGATGTATAGTAAAGATGATCAGTTTAAATCACAACATGTTAAATTTGAATCTAGGCTCTGTGGAAATGGGCTGAATAGACAGTTGCATATATTGGTTGGAGGGTGAACAATAAACATTAATAAAGTGAAACTAAAGTCAAAGATAAAAATGATGGTAAAACAGTACCTGGCTGCTCTAAATTTATTCAGACATTTTGCAAAAGTAAATTACATGCCAATGTATGAAACCTTTTTACAAGAGAACGTTGAACCAAACAGTAGTCTTTAAGGGACTCTAGAGGTTGGAATAGGAGCCACAAGATTGCAAGTATAATTTCAATGTTCAAATTAAAGTCATTCTAACTTCATGAGCTTTAGGGATCTAAAACCTGTCAGACAGATAAATACTGTTGGTTTCTGACCTTCACTGGGATTTTTAACATAACTACATAAAATTACTTAAGGTCAAATGGAGAAATGTGGACTGAACAATACAATTTAGTGTAATCCTCACTAACAACTGTGCTCAAAGACTGCTGACTCTAGCTG
This sequence comes from Macaca nemestrina, assembly GCF_043159975.1. Taxonomy (NCBI): domain Eukaryota; kingdom Metazoa; phylum Chordata; class Mammalia; order Primates; family Cercopithecidae; genus Macaca; species Macaca nemestrina. The sequence goes on from NC_092137.1 coordinate 40,568,884, forward strand.
AATAGTAGTGAGTGGGTGATATACTGCAAGACTCTGTCCTTGGTTTTCTCCAAATACTTTGTCAAACTATTGGATGAAGATAAAAAAGCCATTTTTTTTTTTTTTTTTTTTTTTTTTTTTTTTTTTTGAGGCGGAGTCTTCACTCTGTCGCCCAGGCTGGAGTGCAGTGGCACCATCTTGGCTCACTGCAAGCTCCGCCTCCCGGGTTCGCGCCATTCTCCTGCCTCAGCCTCCCGAGTAGCTGGGACTACAGGCGCCCGCCACCGTGCCCGGCTAATTTTTTGTATTTTAGTAGAGACTGGGTTTCACCGTGTTAGCCAGGATGGTCTCGATCTCCTGACCTCGTGATCCGCCCGCCTCGGCCTCCCAAAGTGCAGGGATTACAGGCGTGAGCCACCGCGCCCGGCCAAAAAAAGCCATTTTTACTATGTTTGCAATGGATATCAAAGTTGAAGATTGAAAGCAGGCTGGATGACATTTGGAATCCATAAAAATATTAATAGAAGAAATTTAATAGGGGTAGATCTGAAGATCCTGCACCTGAGCTCTCAAAATTACCGAAAAAGTATTTCTTGGCTGAGTTGTGGCTGTCAGCTCGCTCAACATACAAATTAAATTAATAATAAAATAGAAATAAGAACACATTCAAAGAAAAATCTTCAGGCACTAATATAAGCCAGAATCCACTTACATGATAAGAGGATAGACTAAAGAAACTGGAGCCACAGAGAAAATTTGAGAGAAACATAAATAATTGTTGATCTACAGAGACGTCAGAGAGTGTCACGTGGAAGAAGAATCATGTTATATATAATCGTAAGGACTGGAACTAGTGGTATTGGACAAAAGGAGGATACCTTTCTCAGTTCATCTCTGCCCTGCATTTGCTTACAGTGGAGTGGAGGATAACACTGACTTTGGAGTCAGACTTTTCCAGCTCTACTGTAATTAGCTGTGTAACCTTGGACAGATTTCTTTAGCGTTTTTCTGTCTCATTTTCCTCGTCTAAAAATGGGGATGATAATAGGATCCAGCTCGTAAGGTTATTGTTAGGATTTAGTGAGTTAATATATGTACAAGCACTGAGAAAAGTGTCTGGTACCTAGGAATTGCTTTTGTGCTAGCTCCCATTGTTACCAGGAGCAAAAGGTGAGTTGTTCCCCAAGGAAATACTAGGTAGAACAAGAGAATTAGAGAGATATTCTTCAAGCAGCTTTTAAAAATGTATTGTTCATTTGTAAGCCAGGGTCTGTGAGTTGGTGACAGTTCCCAAATGTCCTAGAGGCTGTCTGCCCACACACTCTTCCCCATCAGAGTTTATGGGGGAGCCAGGTGCAGGCAACAGCGTTCATCCCAGGACCTAGGACAATCTTCTGGTTGGTTATCGGACCAGCTCAGGCACTCCTGTCATTGCCAAACTCATCTTCCAGTCTTCATACTTTTATTTTCCATACATGTTTCTGGCTTCTGTGTCAATAGCCGAGTCAGAATCTGTTTTTCTGGACCACAGTCTTTGACTCTGATCCCAAGTCCTTGCTGGAGGATAAGGGCAGTGCAACAAGAAGCCTTTATTTAAAATATTCCCAGACATAAACTGAAGTCCATGGAGCCACAAGCACAAAGCAAATATTTGATGTTTTATAAAAAGTGGAAAAAGGCTTCTTTCTATCTCATGATTAGAACAACCTTGGGATTTTCTAGCAGCTACATTAGTGTGTTGTTATTTCTAGATGGTGGTTTGTGTACACATGTAACAAATCATGTTGCACACATTAAATATATACCATCTTTATTGGTCAGCTTTTTAAAAAACAAACAAACAAAAAATAAAACAAAACAAAAAACCGAGATTTGGAGTACCTCATACTTCTGAGTTTCTTCCCAGCAATCTAATTACAATTTCTAGGTCAGATCTTTGAATCATGTTCCTCATCCCTTCCACTCTGTCTATGGACCATACATCTATCATATTGAGTTCCACTCATATTGAGTTTCATTGTTTCTTAAAACAATGAAATCCATGAACAAATGACCTTGAGAAACACTGCATTACTATAACCAGTGGCTTCAATATTCCCAAGACAGTCCTCCAGGATAAATTTATCTGAATTTAACCCAGTAGTTGCTAGTTTATTCATTTATAAAGTTATTTTTAGCCTGTGGTCCATCAGTATCTTATAAATCTAATATTTGGTGAAAAAAATTGAACTATTAATTTTAGCAGCCTTTATTTGAACTAAGTATTCATTTATTCTTGAAAAGAGCCTTTTAATTAGGGAAAACATATGTCTCCATTTTCTTGGGACATTCCCAGTTCACTGATGTTGATCCAGTGTCATTATTAATAGCTCCCTCTTTCACTCTTAAAAATATAATTGTTCTGATAATCCATTACGTAGACACTGAACCTATAAGGTAAGGTATTATCATCTGACTTTTGTTTTGCTTTTTTGCTTTTGCCTCTCTAGTGTCTTTCCTGCCTACTGCAGCCAGGAAGAACTTTTACGAAGGTAAACTAGATCATTTATTTCTCAGCTCATAATCCTGCAGTGACTTCTAGGACCCTCAGCCAAATCTATAGCTCTCAAAGACCTAATGATTTAGCTGCTGGCTGTATCTCTGATGTAATGTTTGAGAAACTCTCCTACCTGTTCTCTTGGGGCTGCTTACTGTCCCTAGAACACATCAAATTGTTTCTACTTCAAGGCCTTTCCTTCGCTGCATTTTCTCTGTCTGGAAATCTCCCCAGTTATTCACATGACTTGTTTCCTTACTTCATTGAGTTTTCTGCTCAAATTTTATTTCCTGTGATCACCTTATCTAAACATACTTTCTCTATCTCTCTATCCTTCTCTATCTTCTCTATCTACTCTACCCTTCTCTATCTCCTTATGCTTCTTTACTTTGTATTTGTTTTCTGTATTGTTTGAGTTATATATCTAACACCCCAGTGACATTAACACTCTGGAACCTTCATTAAGATGTATTTGTGTACTCTTTGTATTTTCAATTCTTCAAGTAAATTAGCAATAGTTAGGAAATAATTGGATATATTTGCTCATTTTAGAAGACTGACATTTAAATAATGTTGTCAAGTTTCATTTATCTCCCTTATTTCTAGATATTTTGATTCACAAGCACTCTCTTTTGACTTGTATGCTTCTTTTGATGAATATGGATGCAATCTACCTTCACTTTGGGAAATGTATCTGTAACTAAATCAGTAACTTAGAGGAAGACAGCTTTCTAGAAATCACCCAGTACATCCTCCTGGTCAGATAGGGGAAATATACTAAGGAAGATAAATGTTTCTTTCATGTACTTCAATGTGTGGATGGACATCTATTTTGGTTTGTGCTTCATCATGTCCTTTTGGGAATTGCCCCTTGCCCACGTAGTAGGTATCTCAATCCAAGGCTTCATCTCATTTACCACTCATGTGGGACCTGATAAAAGTTTTACAACAAGAATATATCATTCCCCTGTGGATGCAAAGGGTGTCCCAGGTCTCAGATTATCTTATAACCAGGGAATCAAAGTATCAAAGGAACTTTTCCTTCTTTCTTTCCACTCTGCTGTACTCTTCACCCTCAATCAAGATCTTATCATGAAGCATCAAAGACTGTTGTCATCATCTCTAGATATCTTAATATCATTCTCAGAAGAATTTAAATCTCCCCTTGCCCAGCATCCATAGCAATCCTCCAATAGGATTCTGATATGTTCCATTTAGTCCTTTCTAGGCCAATGAATATAGACAGAAAAGTAAACAAAGTGAATATAATCCTAGAAATGGATCTAATAATATTGAACTTATAGTCATTACAAAACATTCTTTAGAAAAATTTCTACTCATTGCTACATGGTTTATTTTCTCAATTAAGCTTTCCTTTCATCATGTCATTCATCTAACCCACTGAAGAAGGCACAACCATTTAGCCAGACTTCCATCTTCGTTCCCAGGTTTATGAACTATTGTCTAGTTTTCAACCTCTGCAATTTTCTTTTCTTTAGATTCTCAAATTTCATTAACAAATTATTTGTGTCTTAGTCATCATTTTATACACCAAAATATAGGGTTTGAAAGATAGCAGATGTGCAATAAATGCTTGTTGAGTGACTAACAATAACTAATATTTATTGGGTAATTACTAGGTGACAAAAACTAAACATATACTTTATCTCATTGGTTCTTACAATAAGAATATAATTGCATTTTAAAAATATCTTTATTCCTTTAGCACAGTTGTGAAGATTTATTAGAGCATTCAAATACTTTCATGTGATTTTGAATAATAAACACATTACTTAGATTAAGTAAAGAATACTCATTTATTCACTTGATTATTCATCAAACAATAATTATCTACTTTGGGTCAGGAAATAGCAGTCCATATGCAGTATAAGAAAGATGTCACAGATCTGATCACATTCCTGGTTAGACCCTTTACCTCCTACTCTCAAGCCACTGATTTCAGAACAAAGTTCTAACTTATTAGCAATATACGGGATTCTCATCATCGCCTCTTCAATCTTATTCCTGACTATCTCATACCTAAAAGCTCAAGCAATAGCAAAACCCTAATAAAGATTAGGCTAGTGGTTATTCTTGAGAGGAAAATGGTCTGGAAGGTGGCATAAGGGGGCCCTCTGAAGTGCTGAGGATAACTCTGTTTCTTGATCTATTTGATGGGTATATGGGTCAATTCCATTTATAAAAATTCCTTGAGCTGCATAATCACATGTTTCTGTAGGTGTAATATACCTCAATAAAGAGTAAACAAAAGAAAACAACAAAGTGCCTTTTGTAATAATGAACTATTTCTGGTTTCCCATCCATAATTTGTCTTAATTTCCCTTTTCTGTAGACTTTGCATATGCTGCTCCCTCAACCCACATCTCTACTGGTCTGTGCCATTAACTCTATCTCATAGTTCTCACCAAACTGCTTTGCAATGGTCCATTTTTGTGTACTCTAAGTTCTTCAGAACCATATCTCCAGCTACTAAATGAACTTGGTATAGTGAGATAGCCACATGATTACACTAGTGTACTTTTTATTCAACATAGTGCTAGAAGTCCTATCTAGAGCAATCAGACAAGAGAAAGATACAAAGGGCATCCATATCTGACAGGAAGAAGTCAAACTGTCCTTGTTCGCAGATGATACAATCTGATATTTGGAAAAACCAAAAGACTCCACATGAAAGCTATTAAACTGATAAACAAATTCAGTAAAGTTGCAAGATACAAAATCAACACACAAAATTCAGCAGTATTTCCATATGCCAACAGTGAACAATATAAAAAAGAAATAAAAAGTAATCCCATTTACATTAGCCACACATAAAATTAAATACCTAGGAATTAACTTAACCAAAGAAGTGAAAGATTACTATAATGAAAACGATAAAATATGGTGAAAGAAATTGAAGAGGACAACAAAAAATGGAAAAATAGTCCATAATCATGGATTAGAAGAACCAATATTGTTAAAATATCTGTATTACCCAAAGCAATCTATAGAATCCATGCAATGCCTATCAAAATACCGATGACATTCTTCACAGAAATAGAAAAAAAAGTCCTAAAATTTATGTGAGACTACACAAGACTCAGAATAGCTGAAGCTATCCTAAGCAAAAGAACAAAACTGGAGGAATCACATTACCTGACTTGAAATTATACTGCAGAGCTAGAGTAAATAAAACAGCAGGTTACTGGCATAAAAACAGACACATAGACCAATGGAACAGAATAAAGAACCCAGAAACAAATCCACACACCTATAGTGAACTCATTTTTCACAAAGTTGCCAAGAACATACACTGGGAAAAAGTCTCTTCAGTAAATAGCCCTAGGAAAACTGAATATCCATAGGCAGAAGAATGAAACTGGACCACTGTCTCTCGCTGAATACAAAAACCAAATAAAAATTGATTAGAGACTTAAATCTAATACTTCAAACCATGAAATTACTACAAGAAAACCTTGAAGAAAATCTCCAGTACATTGGTTTGGGCAAAGATTTCTTGAGCAATACCCCACAAGCACAGGCAACCAAAGCAAAAATGGATAAATGGGATCACATCAATTTAAAAAGCTTCTGTACAGCAAATAATACAATCAACAAAGTGAAAAGGCAACCCACAGAATGGGAGAAAAATATTTGCAAATTACTCATCTGACAAAGGATTAATAACCAGAATATATAAGGAGCTCAAACAACTCTACGAGATAAATTCTAATAATCAGATTTTTTAAAATGGCAGCAGATTTGAATAGACATTTCTCAAAAGAAGACATACAAATGGTAAACAGGCATATGAAAAGGTGCTCAACACCACTGATCATCAGAGAAATGCAAATCAAAACTACAATGAGATATCTCACCCCAGGTAAAATGGTTTATACACAACAGACAGGCAATAACAAATGCTGGTGAGGATGTGGTGAAAAGGAACCCTTTGTACACTCTTGATGGGAATGTAAATTAGTACAACCACTATGGAGAACAGTTTGGAGGCTCCCCAAAAAACTAAGAATTGAGCTACATATGATCCAGCAATTCCACTGCTAGGTATATACCCTGCAAAAAAGGAAATCAATATATGGAAGTGATATCTGTACTCCTATGTTTGTGGCAGCACTGCTTATAATATCTAAGATTTGGAAGCACCCTAAGAGTCCATCAACAGATGAATGGATAAAGAAAATGTGGTACATACACACAATGGTGTACTATTCAGTTTTGATGTTTCTAAACATCAAAATAATTGAACTCATGGACATAGAGAATAGAAGGATGGTTACCAGAGGCTGGGAAGAGTAGTTGGGGGAAAAGGGGGAGGCTAATGGGTACAAAAATATTTGATGGGTATAAGATATTACTATTTGCTATCACAACAGGGTGACTGTTGTCAATAACAACTTAATTGTACATTTTAAAGTAATGTAAAGAGTCTAATGTGACTGTTTATAACTCAAAGGGTAAATGCTTGAGGGGATGGATATCCCATTCCCCCTGATGTGCTTATTTCACATTGCATGCCTGTATCAAAACATCTCATGTACCCCATAAATATATATATATATACTATGTACCCACAAAACATTTTTAAAAATTACGAAAATAGAAAAAAGTAAAAAAAAAAATCACATTTGTGTAAAATGCTCATAGAGCTCAATTCTAGGTGCTCTGGAAACACAATAAATGTGTGCATGCATACACACCTACAAATACTCAAACGTCTTCTATAGTAGGCTGAATCTCAGTCAAAGGAGAGCAGTTGTGCAATTGTCACTCCCCAACAACAACAACAATAACAATATTCAAAAGACTTTTCTGTACTTTTAGAATCACTATACGTACATGTTTGGAGTGCTGGTGTTGAAGATGTCAATGGAGCTTAAATAGGCATTCTGTAAGTTAGGCATCACACTCTTTTCACATGTAGACCCATTAAATCATTTCCCAGATGTTAAAACCATAGGTCCATGTCAAATTAATTCCTTTAGAGGAATGACTAATCTTGAGTTAGCCTAATTTCAGTACTGAGAGGTTAAGGAGCACACCAAATCAGCTACTCTTCGTCTGGATTCTAAACCATCATTGAACATAACAAGCTTGTGCTCAGATTACCTTCTGTAGAATTTCTCAGAGCTAGTCATGTGTTAGTGTGCCCTCTGACACCTGAGATGGGGATAAATTTTATGCAATATTTCATAGATCCATTTTTTTTTTTTTTTCCCTACCATGGAAGCTTTACTTCACCAAACATGCGAAAAGACAGTTCTTTTTCAACCAAATTTTGAAAACTGTGATTTGGAAGGTTACATCTTGGTGAACTTTTTGGAGGTCTGTTTCTCAACCTATTTAATGAATATTTACTGTGTCTTTCCTCGAAAAGTAAATACAATTATCCAATAACTTGGACATGGTAACCCAAATGGATTATTGAGAAGAAAAAAACAAGTTTTGGGGACATATACTCTTTATAATGGTTATGTATTTAGTCTGTGTTCCCCAAAAGAGCATGGGCCTTTACCTTGGCTCAGGGACACATGTATTGAACGTAACCTAAATTCATAAATGTTATGTAAATTTAGTTTCTTTATAACAAAACTCTGGGATTTGGTTTTTAGCATATTGTGTTCTTATTTTGTCTTCTAATTCTTCACATTCCTCAAGAAGGTATAACTTTATAAATTACCATAGTTTATTGTTGACATGGTTGTTGATAATTTTATTTTATTTTATTTTATTTTTATTTATTTATTTATTTATTTATTTTTTTGAGACGGAGTCTCACGCTGTTGCCCAGGCTGGAGTGCAGTGGCGCGATCTCGGCTCACTGCAAGCTCCGCCTCCTGGGTTCCCGCCATTCTCCTGCCTCAGCCTCCTGAGTAGCTGGGACTACAGGCGCCCGCCACCGCGCCCGGCTAATTTTTTTTTTTTGTATTTTTAGTAGAGACGGGGTTTCACTGTGGTCTCGATCTCCTGACCTTGTGATCCGCCCACCTCGGCCTCCCAAAGTGCTGGGATTACAGGCTTGAGCCACCGCGCCTGGCTGTGATAATTTTAAAAAATGTAATATATCAGGGTTTATGATTTATGGGACCTGAAGGAATTCAATTTTGTGTTTAAATCTCTAATCTCATTAGTTGTTTTTCCTTTCCCCTGCCTGTAGTAGCATAGTAGATATTTGTCTTTTTAAGCAAAAAAATATTTAAATATTAATGATAGCAAAATCATCTCTGGGAAAATGATATAGTAACTGTTCTTAAGTGTGTGGTAGAGTGAAATAGTGTTAGAAGGTGGATGTGACCTCTATTCCTCCACACATGTCTGATAGAAAGTGAGGAAAGAAGAGGTAAGCTTTCATTTCATTCCCTTTTACAAAAGTACAACAACTGACCAATTTCCCTACACCTTATATGTAAAATTATTTCTTCATAACTCTTACAAAACTAAATGCACAACTCAAAAAATTGGTAAAAATTGTATGTTGAATTTCCAAAAGTCGTATGCTTATAAGCAACTGTAAGTGAATTGTCGAGTGGATTTCCTATTGTTTATTTTAGATTAATGACCTGAAAATTAAATGAAATTTATCATGTATGGGTGATAGGTCCCTCAATATAATACTAACTTTCATTTAAATGATTCTTATCTCATTTTCCAATCATCTTTGCTTACAGAATGTTGAAGAGCGAAGGGAAGGGTGTTAAACATTTCAACATACATTGATTGAAACATGATTAATATGATGGGCAGGGAGACTACAAGGATGAAATATGGCCACAAAATAATAATTTAACTTTGATTTTCAAAAAATGTCTACTTAACACTTTGGAAATGTTAGTTTATAAAGAGTGTTTAATGTTAATTTTTACAGAGTTGGTATTCACAAAAACTTTTTCAAATGATTATTTATTAAACTAAGTGGACAGTAATCTGAGAATAATAATAATATTATTTTGCTCTTACACCTTGCCATAACACTACTGAATATCTTTCACAAATTAATTTTATTATTTGTTTTTCATTTTTAAAAGGCAAGGAAATGACTGTGGAGCAGTGTAGCACAGAGGTTAAACGCAAGCTTCAAATCCTACTTCCTCTTTTTACTAGTTGTGTGATCTTGGGCATATTATTTAACTTTTCCGTGTGTCAGTGTTTCCATCTGTAAAATGGGTGACTATCTCATAGGGTTAATTGTCAGAATTAATAAATTAATGCCTGTAACTTGCTTAGAAGTGTGCTTGGAAAATAGTAAAAGCTCCATACATACCAAGATAGTTTTTAGGTGACATGCCCAGCATGGCAGAAAGTTGGGATTTGAACATAGATTTGTCTGAATCTAGAACTTAGGATTTTAACTGCAACAACAAAAAGACTTTTTATTTCATAGAATGTATTTTATCTATATAAGTGAAGCAATAAAAGTAGTAAAGATTTAAAAATAGTTTGCTATTTTTGTGTTTCTTTGCATTAAATTCAACAATAGCTTGTGTTTCTTTGCATTAAATTCAACAATAGCTTGCAATTGGTAATGGTTCTTAGAATAATTTCATATATAACTGCACTTTGTCTCTCAGAAGGCAAGCTGCTGGGCAGATTAAGGAACTAGAGTTATAATGATTATTGTATATTATTATTAATCGGAATCTAACACATTGCTCAGAATAAATATTCACTGGAGTCTTCTTTCTCACTTACCTAAAACACACCTGGTTCAGAAAATGATTCAAGACATTTCCTGGTCCTCATCACTTCTGTTAAGGTATGATTTCATTTTTAAAATTTAGGAAGTTCGTGGCACTTCCTAGAAAGGTAAAAGTCAAAAAAAGCATGATTTTCCTTTTTTAGAATGAATGTGCCAATTTTTTTTTAGAAAATTGTTGCTATCCAAAATTAACACTCCCTTTCAAGATGTCTGTTTGATGATTTGTTGTTGTTGTTGTTGTTTTGTTTTGTTTTGTTTTTTTGAGACGGAGTCTCGTTCTGTCACCCAGGCTGGAGTGCAGTGGCCGGATCTCAGCTCACTGCAAGCTCCGCCTCCCAGGTTCGTACCATTCTCTTGCCTCAGTCTCCCGAGTAGCTGGGACTACAGGCGCCTGCCACCACGCCCGGCTAGTTTTTTGTATTTTTTAGTAGAGACGGGGTTTCACCGTGTTAGCCAGGATGGTCTTGATCTCCTGACCTCATGATCCACCCGTCTCGGCCTCCCAAAGTGCTGGGATTACAGGCTTGAGCCACCGCGCCCGGCCTGTTTGATGATTTTCTAAAACAATAGAAAATTTCATTTAGTATCTGTTGTTAAGAACCATAATGTCACATATATATATTTTGTAGCTTTCAATAATCGTGGGTAGCATTCACATAGGATTCAGGCTAAGGAGTATGATAGATGTCAAATAGATATATATCAATCCTTTATTGTAGAGGACACTTCCTTTTAAACATGCTGAAACTTTTAAAATAAGGATTCTCTATTAGCAAAGATTATATCAATAAAACATCCAAGGAAATTATCCTTCTGGGAGAAAGTACATTTTTTTCCTAATCTTCAGCTGTGGTTTTGTTAACTCCTCTTTTCAAATAAATTAGACTGGCAACAACTTTTCTTTAATTGCACAAAGGGAATGATTTTTAATCTTAGTTGCACATTAGAATTTCATGGAATGGACTTAAATTACCCTTGTCTGGACCCCACTAACATATTTAATTCCTCAGGGGTGCAATATGGGCATCACCTACCCTAAGTGATTTTCATGTGCAGTCAGAGTTGATAACCATGGCTCATATCAGGGAAAGAAATCAATGGGATAAGAGAGGCCGTTTTCTCCTCAACAGTACCAAGTGCCTCTTGAATTTGTTTCCCTTGTATTACTTCACAAACCTTAAAACCACTATCAAAAATTCTGTGGCATACAATTTTCTTCCAATACCTTGCCATGAGACTTGAAAATGTCACATAACTTTAAGATAAAAAATTGAAAAAGGATCTTCATGGGCAGATCACGTCTGATTAGAATACCAAGTGAACTGGATCCCAGGAAACCTTCACCTTCCAATGATTGAACTTGGAGAAATCCTATAGCCTCTCTGGCCTTCAGATTCCTTACCAGCACCTTTGGCTAGCCTCTGGCCTTTTGTGTCATTTTTAACGTTCTTAAAATCGTTACTATTCTCTCAGGGACCACTCAGTGTATCACAGTTTTTAATCACCTGATCAAGGGGATTTGGAATTTTTTTTTTTTTCAGAATTGCCAATAATATCTTTTCCCTTGAAACATAATGACCTTTTCTGTGGTCCAAAATTTTCCAGGCTTCTGGAGGAGTACATTTCTACTCTTACTTTCATACAAACTCTCTCCCAACATTCAGACATACTCTTCCGCGTCAAATCCTCTAAAAAGTGGTTGCTCCTCCTGTCATTGTTGCACCATAGACCAGGCCCACAGGTATCCAGACAGGTCTCATCATGTAGACAGAAGCCTCCAATCTGTGCTCTATACTATTCTGAATTATTTCAAATTTTTTCATCATACTTAGCCACCATGAATTTGCTTCATACCTCAGCTAACTATAACACAGATCATTAACAGCCTTTTTTTTTTTTTTGGCAGAGTCTCGCTCTGTCGCCCAGGCTGGAGTGCAGTGGCATGATCTCGGCTCACTGCAACCTCCACCTCCCAGGTTCAAGCAATTCTCCTGTCTCAGCTTCCTGAGTGGCTGGGATTACAGGCATGCACCACCACACCTGGCTAACTTTTGTATTTTTAGTAGAAATGGGGTTTCACTATGTTGGCCAGGATGGTCTCAATCTCTTGACCTCATGATCTTCCCTCCTCAGCCTCCCAAAGTGCTGGGATTACAAGCGTGAGCCACCATGCCCAGCCATCTTTTTTTATATTTATTTATTTTTTTTACATAAGACTACCAACACCTTCAATTTTCCTCTCAAAATATTATTTCTTTAAGATTTTCTACATGTATAGTCATCACTAAATGCTTAAGAAGTCATGAGTTAAAAGGGCAAGCAACTTGACTGTCATGAATTTTCTTCCATAAATGTTGACATAGTATATACAAAATTAGCAGTAAGTCATTCTCTATTACTTATATTATGCTTCTTGAATTAGTTTTCAAAAGAAAAAACAGGAGCAGACATTTCTCATGAGGAGTGCACACTTGAAATGTACTTGGCAGTAGGCAAACGAGAACATAGTAGCTGATATATACGCATTGCATCTGTTCATAAATACTAGCGGCATCATTTATGTGAACCTTTTACATTTTGAAAATTGCAAAGACTCCTGCTGTGCTGTTTCTTTTGAGAAGCCGGCTGGTATGTGGTGTTTAATTAAGTATTTTAAAGCCATCTTTTCGTAGGCCTGTTCCACTTTAGCAAAAGTTATGACAGCTTGTCTCTGTTAGTTTAAAAAAAGAAGGCATCGTTTATTCTCTCTCTCTTTCTAACTCTCTCACAAATAGACTATTAGTATTTTTAAGTAAAGTAAAATAGTCTATTTTAGAAATATAGAAATGTGTTATTTTAATGTGCTCTCAATGTCAATAGATATATAAAAGAATAATTTGATGAAAATAATCTTTTAGTATTGTAATTATTTTAATAATTATAGTGCATTATTGAAATAAAAAACACATTTCCTCTTCCTCTGCCACTTTTTGGTGTAATGGGACATTCACAGCTTGAAAGAAACCACCACATAACTAGTCATTTCATCTGTATCTGTTAAATGAATTGCATTCCCAGACATCTAAGTTATCCAGAGAACATCTCTTTGATCAGTATTACAAATTATTTTTATTTTCTTTCACTTGCTTATTAATAATTTTCCATGTCACATCTGTCATCAGAGAAGGAAAGTCACATTCAATATTTCTCCATTTGTCTCTTTTCTTTTTTCCTACTCATACTCTGCATTGAAAACTTAGTTAAGCAAAAAGAATTGGTTCAAATCTTATTTGAATTATGGACACATTATTCTCATCAAAATAAATCTTGAGTTTAAATTCCATTATCCTGTGTAAATTTTCTTTAATTTAATCTTGGCAAAACATGCATATTTTATAGATAAGACCTATAATGTTTTCTCTTGACTTTTGTGTTTGCCAGGAGTTCACAGACTTTGCTAACAATTTTAACAGATATGCTTTAATTTAATAACTACAATTTGGTAATTAGCTGGAGTTGCATTTCAAAGTGCCATTGATATGATTTGGCTGGATTAATCTGTATTCTAGAAAATATGGGACAGTCATATAGATACTGGTGTTGTTACTCTGTTCATATTCACACTTTTACCTTGCATTCCTGAGACACAGAATTTTTGATATACTGCCACAATCTATTCCCAAAACATCACTGATGATGAAACGATAATAATCTTTGGAAACATTTCCTCTCGAGTTCCAAAGTTTTCAGTCAGTAGAAAAAAAAGAAAGAAGACGAAATTTTAAAGGTGCTGAGAAAAACCCAGGGCTCACAGCTGGTTTCAGCAACTTCGACTTGCGTAAGACCCCATGTTTGTGAAAACAACCCAAGAATCTTTGAACAGGATGTAATCAACCTCCGATCTGCTGAGAAATAACTGCAAAAATGACTTCAGCTGCCAAAAATAATAATGTGGTTTACAAGCAGCTCTTCCTATGTCTAAGGAAGAACTAGTCACACATGCGAGTTTTTGCTGGCTTGAGGAGAACAAGCAAGGAAAAAGACAAATCCCACCTACCCTAGCCTAAAATACACAGTGAGTCTCAGAACCCCGCGGAAGCTGTGGCTCATTTCTAAAGGTGCTGGCAATATCGAGGAAGACTTGTATCCACAAAATTCCAAATGGTAAGTGACCCAGGGCAGAGGGATTTTATTTGGCAGCAAATCTGTGCTGTCACTTTCCTTCCGTAGCAAAGCTTCCTTGTCTTGTGGAGGCAGAGCTGTTAAATATCTCTTAGTCACTAGCCCCAACCTTTTTTTTGTTGTTGTTGTTTGTTTGTTTTTCTTTTCAAAATATTATCTGGCACCTTCCCTTAAAGGACATCAAGGGCTCTGGAGGAAATATTTTCAAATGATCCTTTATATAAGTTCCATCACAAAAGCCCGGCACCTACCTCTGTCAAGCCTTGGCTGCTCAGTCCGCACGGGCTGGATGTGAAAAAAGATCCCGGTATGATGGCTTCTCTAAATTTACCAGAAAGAAAGGACCTGGGATGCTTGTCCTTTAAGTGTCTCTAAACATGGTTTGCATAGCTGGATCTCAGCTTATCTGTGCCTTTCGGCTTTCGCTTCCATACATGGATCTGTTCCCAACAGTAACTCCAAGCTGTCGAAAAGAAGCTATCTGGCAGCTCTCCGCTTCATCCAACACATGGATGATAAAAATACACATATAGCGATTCTTCCAGCTAGGCCCATTTCCCACCCCATGATCCTGCCACTATGCTTTTTTTTTTTTTTTTTCCCAAAACACTTTTGAGATTGGCATTTCTACTCTCCAAATATTTAGATCATAACCAATTTTTACCTGATTCTCACATAAAGCTTTTAGGGTATGGGTTCACCTAGCTTTATGAAAACTGAGAGACAATTATGGTTCCTTACTAGAGTCTTCATCCTTAAAGATTCTAGTGATAGCATGCATATGGGACCTGTGAAATGTTTAATGAATGAATTTATAAACGAATGACTGAACAGATGAATAGCACTGTATGTGAATGAATAAATACATACTTTACATATTTATTTAACTGGGAATAGTGATTAACATTTTGGATTATTTGTCTTCAAGGAAAAGATAGCAGAGGGTAAAAGTTATCAATATCTCTAAGAGAGAAGAAGCCGTTATTTTAAACAGCTTCTCATGTAGGGTATTGTGGCAGTTCCCATTAAGCTACTTTCTAGAACATGGTTTAAGATTTATAATATTTTTTAAAAGTTAAAGAATGTAAATATGAATAGAATTCTAATTGTTACATTTGTTAATTGTCAAGGATAGTTTAAATGACAGATATCTGTGACTTAAATGTTAGGTGGAGGATAAATACTGCTCTGCATAGTGGAGAGGTACTCCCTTAGGGGGTTGCTGAAGCTCTGCTTAACACCCCAGTTCTTTAGAAATTTAGCTTCTCATTTTTAACATTTATTTCTCTAATTTTTTCCAACTTGTTAATCTTGTGGAACAAGAGGTCAAAATATAGAGAGAAAGAGAAGAGAGAGAATTTCAAAATAATAATTTTCCATTGATTTTTTTTTTCCGAAACCATGTTAAAACCCTTGTAAGTTCTTCTGTTTGAAGAAGCAAAAATAAATCAGAGGCATACATACAGACATAACTCATTTTGGTGTGGCAGAAATGAAATGAGTTTTCTTAAAATATTCAGGGGGGATAAAAGGAGGGAATAGTCAAAGTCAGGCTGGCAAAATGATCATTGTTGCAGGTGGTTGATAGGTACATAGGGGTTCATTATATTATCCTCTCTATTTATAGGTATATGCTTAAATTTATATTAAAAATTGAAGGAAAAGAGAGAAAAGAGAACAACAAACAGGTATGTGAAAAAAAGACACAAAGTACAAAACGGATGTATTAATGGCAAATGTGAGGATTCCTAGATTTGAGTAATTTCCCTGCCAAAGCATTTGGGTCAGAACAAGAAGGGATGAGATTGTGTTTTTTTAATTCAAAATATTCTGACATTCCAACCTCCTCCTTGCTACCTTCGATTATTCTATGTAATAATAATTTCTATCTAGTGAAAATTAAGATATGATATTTAAAAAGCCAACCTAATACAACTCAGTTCTAGACATGGTAGATGGGTTCTTACCCAGGAGTCATTCAATACCCTCTCTTCCCTTACTTTTTCTACTTTAGAAGTTCAAAAGCAAAACCCCTTTTCCTATTGTCCCTCGCACCTAGAGATGACCAGGTAGCAGAATATTGTCCAAACAGATATCAACAGGAGTTCCCTGAGAGGGACTTCAGGAAAGCTCATATTTGTTTAAAAAAAAAAAATAAAAAAGACAGGCTCAGCTTTTGCCCCTCCTGTTCCTGCACCCCTTCCACCTCTTTCTTTCCCAGAGAGTAAACTTGAAGCCTGAAATTGCAGCACTCATTTGCTCATTTGGTGACCAGGAGTGGGCAAACACAAGGACAAAGGCCTACAAAGTAAGGTAAATGGAGCAGATGGAAAGAACTGCAGTTCTTGCCAGTATTATTGAGTCACTACAGCGACACTAAATTGCCCCTCTAAACTTTTTGTCATGTGAGAAAAATAAAACGATAATTAATACAAAAAGTAGATTCTACATTATGAACTCAGGAACCAAAAAGCTCTGCTCTGGATCTGACTCTGTTACTTACTACCTGAGTGACATTGATCATGACATAGAGTTCTATTCCCTCCTTGTTACTCAAGAGAACAGTTGACTTCTTTAGCCAAGAGTTATCCTATGAAATAATGCATGTAATATATCTTCATACGTGGTAAGAGGGTAGATCAATGGAAGATGTTGCTTATTTAATATGCCAGGTGATTGACACATAGGACACACAGTGACTCCACAGTTAAATATAGCAGTGCTCAGGAGTCTGCTTTCTGTTCAAAGAAGAATTTGCAGACACTTTCTTTGACTGGCTTAATTTCAAACTTCTTGGTAATTCTGTTCTGAAGTTAGGAACTTCCAAGATAGGGGACGTTTGTGTTTGTGTATTCCAAAATGTATTTGCCCATGTTGGGTTGGCCAGATTGAGTTGGCATGTTCTTGGTGAGGTATACAGTGGAAGGGGGCCAGTTTCCTGCTTCGCCTAGGCTAGGCTTTCCTTTTTCCTAGAAAAATGAGAGGCTCAGGAAAGCAGCCATGCTCACCACTATACCACCATCACCACCAAGAAGGCTCAGGAGATTCATTCCCAAATCTGGAGGATGCTGTGGGGTTCATGTGCGGGAAAAGATCTCCTGATAAAGAGGTTAAAGACCTATCATATCTCCAAAGAAAGAGGTTAAATGATTTGTGAGCTTGGTAAATGTGGAAGTCAGGATTTAATGTATTCACATTGATTTGCTTAACTCTGTGGGGAAGGATATAGTCATCTGGGCATGCTATTTTGCTGTGGGTTACAGGATGATTCTTTCAATGAAATAGTCTCCACCTCCTCCTAAAAGTATGTATGCCACTGTACATGTACCCCACCTTTGTCTGCTGGAAGAACATATCCTCAGTTTTTTAAGATTCAGCTAAGTGTCTCTTCCTTTCTGAAATCTTTACTGACTTCACCATTATGTATTCTGAAGTATATATAGCATATTGTTGTACATTCGCCCCTGTCTCCTCTTTGCATTTGGGCATTAGACAGTGAGCACCAAAGGACAGGGGCTCTGTATTATTTGCTTTTGTATCATCGGTATCCATTATAGTATCTGTCCTATAGAAAACAAACCTTAAGATTGTTGAATAACTAAATTCATTGCTAAGTGAACGAAAAATGGGATTGAAAAATGGGTAAATGGGGCCGGGCGCGGTGGCTCAAGCCTGTAATCCCAGCACTTTGGGAGGCTGAGGCGGGTGGATCACGAGGTCAGGAGATCGAGACTATCCTGGCTAACATGGTGAAACCCCGTCTCTACTAAAAATACAAAAAACTAGCCAGGCGTGGTGGCGGGCGCCTGTAGTCTCAGCTACTTGGGAGGCTGAGGCGGGAGAATGGCGTGAACCCGGGAGGTGGAGCTTGCAGTGAGCCGAGATCACGCCACTGCACTCCAGCCTGGGAGACACAGCGAGACTCCGTCTCAAAAAAAAAAAAAAAAAAAAAAGAAAAATGGGTAAATGGTTGTATCTCTCAACTAGTGACCATTAGCCTGGCAGTTTTTCCTGTTGTATAAGGCTCAAGAATCTCAAGCACCCCACTTCCCTGTGGGTAAAGACTGTCAACTAAAAGGAGACAGAAAACAGAGTGTGATAAAATATTTGTATCATTCTAATTTAACTGAGCAGATTATCTAAGGTTTCCAGTTATCCAAGGTAGAAGACCATTATATTAGGACAGATCATTTAGAGTGGATATCTGACTCAGATTTTTAGTATGAAAGAGAAGGGCAAGGATTGTAATCTTTTAAAAGATTACAAATATTCAATCCTTGGTAATACAATGTTTTTATTCCTTTGTCTAAGAATATGGGGGACTCTTTGATGAAAGACTTGTTAAAACATACAGCAAGTTTTGAAAGAATTTGAAGGTGAATAAATAAAGAAATATTTATTCCCTCTTTTAAGATTAAAAGCAATTATATTTAACCAACAAGGAAAAAAATTCAGCTAAAAAATTCCCATGCATATTTTTCTTTTTGAATTTAATTTCTACTAATATTATGACTTAGAGGATATCCAGGATAAAGGTAACCTATCATCAGGGCTCTCTTTCAGGGCAGAAAGAGAACATATAAAGACTAGAAATGAAAAAAAATGAAATTAAACAAGGCTTCTACTTAATCTCTGGATTCTTTCACTTAGCATAGTGTTTTCAAAGTTCATTCATTTGTATCATGCATCAGTACTTCATTCCTCTTTGTGGCTGAATACAATCTCATTGTATAGATGTACCTTGTATTATTTGTCCATTCATCTGTTCATGAATATCTGAGTAGCTTCTGCCTGTTAACTGCTATGAATAGTGCTGCTAAAAACATCCATGTACAAGTTTTTGTGTGGACATATATTTTTATTTCTTTGGGTATATACCTAGGAGTGGAAATGTTGGGTTATATGGAATCTCTGTGTTTAAATCATTTGAGAAACTGTCAGATTATTTTCCAAAGGAGCTGCACCATTTTATACTCACATTAGCAGTGTAGGAGGTTCAATTTCTCCACATACTCACCAACACTTTTGTTATCTGACTTTTTGATACTTGCTATCCTAGTGCCTTTGAAGTGGCATCTGATTGTGCTTTTGATTTGCATTTCTTTTGTG
The DNA here is from genome assembly GCF_043159975.1 of Macaca nemestrina. Classification (NCBI taxonomy): domain Eukaryota; kingdom Metazoa; phylum Chordata; class Mammalia; order Primates; family Cercopithecidae; genus Macaca; species Macaca nemestrina. The sequence goes on from NC_092137.1 coordinate 40,588,383, forward strand.
ACTAATAATGTTGAGTACTTTTTTTAATGGCTCATTAGTCATGTGTACGTTTTTCTTAGTGAAATGTCTATTAAGATCCTTAGCCGATTTTTAATCAGGTTATTTGTCTTTTTATGATTGAGTCCTAAGTGTTTTTTGTATAGTCTTGATAGAACACCCTTATCAGATATGTGATTTACAAATACTTTTTTCCACTCTGTGGATTAGTTTTTCACTTTCTTCATGCTGGCCTTTGCAGAACAAAAGTTTTTATTTTTATTTTTATTTTTTCTTGTAGCCATTGCAATTTTGGTGAAGTTCAGTTTAATCTATTATTTCTTTTGCTCATGCTTTTGGTATCATATCCAAAAATCTGTTGCCAAAGCTAAGGAAGGTCATGAATATTTACTCCTATGTTTTCTTCTAAGAGTTTTATGATTTTAGCACTTATATTTAGGTCTCTAATCCATTTGGGGTTAGTTTTTGTGTATGATATGAGATAGGAATCCAACTTCATTCTGCACATGAATAACTAGTTGTCCCAATGCCATTAGTTGAAGACTATTCATGTCTCCATTTAATAAACTTGCTACCCTTGTTGAAAATCAATAGAACACAGATGCAGGGGTTTATTTCTTGATGCTGAATTTATTTCTGGATGTTTATTTCTGGAATGGAATTCTGAATGGACGTCTATTCCTTTGATCTGCGGGTCTACCCTTATGCCAGTAGCATATTGTTTTGATTACCGTGGCTTTGTAGTAAATTTTGAAACCAGGAACTATGAGTCCTTCAACTTGGTTCGGTTTCAATATTTGTTGGCTATTGGGGTTATTTGAAATTTAATATGAGTTTTAGAACCAGGTTGTCAACTTCTAAATAGTATCTATGTTGAATCTGTAGATGATTTTAGGGAATAATCTTAACAATGTTAACTCTTTTGATCTATGAATATGAGGTCTTTTCCCATTATTTAGATCTTCTTTAATTTCTTAATACATTGTATTTTTCAGAATATAGGTTTTGCACTTCTTTTATTAAATTTATTCCCTGGTATTTTATTCTTTTTGATGTCGTTATGAATGGAATTTTCTTAATTTCATAATTTAGATCGTTTGCTGCAAGTGTAAAGAAGTAAAAACTGATTTTTGTGTATTGATCTTGTATTCTGCAACTTTAATAAATTCATTTACTAGTACTAATAGTTTTAGGTGGATTTCTTAGGATTTTCTATACATAAAATCATGTCATCTTCAAATAGTCCTAATGTTACTTCTTCCTATCCAATCTTGATGTCTTTTATTTCTTTTTTTTTTTTTTTTGTGCTAATTGGCCTATGTAGAACCTCCAGTGCAATGCTGAATACAAGTGGTAAAACAGACATCCTTATTTTGTTCCCGAACTTAGGGAGAAAGCATCCAGTTTTTCACCAGTAAATTTAATATTAGCTGTGAGGTTTTCTTATCTGTCATTATTACTTTGAGGATATTTCCTTTTATTCCTAGTTTGTTGAGATTTATTTTTTGTCTTCTTTTTTTTTAAATCATAAAAATGTGTTGAATTTTGTCAAATGCTGTTTTAGCATCCATTGGGGTGGACATTTTTTTTTTTTTTGATATGGTAGAATATATTAATTGATTTTTAGATGTTAAACCAAACTTGCATTTCTGGGATATATTCAACTTGGTCAGGGTGCATAATTATCTTTATATATTGCTGGGTTCAGTTTGCCAATGTGTTAATGATGATTTTTGTGTCCATATTCATAAATATGTTGGTCTGTAGTTTTCTTGTGATTTTGTTGTCTGTTTTTGTATCAAGGTAAAACAGGCTTCATGAAATACGTTGGGAAGTCTTCTCTCTCAGCATATTAATTGTAAGAGTTTGTAAATAATTTCTATTGATTCTTTTTTAAATGCTTGCTAGAATTCATCCATGAAGCAATATGGACTTTGGCTTTTTCTTAATGGGTAGGTTTTGAATACTGAATTAATATTTTAATTTGTTGTAGGTTTATTCACATTGTTTATTTCTTCTTGATTCAGTTTAGGTACTTTGTATCTTTCTAGGAATCTGTCCACTTCATATAAATTATCTAACTTGTTTGCATATAATTGTTTACAGTATTTGTTTTAATACTTTTTATTTCTGTAAAGTCTGTAATAATGTCCCATCTTTCATTTCTCAATCTTGCAATTTGAGTCCTCTCTTTTTGTCTTACTCAATCTAGCTAAGCATTTATCAATGTATGCTTATAGTCATGATATCTCCTCCACTATAATTATAAAATGCCTTTCTTTATCTCTAGTAACATTTTCTGGTTTAGTCTATTTGGTCTAAGTTTTTAAAACCACTTCGGCTTTCCTACAGTTGCTGTTTGCAAGATATGTCATTTCCATCATTTTACTTGTAGCCTATTTGTGTCTTTGAACCTAAGTATATCTTCTTTTCTAAACATACACATGGATAGTGTTTTCTTTATTAAAAAAATCCAGCCTGACACTCTGCTTTCTGGTTGAATTAATTCACAGACATTTAATGTTTTTATTCATGTATTTGAATTCACATCTTACATTTTACTTTTGTTTTCTATATGTCTGTTGTCTTTTTTGATTCTCAATTCCTCTCTATGGTTTTCTTTTGCTTTAAGTGAGCATTTTCTAATGTTGCATATTAATTTCTTTAATAATTTTTTCACTATATTTTTGACTTAATTTGTAGTGGTTACTCTAGAATATACTATATACATCTTAACTGATCAAAATTAGCCTTAAACTAACCTAATTCCAGTGATATATAGCTTTATTTCATTTTCCTCTTTTTTGTGGTGGTGTTCTATGTATTACATCTATTAATATTACAAACCTCAAAATACATTTCTATCATTATTATTCTACCATATGTAGTCATTTTCTTAGCCCACTGCAGCTTTACTCTCCCTACCTCCTTGGTACTATTATCAGCAAATATATTATGCATATATTACAAAAAGGATGTTACATATATAAAAAAAAGTTTTTACAATTTCTCTTAAATCCATCAGGAGAAGAAAGGAAAATATGCATTTATAGTGTCTTTTATACTTGCATAATTACTTTTACTGGTACTCTTTGTTTGTGTGACTCCACATTGCAATCTGGTGTCAATTGCTTTTAGCCTGAAGAATTTCTTTTAGTAATACTTACCAGGTGAATTTGCTAGAAACACATTCTGTTTATCTGATAAAGTCTTTATTTTGCCTTATTTTTTAAAAGCAGCACACTGTTTTTCTCTTATTGCTTTGAAGATTTATCATTATCTTTCACTTTTAGCATTTTTACGTGATATGTCTGTGAGTCTCTTTGTGTTTACCCTACTTGAAGTTTGTTGTAATTATTGTCAATAAATGTAAGAAGTTTCAGTCACTGTATCTTTAAATATGTTTTTCTCCTTTCTCTCTTTTATTCTGATCATCCCATTATATGTATATTGGTACACTTAATGGTATTCCGTATTTCTCTGAGCATCTATTCATTTTTCCTCATTCTTTTTTCTGTCTGTTCTTCAGCTTGCCTAACTTCTATCAATCTATTTTTAAGTTCACTAATTCTTTTTCCAGTTCAAATCTAATATTACTTCTAATAAATGTTTTATTTCAGTTATTATAGTTTTCTGCTCCAGAATTTTCATTTGGCTCATTTTAATGATTTGTTTGATATTTGTTTTGACCTCAGGAGCATTCCTTCAAGTTGTCAGATTGCCTGGTTTTCTCCTGCAAACTAGTTGGCCTACAAACTAGGCTGTATCTTTATCAGATCATAAAACTCTTCCCAATATTTTTTCACTGCAACCTTCTCTGTTCTTGAGATTATCCTTTGGCTTCAACTTCTTCACGTTTTGTTGAAAATAAAGTCAGCCATTTTGGGAAGAATTTAGAGTTACTTTGTGGCCTATTTCTCCTACTAGGCAAAATCTCTGGGTTAAGGCCCTAGAACTGAGAATTGGGACACTGACAAGATTCTCTTTGAGTGACTTTCTTGTTTCAGCAACTGAGAACTTGATGCAGGGAGGGAGAGCTGCGCAGCCTGAGGTCACTTTAGCTGTCCAGTTGTAGAACAATTATCACTTCAAGTCTGGGGCAAGGGCTATAAGGATCTCAGTATTCCCAACAGGCAGACTGTATATTCCATGAGTGGGGATTGAGCAGAGAAAGGGAACTGCTATTCTTGTCTGTGTTTACCCAGGTCTTAGCCTCAGCAATAGGCACTTGGAGGTAGGATGAGAAACACTGAAGTACTGCTCCTCCTGAGAAGAAATTCCTCTAGATGGAGAGTGGGAATGGTAGAATCCCTGTATTCTTGGCTCCAGAAGTCTGGAATGGAGGCTCTACCCTGCTGAGCTGGGTAGGGAGAGAGATGGGACTTGCTTTGTTCAAGTACCACGGACTTGCCTTTCTTACTGAATGTTTAGAAATTTCTTTGAATTGATGTTTCTTCATTTGCTGTCTGCCTTTAGCACAATTTTCAAGGGGCCTTTAAAAACATAATTTTTATCAGTTTCATTGGAGTCAGTGGAGCTCCAAATACTGTCATGCCAGAAGTTGGTCTTTAGCCTAAACTTCTTTTATAACCCATAGCAGGTTTTATATACGGTGTGATCTCCTCAAGGCATAAAAAATGTATTAGATCTTAATGCCTAGGGTAGTCCTTGGTATGCATTAGATAATCAATTAAATTTTGTTGAGTTACATTTAAATAAAGCATAATCACGTCCTTATTTTTACATTTTGAAGTCTTCAGAGTGGTTGCATTTTTGCTGTTTAATTTTGTCACCAAATCTTATTTTCATTTACAAATTAGAATACAGAGTCAGAGATGTAAAATGATTTACCTATGAATGCATGGTAAGTCAGCGAATTTTTCAAAAGACAGCATACTCATTTTTTCCCATAGCTGTTAACTTTTCCTTTTTCCCCATTTATCTTAAAGATAAGTCATGAGTTAGAGAAATCTGTTTCATAAACAGCAGAAATATTAGTACTTGCTGTAAGTATCAAGGCCTGAAATTTGATCTTCCCAGTCCAAAAATTATAAGGGATGTTTTCTATGGCTCTCAACACATCTGGTGCATAGGTAAAAGCTGTACATCCCTAAAACTGGAAGCAAGAAGCTTTTCATTAAAGAGTTTGCTAAGCTAAGCATATATTTTCTCTGTCCGCTAACATATTTCTACAAATTTTACTTGTCTATATTGTTCCAAAAAAGCTTGGAGAATATAACTAAAGGGAGTTGCAACCAGGAATCCCTCTCAATACAGGGAAAATGATGAAAGTATTAGTTGACAAAGCCAATCTAACTAAGGATTTATTTTGGCCAAAACTGACTATTTGTCTACCTTACAAGTGAAGTGAAATGACGAATCAAACTGGAGGCCACTATTTTCAGCAAAACAATCAATGCAGAAACAAGAAGTCAAATGCTGCGTATTATCACTTGTAAGTGAGAGCTGAAAAATGTGTATGCATGAACATAGAATGTGGAATGATAGACACTGGAGATTTGGAAGGGTGGGAGGGTTGGAAGGGGTGGGAGATGAGAAATTACTTGATGGTTACAATGTAATTATTCAGGTGATTGATGCACTAAAAGCCCAGGCTTCACTACTATGTGATTTATTCATGTAAGAAAACTACACATGTATTCCTTAAATTTGTACAAATAATAAAAAAAAAAAGGAAGAAGGAAGCAAACAAACAAAAAATAAAACTGAACTAAAAAGGCATGCATGGTCAGACCCCAGAGTTGTTCTTGGGATCACCTGGGGAAATAATGCAGCAATTATCATACCAGCCTTCATACTTACAATGGACAACTAATTTTTAAGAATTATCCTATTTCCAGGATAAAGTACACATCTTTGCCAGTTTAAGCCTCCAAAGACATGCTTTTATCAAGCACCTTCAGCTATCCAGACTATAGGGTTATATCATCTTCTCAATTTTTGCTGTAATTCTTACTTTTGGAAATTTCCACATCGTTGTTGGTAGTATTCCATTATACGGGATATACCATAGTCTGTTTAACCATTCACCTACAGAAGAACATCTGAGTTGTTTTCAGTGTCTAGCTATCACAAATAAAAGTACTGTGGACATTTGTGTAAGGTTTTTATGTGAACATAAACTTTTCATTTCTCTAGGACAAATGTCCAGCATTATGGTTGCTGGGTCATATGGCGGCAGTATGTTTAATACTTTAAGAAACTTCCTGTCTTCTAGAGTGCCTATATAATTTTACATTCCAACCAGAACATATGATTGATTCAGTTTTTCTATAACCTTGTAATCATTTGGTTACAAGCTATTCTGGTTAGTGTATATCTCATTGTGGTTTTAATTTGCATTCTTCCAGTGGCTAATAATGATCAATTTTTTATGTGCTTATTTGCCATATGCTCTTTGATCAAATGTCAATGTTTTTCACCTGTATTTTAATTAGATTTTTTAAACTGTTGATTTTGAGTTTTTAGATATCAGTCCTTTGAAAGGTATATTACTTGCAAATATTTTCTCCTGTCTATAGATTACCTTTTTATTTATTAAAGAGTCTTTTGGCTGGGCATGGTGGCTCACACCTGTAATCCCAGCACTTTGGGAGGCTGAGGCGGGCGGATCACGAGGTCAGGAGATCGAGACCATCCTGGCTAACACGGTGAAACCCCATCTCTAGATAAAATACAAAAAAAAAAAAAATTAGCCGGGCGTGGTGACAGGCACCTGTAGTCCCAGCTCCTCAGGAGGCTGAGGCAGGAGAATGGTGTGAACCCGGGAGGCAGAGCTTACAGTTAGCTGAGATGGTGCCACTGCACTCCAGCCTGGGCGACAGAATGAGACTCCGTCTCAAAAAAAGTCTTTCACAGAGGATCCGTTTTAAATTTTGATAAAAATTCATCAATTTTTATCATTTATGGATTATTTTTGGTGTTTAGTTAAGAAAAACTTTTGCCTAGCTCTAAACCCTGAAGATTGTTCTTATTTTTTTCTAAAATTTTTATATTGTTATATTTTACATTTAAGTTTATGGTCTATTTTGAGTTATTTTTTTGCAGAAGTTGTGAGACTTAGGGTGAATTAGCTTCAAAATATTAATTGGAGGTGTTACATCTTCTTCTGTTTTATGACAGAGATTTTGTAGAATCGGTGTGAATTTTTCTTTAAGCGTTTTGTTGAATTTTCCAGTGAAACCATCTGTGCTTGGAGATGGTTTGGGGGAGGAATTTTAAAACTATATATTCAACTTTATTAGTAGTTATAGAGTTATTCAAGTAATCTGTTTTGTGTCAGTTGAGTTGTGGTAATTTGTGTTTTTCAAGGAATTGATTCTCTTTGTCGGTGGTATTTTTAAGTCCTATCTCTTTGCTGATGTTATATCTAGTTATTCTATCAGTTTTTGAGAGGGGTGTTGAAGTCTCCAACTGTAATTGTTGATTTGTCTGTTTCTTCTTTCAGTTCTAAGAGTGAGTCTTGGCTTTTTGTACTTTGGTGTTCTATTGTTAGACGTATACACATTTAGAATTGCAATATTTTCTTGGTTGATTGACCCTTGCCATTCTCTGTCTCTGCTGCTTTGCTTTGCTTTGAAGTCTACTGCATCTGAAATAATTATAGACACACTTGCTTTTTTTTTTTTACTAATGCTTGCATGATGTGTATTTTTCCCTCATTTCTTTTAACTTTCCTATATTGTTGCATTTGAAGTGAGTTTCTTGTAGAAGGAACATGTCTTTTAATCACCTCTGCCTATCTCTGGATTTTGATTGATGTATTTAGGACATTTACCCCATTAAAGCAGGTATTAATATGCTAGAGTTGAGTTTCTCTTTTTTTGTTGTTTTCTCTTTGTTTTCTTTTTCATTTACTGTTTTTTTCTGCTTTCCTTTACATTTATGAAACTTTCTAAAAATTACATTTTTATTTATCTTTAATGTTTTGAATGTATTTATTTTAGATGTTATTATATATTATATATAGATAACTTATAACAGTTTACTAGTGTCATCGTTTTATTTGTTTGAGTGAAATTTGGAAGCTCTACCTTTCTTTATATCTTTTTACACTCCCACATTTATATTACAAATATCTTAAGTATTTTTTTCTACATAGATTTAAAATAATACCAGTTTTATAATTTTTATTTCAACTATCAAACATAATTATAAAACAGAAGAGGAGAATAAAATTGTATTGAATTTACTTGTAGTTTTATTTACCATGTTCTTCCCTCTTTCCTGATATTTGAACATTCCTTTAAGAAAAAAAAAACTATTTCCTTTCTGTTTAAAGAACGTCATTTAGCTGGTCTTTTAGGAGACGTCTACCAGCAAGCATTGCCTCTGTTTGTTTGTTTGTTTTAGTCTACTAATGTATTGATTTCCTGTTCATTTCTGAAAGATATTTTCACTAGGTATCACTAGTGAAATTATTTCCTGTATCACTTTAAAAATTATCTGCCATTTCTTTCTATCTTCCATAATTTCTAGTGAGAAATCCACTGTCATTCAAGTTTTTTTCCTTGGAAATAAAAGTGCTATTTCTTTCTCACAACTGTTGAGATTTTTTTCTTTTCCTTTAGTTTTCAGAAGTTTTACTATGTAGCTTTTTATTGTGTGTGAGAGACTATCCTGTTTGGGATTCATTCAGCTTCTTGAATTGTAGATTTACATCTTTTGTCAAAGTTGGGCAGTTTTTGGCCATTATTTCTTCTATTTCTAATTTCTCAGCATCATCCTTTTTCTCCTCTCCTTCTGAGTCGTCAGTGACCCAAAGTCAGATTATAGTTCCACATGTCCATGAGGGTATACTGTTTTCCAGTCTATTTTCTCTTTGTTGTGTAAATTTGGTAATTTTTATATTTTTCTTCTGATTACTTTCTAATTTACTAATTTTTCCTCTGCCTCCTCCATTCTGCTGTTGAGCTCATCCATTGAGCTTCTTATATTACAATATTTTTCAACTCTAAACTTTTCATTTGTCTTCTTTATATCTTTTATATTTTTGCTGAGACTTTGCATGGTTTAATTGGTTTCAAGCGTGTTTGTAATTTTTCATTGAAATGTTTTCATAATGGTGGCATTAGATTTTTTGTCGATTATCCTAATATATTTGTCTTCTCATTGCTTGCATCTTGGATTGTCTTTTCTTTACTCAGAGATCTTCCTAGTTCTTGATATGACAAGTGATTTTTGACAGAAATATGGACAGTTTGAGCTTTATATTATAACACTGAATCTCACATAAATCTCTCTTTTAACTTGATTCCTCTGACACGATGCTGGTGGGGATGGGGAATTGCTGACTAATGATTACCAAGTGGGAGTAAATGACAAGGTTCCCTACTAGACTTCCATTGACACCAGAGGAATGGGTCTTCATTACCGCTGCTTGTAGGTAAGAGAGTTGGCTCTCAATAGGCCTCTACTGATACTCCCTACCGGGAGAAGTTATAGTGACTCATTGTACTAAATGTTTCTCCTATGGTGTCCATGACACCATGAGGGAGAAGTAACACCATTACCATTGGGTAATGGTGAAAGTTCTGCCTCTCTCTATGGCTCCACAATTACCCTAGTGAGGAGAAGTAGGGATGCCTCATACTACTTGACGGGTATGTAAGTTCATGCTCTCCAAGTGGTCTGTCTCCATTGACCCTCACTGGGACATGAGATGGTTACAGCTGGTGACTGTGAAGGTCCCAACTCCCTACTCAGTCTTCTCTGGCAGCACCTTGGTAGATGTTATGGGACCTGTCATGACAGACTGGGGACAATGAAAGTCTAAGTGTTCTACTTGGCCTTTGTTGGCATTTGTTGAGGTGCTAGTTAGCTGAAGTAAGAAGTTATTGTGTTAAATTTTTCTATCTTTCCACTCAACTCCTTTATTTGTCCTTTGACCAAAGTGAGCAGACTTGTGTTAGGGCTTTTTCTCTTTTTTTCTTCTTATCTCTGGCTTTAAGTTTGGGATATATGATGTGAAGAGAACAGAAGGGAACTCATTATCACGTCATTTATGGGTTTTAAGACCCCCTTACTAGCCCGCTTTCTTCTCTCTATTTCTCAGAGTTTTATGTTCATTTTTGTGTAGTGTCTTGGGTTTTTAGTTGTACTTAGTGTGAGAAATAGGGAAAAGTATGTCTATTCCATCTTTTTGGAAGGAGAAGTTTCAACCACCTATGTCTTCATAAGTATTTACTCATTTTTCTACCAAAAAGTACACTGTAAAACAAGTGGTGTTTGCCCTATGGCTGGGGGAATCAAACGCCTCATCTGTTTAGTTAGCATTAGGTTTGACAAATACTTCCAGGAAGAAGACAAATGAAAAAATAGAAACAAAACAAACAATCAAAATAGATTGCAACTTTAAAGGATGATATATAAATTTGAGCATAATAGGTGCTATTTAGAAATTTAAGTTAAAAATTATTTACAAGCTTTTTGGCTTTTTAAAATCATGTTGTGCTATGTTTTGGTTTTCAATCCAGGAGTTAAGAAAATATTGAGAATCCTGGCACTGTGGCATGCACCTGTAGTCCCAGTTACTTAAGAGGCTGAGGTAGGAGGATCACTTGAACCTAGGTATTGGAGAACAGCCTTGGCAATATAGTGAGACCTTGTCTCAAAAAAAATAAATAAATAAATAAAAATTAAAAATATGAGAATTCCTGGACATAGCTGTAGATTTTGTGTCAAGTCAGAAAGATTGTGGAAGCATCAATATTATAACCAACCCTATAATACTTATAATTTAATAGACCTTGGGATTTGGTAATCATTTCCACTGGAATGATTTTATTAATTACCTTAAATTTATTATTAAATATTATTATTTATTATTTTTATTAATTACCTTAACATTTTATTAATTACCTTGAACTAATTAAAGTTTCAATAAAATATTTTAATGCTCACATTTTTGTATGCTAACATTCAAGGTCGAATTCCACAGAAAGTTAAGAATTGTCAGTTTACTTCAATTATCTCCTTAGATAACATTTTTTGTTAAATGTGGCCAAATCTATGTCATTATTTAAAAATAGTTAATCTACAAATTACAGGTCCACACTTTCTTATGGCTTTCTTCTAAAAAATATAGGCCTGTACTTTCAATTTTAATATCTGACTTGAAGATCAACTAGGTGTCAGGTACAAAACTCAACATCTATTCTAGCTTCTTTTCTATTTTTTTCTCTGCCCTTCTTATTTCATTAATTTTCATGATCACAACTACAATGAATAAGCTTTGAAGTTTTAAATCTCTGTTTCTCTTTACTACACTCTTCCTTGTGTACTCTACAGTTCTGAGTGTATTTGACCTTTTCTCCAGGAACTACTGCAGTGGTCTCAAGTAAAACAAATCCTAATCTAAACTTCTTAGCTCTCTCCCAATCAAACCATTTATCATTGTATTATTGATTCATTCATTACAAATGGTGGTACCACTCTTTTCAGTCTCTCAAACTGGAAACTTCAGTGACATTCGTTCATTCTCTACCCACTAAACATTTAAGTCACCACAAATTCCTTAAGCTCATTACAAATATCTCTTGAATCCAGTAGAATTTTTTTTTCCAACACTGTTCCCATGATGTCCATTGTCTCTTTCTTGGAAAGAGCTTCTGCTCTGATTTTTCCAATATATCCCAAATGAATCCCATATAGGCTTTTTTTCCCATTCATCTCCATATATTTTCCTATTCATTCCAAATGAATCCTATATAAGTTCATTTTCCACTTGAGTTACATTTCTAATGTATGAATTCATAATGACATCATCATCAACAATAGTAAATCTCCACATTTATTGTTCTCCTAAAAACATTTCGATCAATGTTAAATTTCCTCTGCATTGATGTACCATCCAGTTACGTTTCTTTATAGTAGAATGATGTATAATCCTTTGGGTATATACCCAGTAATTGGATTACTGAGTCAAATGGTATTTCTGATTCTAGAACCTTGAGGAACCACACTAGCTTCCACAATGACTGAACTAATTTACACTCCCACCAACAGTATAAAAGCATTCCTATTTCTCCACATCCTCTCCAGTATCTGTTGTTTCCTGACTTTTTAATGATTGCCATTCTAACTGGTATGAGATGCTATCTTATCATGGTTTTGATTTGTATTTCTTTAATGACCAGTGATGATGAGCTTTTTTTTCATATGGTTGTTGGCCACAAAAATGTCTTCTTTTGAGAATTGACTGTTCATATTCTCTGCCCACTTTTTGTTTTTGTTTTTGTTTTTGTTTCTTATGAATTTGTTTAAATTACTTGTAGATTCTGGATATTACTCCTTTGTCAGATGGATAGATTGCAAACATTTTCTCCCATTCTGTAGGTTGCCTGTTCACTTTGATGATAGCAAAGATTTGGAACCAACCTAAATGCCCAACAATGATAGACTGGATAAAGAAAATGTGGCATATATATACTACAGAAAACTATGCAGCCACAAAAAAGGATTAGTTCATGCTCTTTGCAGGGAAATGGATGAAGCTGGAAACCATCATTCTCAGCAAACTAACACAGAAACAGAAAACCAAACACCACATGTTTTCACTCATAAGTCGAGTTGAACAATGAGAACACATGGATACAGGGAGGGAAACATCACACACCGGGACCTGTTGGGAGTGGGGGGTAAGAGGAGGGATAGCATTAGGAGAAATACCTAATGTAGATGATGGGTTGATAGGTGCAGCAAATCACCATGGCATGTGTATACATATGTAACAAACCTGCACGTTCTGCATATGTATCCCAGAACTTAAAGTATAATAAAAAAAAATAAAAGAAAGGCTCTATATGACAGCTTAAGGGGATTAGAATTTACCAGAGCCAATGGGGAGCCAGAAAGTTTTTTCAAACCAGTAAGTGAGAAATTTGAGGTAGGAGGGGGCTTGCTGTTGTTATTGATACTAATTTGTGATTTAGTCAATATTTTGGTTACTTTACTGTTAACCATCATTGTCTCTCTTTTCTCTAATGGAAAAATAAACCACTAGCCTTGTAAGACTGTAGTTTTCATTGATGTATTGAAAGATTTCTTTTCCTAAATCCAGCTAGGTTTTAATAGTCAAGATAGCTGTCATATTTTCCCTTAACAATGTCTCTTTATGTTAATTTATTCTCCATTTTGATTGTTACTATTCTATTTCAGGCCCTTATCACCTTACATCCAAATAGCTGCAGAAAGAGAGAGAAGAGGAAAGGAAGTAAAAATGAAGGAAGGAGGACTGGGACTGTGTTCAGATGCCCTCCCTAGAGCATTTAAATCAGAATTTCAGAGAAATGGTCAAGGTATTCACAATTTTTCTATGTGCCACCAGGGTTGAGAGCCATTGCCTTTTTGGTACCTTTTAATTAGATTAATTTTACCTCTAAACCTTAACATCAAAACTCAATTAACCTTTTTAAAATGCAACTTTCAGTGCATGTTTTACTCCTAAATTTCCTCAGCCAGAGACTGTAGATAATATACCATTTTTTTTCTTTCATTATCTTTCATGGGAAAGACAGCTCTATTGACAAAGCTGTATTAATTTAATCTAGTTCTAAGGCTGGTACTTTCCTGACTTGGCTCATTCTCTTAAAAATCTAAGCATGCTGTAGAGAGTAGGCTTCTCCTGCCTCTGGTGTCTACAGTGAATATTTATGGAGATAAACTTCCAAAATTTTCTTTGATTCTTCTTCTGACTTTCAATTTTCCCTCATGTCAACCTATGTGCTTTTCTATCTGACCTTTCTCCTTCAGATTGACTGAATGACATTTAATCACATCTTCCTCTTTTCTGTGAGGTCTCCACAGATTGATGGCTACATAACCATAGCCCTAATTTTGCAGGGCTACACAAACACCCTCATCTGTATACTGCTCTTATAGACAACCCCAAAGCAAGGGTACCTGAAAATAGTCAAGAAAGATTCCAGGCATGGAGCTAGGGACAAGGCACAAAATGGCAAATGAAGCATCATTTCGTTTATATATTAACATGAGTGGGTCTAAAATGTAGCTTCTTTGTGTATGTGAGATTGTGATCTCGTCTTCCATGACTGCGTGCCATGATTCTAACAACATGTATCATCCTCCAATACCTGCATTCATTTTTAGGAAAACAAGTTTTATTTTATCCCAGTGGCATACTAGCTGGTGAAACTCTGAAGTCATTTTCTTCTACTCTATGATTAAGCACTGAGGTGTCTGGAAGGAAGTGGAACCCTTCAACTTTGCTGGTATTCTTAGATGGAAGCTTTACACATTTAAAACACTAAGCTTCTCAGTCCACTGACTGGTGCTACTTGGATCACCAGTCCTTGGTGAGATCCAGTCCTATATCCTAACACTGGGCATTATGTTTTTTTCTGCATCCTATCCTATTTAGATTGGGCATCCTTTAAACTGGGATCTTGCTATGTTCCCTGTTACTTGTTATTCTTCAACTCTCTGTTGTGGAGGAGCAGACAATTATGCCTCTTATTATTATTTTAATTCTGTAATAAGCCCAGTGGTATAAATATATTCTCCAACTCTGTGGCTTGCTTTTTCACTCTATTGATGATGTCACTGATTTTTTCCCTAGTGCTTTGAATAGCATCTGTAAATCTTGTGGGTCTCATTTTAGATGTAAAGTTCTCAGAAGAACCTTTTTAGATTATTTAGGATTGTGTCAATGAAGCATTTTAAGCAAAGGCACAATATGAGATTTACATTTTTAGAGGATCATTCATGCTGTTGTCTTAATGATAGATATAGGAGAAAAGTTAGCATTCTATTGAACAATTCTGAAGATATCTTGGTTGATTATGGCTTAAGATCATGGCAGCAGAGGTAAAAAGAAGTCCTTAGATCCTAGATATATTTAATGAAGAAATTTGAGAGTTGATGAATTAAATGTAAGAGATTGAGAGAGGGTGGTTATATGCTTACCCCATAGATTTCTAGTTTCAGTAAGTATTTGGATAGATAATACAATACAATCACATGTATGACTAGGACTGAGTACACAATAGGATCTTGGCTCACTGCAACCTCTGCCTCCTGGGTTCAAGCAATTCTCCTGGCTCAGCCTCCAGAGGAGCTGGGATTACAGGGCATGTGCCACCATGCCCAGCTAATTTTTTTTTTGTATTTTTAGTAGAGATGGGGTTTCACCATGTTGGAGAGGCTGGTCTTGAACTCCTGACTTTGTGATCCACCCACCTTGGCCTCCCAAAGTGCTGGGATTATAGGCATAAATCACTGAGCCCAGTCAACAGTAGGTTTTTAATATAATATTTATTTGAATAAGTGAGTGAATAGATGGATGAATAAACCATTTCTGATGAGAAGAATAAATGAAGATTTCATGGGGTAATTTCATTGTTTTGAATAAGATTTCTAGGTCTTGAAGCAGGGGTAGGATTTAGACAGGTATGGATCCAGTAACAAATACAAATGCCCTGAATTCTTGAGTGAATGAATGGTAAAAGGGAATGCAGAGGGGCCGGGCGCAGTGGCTCACTCCTGTAATCCCAGCACTGTGAGGCCGAGGTGGGCGGATCACAAGGTCAGATTGAGATTATCCTAGTTAACATGGTGAAACCCCGTCTCTACTGAAAATACAAAATATTAGCCAGGCATGGTGGCGGGAGCCTGTAGTCCCAGCTCTTTGGGAGGCGAGGCAGGAGAATGGTGTGAACCTAGGAGGTGGAGCTCGCAGTAAGCTGAGATCACGCCACTGCGCTCGAGCCTGGGTGACAGAGCGAGACTCCGTCTTAGCCTAAAATTTCCTTAAGCTGATAAGGAACTTCAGCAAAGTCTCAGGATACAAAATCAATGTGCAAAAATCCCAAGCATTCTTATACACTAATAACAGACAAACAGAGAGCCAAATCAGGAATGAACTCCCATTCATAATTGCTTCAAAGAGAATAAAATACTTAGGAATCCAACTCACAAGGGATGTAAAGGATCTCTTCAAGGAGAACTACAAACCACTGCTCAATGAAATAAAAGAGGACACAAACAAATGGAAGAACATACCATGCTCATGGATAGGAAGAATCAATATTGTGAAAATGGCCATACTGCTCAAGCTAATTTATAGATTCAATGTCATCCCCATTAAGCTACCAATGACTTTCTTCACAGAATTGGAGAAACTACTTTAAAGTTCATATGGAACCAAAAAAGGAGCCCACACTGCCAACACAATCCAAAGTCTAAAGAACAAAGCTGGAGGCATCATGCTACCTGACTTCAAGCTATACTACAAGGCTACAGTAACCAAAACAGCATGGTACTGGTACCAAAACAGAGATATAGACCAATGGAACAGAACAGAGCCCTCAGAAATAATACCACACATCTACAATCATCTGATAGTTGACAAACCTGACAAAAACAAGAAATGGGGAAAGGATTCCCTGTTTAATAAACGGTGCTGGGAAAACTGGCTAGCCAGAGGTAGAAAGCTGAAACTGGATCCCTTCCTTACACCTTATACAAAAATTAATTCAAGATGGATTTGAGACTTAAATGTTAGACCTAAAACCATAAAAACCCTAGAAGAAAACCTAGGCAATACCATTCAGGACATAGGCATGGGCATTTAGACTTGATGTCTAAAACACCAAAAACAATGGCAACAAAAGTCAAAATTGACAAATGAGATCTAATTAAACTAAAGGGCTTCTGCACAGCAAAAGAAACTACCATCAGAGTGAACAGGCAACCTACAGAATGGGATAAAATTTTTGCAATCTACTCATCTGACAAGGTTAATATCCAGAACCTACAAAGAACTCAAACAAGTTTATAAGAAAAAACAAACAACACCTCAAAAGGTGGGCAAAGGATATGAACAGACACTTCTCAAAAGAAGACATTTATGCAGCCAACAGACACATGAAAAAATGCTCATCATCACTGACCATCAGATAAATGCAAATCAAAACCACAATGAGATACCATCTCACACCAGTTAGAATGGCGATCATTAAAAAGTCAGGAAACAACAGGTGCTGGAGAGGATGTGGAGAAACAGAAACATTTTTACACTGTTGGTGGGACTGTAAACTAGTTCAACCATTGTGGAAGACAGTACGGAGATTCCTCGAGGATCTAGAACTAGAAATACCATTTGACCGAGCGATCTCATTACTAGGTATATACCCAAAGGATTGTAAATCATGCTGCTATAAAGACACATGCACATGTATGTTTATTGCGGCACTATTCACAATAGCAAAGACTTGGAACCAACCCAAATGTCCATCAGTGACAGACTGGATTAAGAAAATGTGGCACATATACACCATGGAATACCATGCAGCCATAAAAAGGGCTGAGTTCATGTCCTTTGTAGGGACATGGATGCAGCTGGAAACCATCATTCTCAGCAAACTATCACAAGAACAGAAAACCAAATACCACATGTTCTCACTCATAGGTGGGAATTGAACAATGAGAACACTCAGACACAGGAAGGGGAACATCACACACTGGGGCCTGTTGTGGGGTGGGGAGAAGGGGGAGATTTAGCATTAGGAGATATACCTAATGTAAACAATGAGTTAATGGGTACAGCACACCAACATGGCACATGTATACATATGTAACAAACCTGCACATTGTGCACATGTACTCTAGAACATAAAGTATTATAATAATAATAAAAGACATGTCAACTAAAAAAAAAAGGGGGAATACAGAAATTCCATGTGGACAGAAGAGTTTGAGTAATAGCCACGAAGCAACATGGTACAGAATCTGTTTGGCAATTGTGAAGAGTTTACTTTGGCTGAAGCCTGGGGTAATGGAAGGGAGTGGTATAAAACCAAAGTGCCCAGGTAGCAAGCTCAGCACTTTGACTTTCGGTGTGTTAAATGAAGGGGTTGTGACATTATCAAGATTGCTGTTTTCTATAAGATTTAATTTTCCTGGTTGATGAGATCTGATGATGATAGAATACTGGAGTAATCATAAAGTCACATGTTAGCAGAGACAAGTAGTCTGTTGAGTTCTCACTTGGCACTCTCTGGAAGAAAATACCTAACAGTTTTGTTTTTCCTAAAGGGACATCTTACTTTCCAAGTTAGCTACTCAATCTAATATGAAACATACTAGACAAGAAGGAAGAGAAAGAGAGATATAGTGGTGTGTAATCGCTGGTCAGAATGAAGTGCTCAGGTTTCAGATAGTCATGCTTATACGATCACTTGCATTTTAAATTCTGCCCAAAGCATTGGAAACTGGAATCATTGTAGTTACCATAAGAGATAGCATCCAGGAGTCTCTTAAATAATTCTAATAGCCTTAAATAACAGGAACATTTAATTCATGTATTGTTGGTATTGTTAAAACATTTGATAATATGCATTATGTATTTTTGTATTTCAGATTAAATGATCAAGTCATTATTGTGGATTTAGATCTAAGTGACCTGGCAGAAACCATGGAGATGATCTTGGTAAACTCACCTGAGTTTTAAATTTCCTCACAGAGTTTAATTTTGCCCTTTTGTGTCATGGTAAATGAGAGGCTCTCTTGCCTCCACTTTGTTCCAAACTCATGTCCCATGATCTGCAAGAAATATTTTCTCTTTATTTGCAAGGATATTGCTCAAGCTTCTATTTATGAGCCCCTGAACAATAGAATAGACAGCCCTACTGAGACTCTTTTGCCTTTGTGTGGTACAAAGGGACCTCCCTCTAGGAGAAGACAAAAAGAATTTAAGTCTATAACTCATTTAAAAAAATCAAAACAAAGCAAACAAAACAGAAAAACCCCAGCGTTCAATTATTTCTGCTCTCTATTGGAACTGGAGATCCTCCCTTTTAACTGAATTACCATATTCCTGAGCTCAGGAACTGCAGCTATTGTGAAATTTATAATCTGTTTATAGTACCCAACATAGTATTCTTATTCTTAAATAAGTTCCTAAATATTTGTGAAATGATATTTCCCTTAATTCATTCATATTGTGCAGTTAATGAGATTATTTGTCATTGGATATTGACTATAAAAATCAGTGCTGAAAGCCTTTACTAATTATTTATACTAATGTATCATTTAATGTTTATTCTAGCTTCCTATGCAGACAGCCTAGTTAGGTCTGATTGTGTCCATGGGCCTATCTCTATAGAACAGGCAGAGACATTCATGCTAAATAAAATACAATGAAGAAAAGTAATTTTTTTGCATGTTAGTTCTTTGTTTTGCATTTTGTTTCATTGAGTTGTAATGGAAAGAGCTTGAAGAGATGAGCTAAAAAAAGGTAGGCAATTTAAAGATATTTTGATTGGAACTGTTGGGCAAGTGAGTGGAGAGAAAATGTTGGAACACCTGAGCATTCTCTCTCAGTGGCCTAGTTGAATTCCAGGGAACATTTTGTTCTGAGGGTGATTTAAAGACACTGATAAATAAGGAGACATCCTGTTAAGTTAGTTAAAGTTAGACTGAATAAGAGAGGTTAGTTTGGTACTAATTTGGGATAGTTGGGTAGTGATGGTGAGCTCGATAAGGCAGGGTAGCTCTCAGTACTCACTCAGCCATTGGTACCAAAGGAAAATCAAAGGCTGCAAAAATGCCATGTTATTAAACATGTTTTAGGAGCTAAGCAGGTCTGGAGACTCATCACAGCCACCTGAGCCCATAAAGTATTAAACATGACATCTATGCTATTTATCAACACAGGAAAAAGTACAAATGGTTTCTTTAAAAAATGCACAGACATTACATGGAGACATATATTTTTCAAAACCAGTGCTTATCTTGAGATAGTTTAGAACTGTCAACAAACTACTTTAATGAGGCTGCTTTCTGAGGGAAAACAAGCTCAGTAAATCACTCTGTTTTTCTTTGTTTTTTTCATCCCGCATGTAAAATTTTAACCACATTTGACAGAGGAAGTGAATCTCTGGGCCAAAATACTCGACAATTTTCTTATCCACAGATAGAGGTAAATGGCAACTATAGCTCATCAGTGACAGCATTAGTCATTGTGATTTGTTTTTAACTTGTTACAGAGTGAAATAACACTGGTAAGTTCTGGAAGGTGTTTCATAGTGTTCCAAAATGTGTCATCCCTGTGCATATGCATTTGTTTCAAGGATGTAAAGAGGAAAAACTCAAAGCAATGTGTGTTCTGATCAAGAAATGACTGGAAAAGGCAGCTACCTGATATGGAACAGTCAAGAACTGAAGGTTTATTTGGAATGAGAGGTGTTGTCCAACTGCGAGACTGAGTGATTTAAGCTGAGAATAAATGGGAACATAATCAATAGTCACTCTAGGTAGGCAGTTACTGACAGCCGTCTTGAAAGTTTCATCTCTCTTCTCTTTTTGCGGCCATGTTTACACTGCATCCACAGATTGTGATATTGTTTATGAGGGACAGAAAAGGTCCTTCCATTTATTCTTGTTCTTAATGAAAACTTCTGCGTTGTTATGCTTTGAAATTACAATGATAAAGTGGCTCTTTGAGAATAAAAGATTCAATATATTACAATTGAGAATAAAATATTTAATATATTACAAAGCCAGCTTGTATGTTGGACAGGTAAGCATGCCTCCTGGTTAAGTATTCTTTATTACATGTTTCCTCTATGGTCAGTCATCAATGTTTATATTAGTTGTTTTCTCTTTTCCGTAGTTTTATGGTTATGGGTTAAGTCGTCGTATTCTTCCTGGTTTCTACCAATGTAGTTATTTTATTGATATAGACATTAGGAACTACTCAATAAATATGTGTTGCAGGACAAACTATAATTGCAATGTGTCATATTTGGATAATACTTTACAGTTTGCAAAGCACTTTAGCATACTTTATTTAGTTAAACCACACTGCCACACAAATGAACTGTCCAAAATGTATGCATTTTAAGCCTCCCTATTTTATAGTCATACCTCATATGTCACACACAAATATCATAGACATAGAAAGATAGACAGACACATAACTACATAAGCAGTATTCCCTAAACTCATATTTTGTGCTTCATTTAGGATTTCTTACCAGTATAATTTTCATTTGGAAAACCTTCCCTCCTCTTTATATTACAAAAAAGACAATCTGATGATTCAGAAATAGTTTGTTTTTCTTTTTCTGTTTTGGTTCCTGTAACTAAGTAAGACACTGATGAGGCCCATCACAACATGGAGTACAACTGTAAATAAGATGAAGTTCTTGGCTTCTGGGAGATTAAAATCCACTTATTTTCTTCACCCAATCCTCCCCAACTAGCAGTCTCATTAGAGAATGCCATTTTTAAGCACTTATTTTAGAACCTTGGGAGGCAAGCTGGAGACTGGGAAGCCTTTACACTTGTTGAAACTCTTCTATGCTTAGATGTAAGGCTCTTTTTCATGTAGTTGCTTTTATAATACAAAAAGCGAGGCCAATTATTCAGAGCATAATCAGCGGGTCCAGGGTATTGAAACACTCCTCTTAACAACAATGTCAAGTTACTTTATTTGTTCATGAAGCACTTAAAAAATTAGAAAGAACAGCAGGTCTTCAAGATAGAACAGAGAAAGAGTTGGCCTCGAGTGTTTTATTACCAAAAGAGGGTGTTAACATGCATAGAAATGTCAAATCTCTACTTAAAAAAAAAAAAAATCAATGAATGACATATCCAGTTGCAGCTCACTCAACCCTGATTTAACAATCATTTGAGATCTTACAAGGGAATGATTCTGAAGAATAAAATGTATTTCAGTTTCACCCGCTGAGTATTAATGCATTTGAAACATTGGAGGGAAGACGTCAAAAGAAAATAGAATATCTGTACTACCACCTACATTCTCTCAAACATAAAAATATAATGTAGTTGTATGAAAGTAAGTTCTGTAGAACACTACTTTTATTAAAATGTGTATAATCCTGTAGGCTTGAAAAGTGCAGATATTGCCATAAGATAAACTGATAATATCACTGCTTAGTATTCATACAGCATTTTTCTTTTCAGAACCCGGAAGCAATTTATGGATCTAACTCAGTCTTCATGTGTAGATATTTGGCATCTTAGTCAGTGTGCTTTAACAAGTCAAGAAATCTGGAAAGTGACCAGGTCTCACCGTAGGTGAAGTTTTTAGCAATTTGACTAACTTCAGTTTCTTATTGTGAGCCTGAAAAATAACAGGGGAATGGTCCCCAAACCTAGGGAAATGAGGCACCTGGGCAGTGTCTCCATGAAGTGTTGCTACATGTGTCTAGGACACCATTAAAATCCCCAGCTCTGACATTCCTATACTCCATTGAATGCTCTCTGTAACAAATTAAAAGGGATGACTTTAATTGAATCACTTCATTGAAGGGTCCAGTGACTTTTACTCAGAAATGGCAGAGGGTTTGTTCCAAAATGACATCTGGTGAAGAGACTGCGTAAGACTCTCTGGCATTATATTAATATTTTATTTAATAATATTCTATTGAAGCATTTATATTTCACATTAAGGTTTTTGTTTTAGGGATGAGATAATGTACTAAAGTACAATGGAGTTCTTATGATATTAGGCTTTATGCAAGATAAAGCACATTGTTGCCACAGGGATCAGTAAATAGTCCTGGTCTGTGACACTAGTTCCCACTGCTAAGACATGGGTGGGAGAAGGTGGTTCCCACAGACTGTTTTCTTTAGATAAAAATACAGTGCAGTTTCTATTTAAGGGCATTTTAAAAAAATTCTCAGTCATTTGACCCAAAAGGAACATACCCTATCATTTTCTGAACAATTGAGCAGTGAGCCCGCTTCTAATATTCTGAGATTATATTTGTATGCAGTATTAATTATGCTCATGCTCTGTCATGTCAATGGTGGTGTTGCAACTGCAGTTATTTTTTTTTTTCTTTTGAGACAGGGTTTTCTCTGTTGCCCAGGATGGAGTGCAGTGGCAAGATCACAGCAGCCTCAACCTGCAAGTGATTCTCTCACCTCAATCTCCCAGTAGCTGGGGCTACAGACACATGCCACCATGCCTGGTTAATTAAAAAAAAAAAAATGTAAAGACAGCATCTCACTAGGTTGCCCAGGCTTGCAGCTTTTTAAAAAAATTGTGTTTTTTTCACATGGTCTTAAGAAAGAAATTGCTTGTGAAGATTCATGCATGACAGACTCAAATTACTTTTTAACAACATACAATATATACTTAATACATTGAAGGTAACTTTAAAAAAGTTGTTTTGGTTTGCGAAGCATTACTCCAAGTGATGGTTATGAACTTGAATTCTATGAATACTGCTTTTATCATCTCTAGTAAGGAAATTCAAAGCATTACATTTCTCCTAGTGCTCATTATTAAATAATACGTCAACATAAATATAATTGGCCCTTACATTTGTAGGATGCTGTATAGTTTCCAAAGTGATTTTACCACCAATAATTTTGCCTGACTTACTTCACAAACCTGTGAAATAGGCAGGTCTAGTAATTATTTACTAGTCTCCATGTGTATGAGGAGATTAAGGATCAAAAAGGCTAAAATGCCTGCTTAAAGCCAAATAGATAATAAGTATATAATTGAGTACTAGGCCCCACAATGAAAATACTCTCTCTACTATGGTATTAGGAAAATGGCATACTACTCATGCAATTACTCTTATAAACTCTATCATTGTATCATAAAGGCTTTTGGATTTAATTCTATGACGATACCAAAGCATCATCAAAATTACTGTCTGAAATTTCTGTTGAACTAAATAGCAGTTAAGTAAAATAATCCATTGACTAGGGTTGATTATCGTCATAATCCAGTAAATGGTATTCATTTTAATAAGATTTCATACACATCAAAAAGAATTAATTTTGAGTTCATTTTAAATTCTGGCCAAAGCAAGTTTTATTTTTCCACTTAAAAGCTAAGTTTGCTGCTTCTATTTTTCCTCCAATCACCTCTTGTAGCTTGCCAGCCTTAGTAAGTTTATCATTGCACTCTACCTGCCTTTTTGCATTACTTTGATGAATGTAAAGGTAGCATATCCAGGTTTTTTTCAAGTATTATTATTACTCCTCATGCTGCCTTCTTTTAAGGAGTGTGTGTGTGTGTGTATAGTGTGTGTATATATATAGTACGTACGTGTGTGTGTGTGTGTGTGTGTGTGTGTATATATATATATAAAAAATAAATCAGAGATATGGTGTTGTCCTCTTGCCTAGGCTGGAGTGCGGTGATGTGATCATAGCGCACTGCAGCCTTGAAATCCTGGGCCCAAGGCCGGGCGCGGTGGCTCAAGCCTGTAATCCCAGCACTTTGGGAGGCCGAGACGGGCGGATCACAAGGTCAGGAGATCGAGACCATCCTGGCTAACATGGTGAAACCCCGTCTCTACTAAAAATACAAAAAACTAGCCGGGCGACGTGGCGGGCGCCTGTAGTCCCAGCTACTCCGGAGGCTGAGGCAGGAGAATGGCGTGAACCCGGGAGGCGGAGCTTGCAGTGAGCTGAGACCCGGCCACTGCACTCCAGCCTGGGCGACAGAGCGAGACTCCGTCTCAAAAAAAAAAAAAAAAAAAAGAAATCCTGGGCCCAAACGATTCTCCCACCTCAGCCTCTTGAGTAACTAGGACCACAGGCATGTGCCACCATGCCCAGCTAATTTTTAATTTTTTTGTAGAGATGGGGTCTCACTATGTTGTCCAGGCTTGTTTCAAAGTCCTGGCTTAAAAGTGATCCCCTCTCTTGGCTTCCCAAAGTGTTGGGATTACAAGAGTGAGTCACCATGACTGGCTGGTATACTCTCTGTATAGAATACTCATTGGACTGTTTCCAATTTTATATAAGTATAATTTATTAAGGAATCAGTTCTAAATACAAGCATGTTGATCAACTCTGCTTCAGGAGTTCTAAAGCACATGTTTTCCCTTTCTTAAATACCATACTTCATCATGCAGGGTCTTTCCTCTTTTAATATCATTGATAAAAGCTGTCACTTGACTTAAAAAGAAGCTCGTTTTTCTCACTGTCCTCCTGTGAGAAACTTCTGTCTGGTACCACTATTCACATCTCTAGAGTTAAACGTTCCGTGTCTCTACTCAGCTTCTTTATTTTCTTACCCTTTATTCCTATAAACCACCCTATGACTTTCCACAATTTTTATTTTCTGCTTAGAGTCTGCTTCTCATGCTGCAGCCAAAGAACACTGCTTGCTACAGAAGAATAATAAATAAATAAATAAATAAATAAATAAATAAATAAGTGTTATAATTGGTTGGTACTGTTAACTCATTTGACTCATGCCTTAAAATAACCAAACATTTTTAACATTTTTGTCATCAAGCATTGTTTATTACAACATTATTATATTTTCTTCAAATTGCCGCACATTGTTTACTGAGATATACATTTTGCTTGATTCCACATATTTTTCCTGGGTTGTGTTTATCCCCCCTTTTTCTGGCCAAATGAATTACATGCATTTAAAAAGCTTCCTATGATCTATATTTGTACCAGTGGTTCGCAAACCACATCAGACTCACCTAGGTTTGGGACTCACTCATTTAAATAACACATCACTCACCGCCAAGCTTATTTATGACAGAAAGTGAAGTGCTGGTTGCCTAGGTAATTTCTCTAGATCAAAGACAAAAGTCATTTAGCCTTTTCTCCAGTCTAGAAATCTGTTTGCTCTGCTAATTGAACTACCCTAATAAAATCAATAATGTCCCTTATCTTCAGTGAGGTAGGAAAGAAATCCATTCCGAAGTGGCAGAGAAGCTGCTTTTTCCTCCTGCATGCTGCCTGCTAGTGTGGATCTTGGCATAACAGACACTACTTGACAAAAGGTAAGTGTACCAAAGTAAAAACCATACTCTTGGTGAGTTCATTCATTCCTAATAAAGACTTAGGTCTCTTTTCCTGCAACTGTTGTCACTAAGTGAGTGTGAAGAGGTGCCTTCTTATTTTTGGACATCATGGGAGGTGGGATTAGTGAGCAAGAGGTGAGAATGGGTGACTATCACCACTCTTGTCGCTAAGGGCTAGATTGGTTCATCTCTGCCTCTTCTGTGCATGTAAATAAACGCAGTTCCCTGGGAGCCTATGTTAGGTTCAGGGCCAAAAAATTAACATACCACAACTATATATACTCTTTATTAATTTTATTTATATATATGTGTGTGTGTATATATATATCCTTTTTTATTTCTTAACATGTTAAAGGAAAGAGGATGAGAACTTATGGGAAAATAATTAAGTTGAAATGTCCTTATTTTATCTAATTCAGCCTGCTCCTATTCCTCTGTTCCCTTATCAGTAATTATTGTAACCACTTACACAATCACTCAGGTTTGGAACCAACCTATTCAACTGGTCTCTGGGCCTTCTGCCTGGAGGTCTTCCTTGCTCCCTTTCACATTGCATCCAATGTGGTCTTTACTAAGCTTGCATCTGATTTTATCTTTCCTCTGGTTTAAATCATTCAGCCGCTTCCCACAGATTCATGGTTATGGTCAGATTCCTGAGCAAAGTATGCAAACCCCTTCAAGATCTGGCATTGCCTGCTTCTCGGGGTTTATCTTCCATCCCTGTGCCATAAGCACCTTCCTCTCCACTCATATCAAAATGTTTGCCTCTTCCAGAACTTGTTGGAGTCTTTAATGTTCTAATACTATCATACATTTCTGAAAGAAGCATTCTGAAAGAAGAAAGGGTGCAACATTCCTTAAATATATTTAACTTTGGAACATTTTACAGTAGATGTTGTATGAGAAACACACTTAGGTAAATGGCACTTAACATATTATGGTATATATTGTAATGTATATCATGCCATTAAGCATCTTTCATTATTTATTTTATTTATTTTAATTTATTTTTTGAGATGGGATCTTACTCTCTCACCCAGGTTGGAGTGCCATGGTACAATCTTGGCCCACTGCAGCCTCTGCCTCCTGGGTTCAAGCAATTCTCCTACCTCAGCCTCCTGCGTAGCTGGGATTACAGAGGCCCACCACTACGCCTGGCTAATTTTTGCATTTTTAGTAGAAACAGTGTTTCAACATGTTGGCCAGGGAACTCTTGACCTCAGGTGTTTAACCCAGTATTTCCCAAATTTTTTTGACTACATTTCTTTTTCTTCATGGAATACTTATTAAAATCTTGCAAAACTAGAGTTCACATAACATAAAGAAAATCTTGTTGGCTAGGCATGGTGGCTGATGCTTGTAATTTGAGCACTTTGGGAGGCTGAGGTGGGAGTATGGCTTGAGACCAGGAGTTCAAAAGCAGCCTAGGCAACATAGCAAGATCCCACCTAGATATATATTTTTTAAATTAGTGGGGCATGGTGGTGTGCACCTGTAGCCCCCGCTGCTCAGAAGACTGAGGTGGGAGGATCGGAAGGCTGAGGTGGGAGGATCGCTTGAGCCAGGAGGTTGAGGCTCCAGTGAGCTGTGATCATGACATTGCATTTCAGCATGGGAGACAGAGAGAGAAACTGACTCAAAAAAAAAAAAAAAAAAAAAAGAATACCCCAGGCTGGGCGCGGTGGCTCATGCCTGTAATTCCAACACTTTGGGAGGCTGAGGCCAGTGGATCACGAGGCTAGAAGTTTAAAACCAGCCTGGTCAACATAGTGAAACCCCGTCACTACTAAAAATACAAAAAACTAGCCATGCATGGTGGTGGGTACCTGTAATCCCAGCTACTCTGGAGACTGAAGCAGGAGCATTGCTTGAATCAGAGAGGCAGAGGTTGCAGTCAGCGGAGATCGTGCTGCTGCACTACAACCTGGGTGACAGTGTGAGACTCTGTCTTAAAAAAAAAAAAAAAAAAAAAAAAAAAAAGAATGCCCCATCTCACACTGTAAGATCTATCGTATACAAGACAGCTATCTGTTTTGTCTTGTCATTTAAACTTTTTTTAAATTTAAATTTTAATTTATTTTATTATTTGAGATGAGGTCTCACTCTGTTGCCCAGGCTGGAGTACAGTGGTGTGACCTCGGCTCACTGCAACCTCCACCTCCTGGTCTCGGGCAATCCTCCCACCTCAGCCTTCCGAGTGGCTAGTACTACAAGTGCTTGCCACGATATCTGGCTGATATTTTTGTATTTTTGGTGGACACAGGGTTTCACCATGTTGCCCAAGCTGGTCTTGAGTTCCTGAGCTCAAGTGACCCACCTGCCTCGGACTCCCAGAGTGTTGGGATTGCAGGCATGAGCCACCGTACCCAGCCTAAACTTTTTAAATACATTCATTCACATAAAGTGGCTCACACAGAAAAGTATTCATGTTCTTTCAAAACCATCAGGAACATCAGCTTTTATTGGAATGAACAGAAAATAGAAACTGATTGCTATTCTTTGAAAAGAGGACTCTTTTGTATACATACCATAGCCCCTGTTAGCTATTCAGTAAAAGCCTTTGAGGTTTCTGCAGTAAATCAAAGTGATTACAAAAAAAAAAAAGTTTGCTTCTGTCCTCAACACCTCCATAGGTGTCATTTTTTCTACTTAAAATCATATTTTTTTTCTCCACCCAGTTAATTTTCATCCTTCAAGGTCTTTAAAAGGAATGTTCCCAAACTTTTAATGATAAAGATTTTTTTTTTTTTTATCAGTACATCCAAAGCATCCTCAGCAAATATCCTAGCACCTGTCATACAGGATTACATTTGCTGGGGCATGACTCTGTGTCTCTCACCAGATAAAAACTCTGTGAGGTGAAGGACTGTGTTATTTTGACTGTATATCTTCCAGAACCTACAAGTGGGCATGGGATGTAGAAAATTTAAATTAAATAAGGAATTGTATGAGTCAATAAAACAAGTAGGTAAATAATGCAAATAAATATCTGAGGTTTCTGGGAAGGGAGACTTACAAAGCACACCTTCTTAAGAACAGTTGCTCATGGCTAAATAGCTCCTTTTACAATCTCACCACCAATCTTTCCATTCTGTGGAAACCACACTTTTCAGGTCCAGCCTGCTCTCCCAAGTACTCTAGGTGAGGCTTATCTCCCTCCATAATAAACACCCATTGGATATAATGTAGTATTGCCTAACCAAGCTATCTCATTTCCACAAACCAATTAGCTCAACATTTCAATTTCTTCTGATGTTTTTCCCAAGTAATTAGAAAATTCCATTAGTGTTCTTATAGCTAAACATAGAACTTATCAATATTGCTTCTTTAATCTATAGGCAGCTCCATTGCTTCATTAGACTAGATATACAGAGGAAAGACTAAGAGCAGCAGAATCAGAGACTTGAGTGTAAACCCTGGTTTTTCCACTTTCTATCTGTGCCATGTAGGGTGTGTTACTTGTGTTATGTTTCTCTTTAAGCCACAGGTGCTCTTCCAGACAGTTGTGCATTACAATATCATCTATGTGTTGTTTTTATAGTACGAGAGAGGGAGATCTATAAAGTTTCTAATCTCTCCCAACAAAGAGTAACTTATCTGTAGATAGTAGATCAATAGTAATTATGTGTATTAATATGAATAATCTTTCAATTGATATTGGATATACCAAATTTCATTTGGTTTCATACTCCTAGATCATAGAGTTTTTGTAACTGCCTGAAGGGTTTACCTTGCCTGCTGCCTAGACAGAACTGATTTATCCAAGACAGGGGAATTGCAATGGAGAAAGAGTAATTCATGCAGAGCCAACTGTGTGGGACACCAGAGTTTTATTATTACTCAAATCAGTCTCCCTGAGCATTTGGGGATCAGAATTTTTAAAGATAATTTGGCAGGTAGGGGCTTGGGAAGTGGGGAGTGCTGATTGGTCAGGTTGGAGATGGAATCATAGAGGATTGAAGTTAGGTTTTCTTAATGTCTTCTGTTTTGGGTCAGATTACTGGTCTGGGTGGTGTGAGCTGATCCATGGAGTGCAGGGTCTGCAAAATATCTCAAGCATTCATCTTAGGTTTTACAATAGTGGTGTTATCTCCAGGAGCAATTTAAGGAGGTTCAGACTCTTGGAACCAGAGGCTGCATGACCCCTAAATTGTAATTTTTAATCTTGTAGCTAATTTGTTAGTCCTGCAAAGGCAGACTTCACCTCAGATAAGAAGGGGGACTTTTTGGGAAACGGCTGTTATCAATTTTGTTTCAGAGTCAAACCATGAACTGAATTCCTTCCCAAAGTTAGTTCGGCCTATGCCCAGGAATGAGCAAGGACAGCTTAAAGGTTAGAAGCAAGATAGAGTCAGTTAGGTCTGATTTCTTTCTGTCTTAATTTCCTCAGTTATAATTTTGCAAAGGTGGTTTCATTTTCAATAGAGTATATGAGACGTGAGTCTCTGAGTTGTAGTGGTAGAAAGGTATCTTATTACAGTTAAAATAGCATTACATAAACTTATGTTAATATTGAGGTCACTTAAGTTTTTGACTGGAAAGGTTCTTATTGCTCTTCAAATACAGATGTGGACATAAATGTGAAAGATGACAAAAAATTCCGGCCTGAGCCTCTGGCAAGATTGTCTTTCCCTTTGCTCAGTTCCTTCATCCTTTCTTGCCATTATTTCCATGGTTCTGTAATCCCCTGTCTCAGCACTCCATGTTCTTATTTTTGTTCATATCTGGCCCACATTATTATTCATTAGACTCACTTCTTTGTCCACTAAATTCAATATCTCATGGTTTTCTTGAAGAGTTAGTTGTATAAATCTTTTCTTTCTTTCTCATTATTCCCCATATGCCTCCCTAGATCCATCCTTCCTTTTCCTATACTTTGCTCAGTCGCCTGGAAGACTGACCTCAAAAGCAAAATCACCTGGATTTCCTTGCCAGTTGGCTTTCAAATGTGCTCAGCCAATGAGAGGCTGGAAAGAAATTGACAGCTGGGAAAAGAGGAAGATCGGTGTACAAGAGGAAGATTGGTGTACAAGAGGAAGATTGGTGTACCTCCCACTCACATCTCATTACCTGCCATGGTCCTAGTAGTGACTGTTCTTATTATGGCCACAATTACTCTTGGACAGGCCCGTATCCACAGCTCCATCCCTCAACTAGGCTTCATGAACACTGTTCTCTGCCCTTATCTCTTTCTGTGTACGGGTGATAAAGGTTTCCTGACATCAGAGTTCCTGAGTGCCTCATATATTGTTAGTCCCTGAACTTTGTTGGTTCCTGAACCTTGCCCCAACATCAATAAAAAGTTCCTTGATTAAATACTTTTCAGTTGAATCTTTCCTGCTGGGACCTGTCCAATTCGACTTTAGTATACCTTTCGTGCCAAGAAAATGATATTTTCCTGCCAGGATTTGGCTGAAAGGGCTCACAGTGGGTGAGGGGATGAGATTACTTATTAAGTGATAAAATGGAGATCTACAGAGGTTAACTTGCCTAAGATCACATGGTTGGTCAACTCATGGTCAATTCATTAAAATATTTATTAAAACATAGAATCAGTCAGGCAGTGGAGATAAGAGACACATAAAACACTCATGTGCCCTTAATAATTTATATTCTAGGCCAGGTGCGGTGGCTCACACCTGTAATCCCAGCACTTTGGGAGATCGAGGCGGGTGGATCGCCTGAGGCTGGGAGTTCAAGACCAGCCTAACCCACATGGAGAAACCCTGTCTCTACTAAAAACACAAAATTAGCTGGGCGTGGTAGCACATACCTGTAATCCCAGCTACTCAGGAGGCTGAGGCAGGAGAATCACTTGAACCCAGGAGGCAGAGGTTGCGGTGAGCCGAAATCGCACCATTGCACTCAGCCTGGGCAACAAGACCGAAACCCCATCTCAAAAAAAAAAAAAAAAAAAAAAGAAGAAAGAAAAGAAAGAAAGAAAGAAAGAAAGAAAATTATATTGTAGTATAGGAGAAAGGTGTATAACCAATATTTAAAATGTAGCAATAGTAAATACTCAATGCTAAGGGAACCCTGAATTTAACCTAGGCATTGTGGATGAAACCATGAGAGAGATGGGGAAAAACATGATTATCTGAGTAGAATGAAAAGCATATGTTCAATCTGTCCTCCCTCAACATTTTTCTTACTTCCACTCTAATGTGTAAAGTCTAACCCAATCACCAGCTGTTTTCTTCCAGGCTGCTTGCAATAGTCTCCTGTAAAGTAGTATATAATCTGTGCTTTTCATCATCTAATCCATTCTCTACACTGGGGTCAGAATGATCTTTTAAAATGCAAATCTGAGACAATTCTCTGCTTAGAACTATTTTTTCACTCCCAATTTTCCCTAGGATAAAGAAAAAAATGGCTAACAAGTTCTTACATAGACTGCCCACTTCGTGAACTTTATCTCTAGCTACTGACTTTCTCTTTTTTTATGTTAACTTATATAATCTACTTTTACTTCACTGAAAAGTTATTCTTCTTTGACTCCAAGACCTTTGCACATTCTATTCTCTGTCTTTAACGTTCCTCTGAACCACCTGTCATTTATGTTGGTGATTTATACCCATACTTTAAGCATTAGCTCAAAAATGACTTCCTTGAGAAAGCTTCCCATGTAAATTCCTAGACCAAATGAGTTCCCTGTTATATGCTCTCATGACACCCTATAGTTACTCTTTACAGTATTTATCTCAATTCTAGTGAAGTTAAATGTGTTTGTTGTTCTTACGTTTTTCACTTCTTGAGAACTGGCATGATTTCCATCTCTTCACTACTTTAGCCTCAATGTTAGATCCAGTGCTGTATAGGTGGTAAGAGCTCAGTAAATAATTTTTGAAAGAATGTGCGAATATAAGAAAACTCAGACTCTGAGAAATCATTTTGCATTAGGGGAAAGTGCAAGTCATTCTGAGCGATGAAACTGTGGCGGGAGAAGACTGTAAAGGGCAAGTCTTGAAACGGCCTTAAATGCACCATAGGAAATTTGGACTTTTCTCTGTTGTGATAAACAGTCATTATCATGATCATTATTATTACTTTTAACAAACTTATTAAGATTTATTGACTGGATGAAGAATGAGTTGATGCAGAAAGAAACTGTAATCAGAAGAGCAATTAAAATAAAATGAAATGATCTGGAAGTCAACATTAAGAGCATGCACTAAAGTAGTGCTTCTCAAATTTGGTGCCTATCTTAATCACTGGTTGAGGTCACAAAGCCCACAGAGGCCCAGCCTTCTCAAAGTAGGATAGAGCCTGAGGTTTTTTACTTTTATCAAGTTCCTCAAGAAATTCTGAAACCCATACAAGTTTGAGGACCTCTGAAGTAAAGTTAAGACAGTGAGATATACTCTTGATCTGGCTCAATGATAAAAAGTAGAAGAGCACAACAGAGGCGTATATTTTAACTATTAGGTTATTAGCTAATGTGGAGAGGTATAACTAGCCCTACAGCTTTATGACTGGCATGAAACTCACTTGTATTCTCCCCAGATTCTGTGTCTGGACTCTGCAAAATCTATCTCAGTTTGCCACTGAAAGTTAAAGTCAGGCCGGGCGCGGTGGCTCACGCCTGTAATCCCAGCACTTTGGGAGGCCGAGGCGGGCGGATTATAAAGTCAGGAGATTGAGGCCATCCTGGCCAACAGGGTGAAACTCCGTCTCTACTAAAAATACAAAAAATTAGCCGGGCATGGTGGCGGGCGCCTGTAGTCCCAGTTACTCGGGAGGCTGAGTCAGGAGGACGGTGTGAACCTGGGAGGCAGAGCTTGCAGTGAGCGGAGATAGCGCCACTGCACTCCAGCCTGGGCGACAGAGAGAGACTCCGTCTCAAAAAAAAAAAAAAAAAAAAAAGCTAAAGCCAGAATTCCTCCTGACATGATATGTAACAGATTATAAAGGATTATAAAAGAACTTGGATATTCTAATTCCCAGTCTGTCTATGATAAGGTCTTAAAAATCACAAGTGAAAAATTTATGACATTTTAGAATATATATATATATATTTAGAATATTATATATATTCTAAAATATTTAGAATATCTATGTGTATATATTTAGCATAAATATCTATGTGTATATATTTATATGTGTTGTATGTGTGTATATATGTGTGTGTATATATATACACATATATACACATATATATATTTCTACATGCATTATTGCTGCATTGTCAACTTGATGTATCCGTAAAAGAACACATGTGAAATTCACTGTGGTGTTTTTGAGTTTGCTAGGGTAATATTTGCCTATTTCTTGCCAAATGTATTGTGATTCATGGAAGTTTAGCATTGCATCCAAACTCTGGATAATGTTAAATCTTGTGAACGTCTCAACTGTGAAAGTGTTTACTTATTAACTGAATTTTAAAAGGTACCACACACATGCTAGCATGGTGCTAATATTTGCTGATCTTTGGTACTACTGAAATTTTGTTAATGTGCATTGCAGATTTAATATTAGTTTGACATCTGTTTGATGTCTGGTGAATGGTAACATTCTTTGCCATTTGGACTTTCATAGAAAATATAACATTGGGCAATTTTCAGGAGCAGGAATCAGAAAAGATCCAAATAATGCAGTGGCTCATTGTGTTACTATTCCTTAGTTTAATACTGCCACAGAATATAATATATTCTAAATTTTTGAAATGTAAAGAAAATATTTCTTCATTTGTTGCAAATGAGAGATAACCTGTGATAGCAGATATGACTTCAGTTCTGATTCAAATGCTGCTAACCAACTCTGGGACCTTGGGCTAAGTACTTAACCTTATTTGACTGTCAGTTTTTTCACCTTTAAAATGATGGGATGACTAGCCTCTAAATATTACCACTTGTTCTATCATTCTGTGATTCCAGGTTCTACGGACTGAACATCGCAATAGATGTTAATAAAAATATGATTTAATTTGAGAACATCTGTTATAATCTGTAACATATTCTGCCAAGTCCTTGACCTTAATTTTACTATAGACATCAGAGACTCTACCCTGCATTTTACCAAAGGAACATAAATTATGCTTGTGACTAGAGTAGTGTCAAGCTGACTGAAAGATATGCCATATTTGTTAATATTATCATTAAATGATTTCTTAAGGTTTTATATACCACCAATGATATAGTTCAGTGCTATTTTAGCATTAGAAATTACATAAGCATCCTTTTTGCATTTTTATTTTTATTATTGCAAAATACAAGTGTTCTTGTTAAAGGCATTAGACTTTCTCAAAATAAATGTGGATTCAAAAATAATTCTGTAACATATATATTAACATATTAATTGATTAAATATGCTGCTCTTTCATTTCCCCTAATAAATATTTCCTTACTAATAACAGTAACTACTTCCATCATTTATCTAAAATTTGCTTTGTTGGATTAAACATTTTATTTTTATAATTTCTTACCTACAATAAAAGAGTTTGGGCTATAAAAATAATAAAGTTTCCCCAATTTTAATTTACTAGAATGGAGATACGTATACATCTCCTTGGTTTATAGTAAACCTGTGAAGAAATATATACATATTTCCATATATGATATAGAATTCTATATATCATATTATATAGAATTTTTGCAACCTATGATTTTACTATTTGTGAAGAATATAGATTTTTAAAAGCAAAAGTGTATCCCTCTATGGTTAATTATTAAGCAAAGGCAAATCTTTGACTTCAAAAGGAAGAATGGATAATAAACACGTAATTCATTAGACTCAGCACACTTCAGTGCTTTGTCTTTCTGAGTCTAAGTTTCCCAATACGTAGATGCTGGTGGGGAAAGGGCAGGGTAGTGATCACCTTGAGAGATATAGTGGATTATTTGAGATAACAGCAGAACAGCTCTTGCCCCATAGTTATCGGTTAGTGGACAATAACCACTATTTAATGATTAATTTAATATGCAGAATAAAGCTACAAAGAAGAAGATTCCCTGGGCTCATGCTGTTTTATGACTGTATGTTAGGAACATACACTTATTTTATGTTGTCTCAGGCTCTTTCCTTTAGTCAGACAAATGTCAATAAGCACATTGGGCTTCTTACTGCTGTCTTCCTGATCCTGTATTGCTGGTCAGAATTGGCCAGATATTTACAGAATTTGAGGTTCAAGTGTTGATTTTTTTTCTCCCAATATAATTTAGTATTTTAAAATTAGCTTTTTCATTGTAGCCTTTTAAATAGCCTTGTCCCTGATTTTCCCTAGAATCCACTGATTATTCCATAAAGAAAAATTCAGTATCATCAAGTATGTATCCTTATGAGAAATAAATTTTAATATTTTGCAAAAGAAATTCTAGAAAGCATAGTGGGAGTATGCATTAACTTCCTCTGATTGTTTTACCCCCCTATACCATGATCTTCTCTGGTCCCTTTATCCCAGTTTACTTCTAGTCCCAGCCTGTTTGTGCTGGGTGCCTTGCTTGTCTACTTGGGGTCTTCTGCTCCCACAGAGCTGCCTGTGGTGTTTGTGCTTGAGAAGTCCAGGTACCTCATGGAAAGGAGTGGAGAAAAGGGACAGAGAGAAGAGAAAAAAAATTCAATTTTCACTGTGCTTTGCAAAAGTACAAAATGTCCTTTTAAAGATAGCCTCTTATATATACTCACTATATTCGTTTGTGGACTGGCTAGGACAGGACTTACCATCTCCTTGGTAAAGACATTGGGACTTATAAGGGTTAAATAACTTGCTCAAGGTCATGCAATTTGGAAACATTCCAATCCAGTTAAAGCCTATATCTTCCAAATGAGCTCCAGGATTCTTTCCATTAGTTCATTCCAACATCTCTATTCTGGGACTATTATCGGTAGTGCCTGAACTTGTCTTTGGGAATTCCCGTCATTCATGCAAGGGTTTCATGAAGTACTTTGATTATGAAAAAAGGAGAAATCTTAAAACTTTACTATGATGACAACTAAGAATGTTAACAGCTAATATATTAAAATAAGATGTAAAGCTTTAGCGAAGATACGTATCCCCTCACTGTATCTTCTCAAAAGCAGAGTGATTAACACTGTCAGAAGCTTCCCCCATAGCAGACATGAGAAGAATAGTAGGAGTAGGTAGTTATGTTTCTGCCAGAATAGGCAAATTTTCTTCTGTGAATTCAGGAGAAAAGGATGAGATTGCTATGAGATCAATATTGGCTTATTTCATTTGATACAAACAGCATAGTATCTACCAGTGGTAGGGAGCAGGGTAGTACAATGCCTTGAACCTGTGCTCAGAACAGTTAAATAAACTGTTTTTATGTTGTCAGGTGAATGAGATCAAAGCATTCAGAAAATGCCCCTGGATTTCAAGAAAATCAATATTTCATAAGTATTGTTTATAGTTCATAATAGTTCAGATTAGTTGTTTTAGCAATAAATAAGCCAGCAGCATATTTTTTGAATTTTTTTCTTTTGTAGAGATGGTTCTAAGCCCCACATCACATTATAATCATTTAGAAATTTAAAAAAGTGAAATAAAACAGCAAATCCTATTTCAGACCAATTAAACCCCTCTCTGAGGGAGGCGCCTGGATATATATTTTTTAAAGCTCCCTAGGTGATTTGAGCCCGTGGCACAGTTGAGAAACTGGTTTGTAACATCAATGGTCTTGGGGAACCTACCAAGAAAGCTTCTTTTGGTCATGAAGTTTTTATGTGCATCTACTTCAGGGTCAGTGATAATGCGCCCTTTCTTCTTTTTCACGGTAGCTCTATTCATAATCCCTCAGTTTTCTGAAGGGGATCTAAGGTAGACACACCAGCCTGCAGTGTGCCTTGCAATGGTAAGTGAAATGTAAGAAGAGTAACGTGAGAGCTGATTCAGGGTCCAAGTCCTGTACAGGCTTCTTATTGCTTGATGAGAAGTTACTATGACTGTTTCTTGCTTTTTCCTTGTCTTGTTCCATCATTTTCTTTATCCTTTTTCTCATTTCCCATCTTATTTATTTCTTTGGGTTTCTCAGTTTTGTGTGTGTGTGTGTGTGTGTGTGTGTGTGTGTGTGTGTGTGTGTGTGTTTCCACTTTCTTTTTTGGAGAAAATATACTTGCTTGAGGATAAGGAAGGGAGTCTAAAACCAATGCTAACGGGCATCCATTGTAATACCTGCTGATTCTACCATGTTCACTTTAATTTTTGGTTCAATAGTCATTTTTCAAATGGCTTAGATATTTGTATGATTCCCAGCTGTTCTAGATGATCACATCACAACTTAGCTTTTGCTTTAAATGTCAAACATGAGGGATACTTGCAAAGTATTAATTGGTTAAATTTACTGGTTTTCAATAACTATTAATTCATTATCATTTTTTGTTATGGATAGTTAATCTACCATATTCTCAGTGAAGACCATATCCTATTAATTAATTTAGCTTTCTAAAAACATGATTGATCTGGAATTCCAGGGAAGAAAAAGTTAGAGATGTCTGATCATTTCAAAAGCCTTTCTTCCGTCTCCATTGTCCAAAACCAAAGCTATATTGGAGAACAAATTGTACAGTAAATGTTTACATGTTTTCCTTATGATCTAACATGTATTAATTTAAAACTCATGCACAAACATTATGCACTACAGATGATTAAAAATAAAGAGCCTAGAGAATAATGTGTGATCTTGCTTTCTTTAATGTATGTATTTGTGTCAATACCAGTGACTGAGTGGTATACAATTTCATTTTTCTTTAGTTCCACAGTAAACTCAAGATCATTTCTGGATGCTTCTCAGCTTTTCTAGCTCATGTTGAGCTATAGGTGGGGAGGGTAGAATGTTTCTGCTTCAACAGAAATTTTTCCCAATCCACACTGAATGAAATATCCATGTGTCTCATAGTTCATTAATCTTTATTCTGAGTTATTGTTACAACTAGAATTTTTAGTTCCTCAGCACAGTTCAGCAAGTCTCATTTCTAATGAAATAACCTTTAACTAAATCCTCATTTCACTGTCTGTCAGGTGAAAGTTAAGAACACTAAGTTAGTCCTAGACTCTTCTCAAGGAGCCTTCAGACCATTGAGTGAGAAGGATATAAATGATCAATTTCACTGAAGCACAGTAAGTGCCTAATAACACAGAAAAGGGAAAGACACATGCTGCTTAGAGGAAGAATGAAAGAACACCCCCCAAATTACACATGATCTCAGCTTTGAAAGATAATTAGCAGTTAGCTAGGAAAAGAAAACGGTGACTGTATGCAAAGACACATTGGCATATTCAGAGATCATGTGGAATTCAGAGTGATTAGATCAGGACATTTATCGAGAAGTGGTGGGTGGAGGGAGGATTCTGAAAAATTTAATGAAAATCTGATCTTGAAAATTTTTATTCTCTGAGGACTTTGGACTTGATTCTGTCAGTAACAAGGAAGTAAACGGAAATTTAAAGCAGAAGTGATTTGTGAATATTTGTTTTTTATGAAGTTATTTCTAGCATAAGAGGATTAATTAGGAATCAGTAGCAGGTAAAGCAGTACAAAAAAGAGAGATATCCCTAGCCTTGGAGAGAAGATGGAGAAGAGGATTAATGCTTACCAGATGTTCATGAAATGTAATTGGCAGGACTTGCTATTGGTTGGGCTTAAATTGTGAAGGGGTTTGCTTAGGAGGTTAACTTTGAAGTACCTGAAATCACTAGGGGTAACTAACAAATCACTATAAATTCATGCTTGGCATTTGAGAGAGAGTAGAAGTAACATTGATATACTAAACAAAGTGCAGAGTGGTTAGAATGAAAAGATAAATTCACCAAAGGCAAAACTCCAACGGCAGGGTTTTCATTGTCAGATTGTAGAAGGTGCTATCTTTAGTAGAATTCTCCACTTTCCAAGTTTAGTAGGATTTCTACACATTCAGCTGAATGTGAACTATCTTATGACTCACCAATATAAATTATATTTTACATGCCCTTTGAATCTCTGAGAAAAGAATTGGCTTAATTGGTAGTTTATTATCCTTTTTTATTTTTAAAGACGTTTAGGTATTAGAACAGTAGTGATATGTTTCTTCATAATAATAACAGTAGTGATTACTAATTACTTTGAAACGTTAACTAGAAGTACAATGCTAAGGGTTATATTTACAATTCTATAAAGTAAGAACAATTCCTAGCCTTATTTTATTACAGATGAAGAAAATGAAATTTGGAGAGTTCCATAACTAGGATTCAACTTTGGGTTTCATGTCTCCAAGATCCCATGCTCTACAGGAGCGGTTTTGAAATGTTACTGATGCCTTGATCCACCTCGAGATTTTGGCTTAATTGCCTTGAGTGAAACTCAGTCCTAAACGGTCCACTGATAGTTCTAATTACAGCCAGATATGCAAACCACTGTTTTAAACCTTATCATTTCACTACCTTCTGCTTTGGAAGATACCATCACAATCACAATCTCAATTGCTCCCCCTGGAGCTCAATGCAGATAGTGCACTATGGAGCTGCACAGTGTGGCAGCTGTGCCTAACACAAATTCATCCTCTGGAAAACCCTCAAATCCAAGAGTTTTAATAAGTATAATTAATTTAAAGCCTTTCTTTATAGCAAAAAAAAGAGAGTCTGGAAAAATTTTCTAACTCATTAGGATTATGTGATAGTTTTAATCATATTGTTTTTATATTTATCAAGAAAAGATATAATCAATATATTTATTTGATTGAATTTAGGTATAACCAATAAAATAATCATAGATTGAGAATATTTTAATTTTTGAAATGGAGGGCAATGTCATGATGTGACTATTTGTGGCTATTTTGTTGGAGAACGATAGAAATGATACAACTGTGAAATGAGGGGGACTAGAATGAACTGCCGATCTCAAAACGTGCAGTTTTCTCATGGCTTTATTTACTTGTTTGAGGACTTCACAGAGCTCCTGACCAAGTAGAAGGGATGAAGAACCTATCCAAAAATAACAAAATCAAGGAAGAGGCAGGACAGTACTAGGCTGAAGGTCTAGATAGAATCAGCTCTGTTATGGCGCTGGGACGGTGCAGTGTGATCCTGGGTAGCAGGAGGAAACTTTTATGAATGAAGGCAGTGGGAATGGAAGGAGAACAATACAAACACTTGTTCTTATGGAAAGAGAATGAGCATTGGAGATAAATTAGTCTACTCTCATACTTCACTAGCTGTGTGATCTCAGGTCAAATCATTAACAACTCTGAAGGTCAGTTTGCTTTTCTATAAAAAGAGGTGGTAATGAACTTATAAATGTGAAAGTACCCAACCCAGAACCTTGTTACTGATTTTTTTCTTCACATTGGCTTCAGCTGAAACATAGTGGTGGGAAAGCAGGAAACTCCAGGGAATGGCGAGGTGGTGGTGGTAAATCAAAGAGAAGGTGAAAATGAGGTGGGCTAGAGATGGAACAGTTTCAAGAACAGACACACACAATCAATTCCACTTGCTTGCAAAGGAAAAACCACCGCTGTAACGCAGCAGCCTCTTATCCATCCAGGGAAAATTCAGCTTGCCATGCTTT
This sequence comes from Macaca nemestrina, assembly GCF_043159975.1. NCBI lineage: Eukaryota > Metazoa > Chordata > Mammalia > Primates > Cercopithecidae > Macaca > Macaca nemestrina. The sequence continues at coordinate 40,629,657 of NC_092137.1, forward strand.
TGGCAGCATGGGCTGGATACTCTGTAGGGTCCCCTCACAAAGAGCACAGGCTACAGTCACTTCATTTTCTAATGCTGCTGCCTGAGTTTTCATTTAATTAACAAGGCTGACCTTTAGAATGAGAGTTTTTTTTCTTCCTTTATCTTAGCTTTACTATGATCCTAATGGAAGCTGAAAATCCGACAGTAACGAGGTCCAAGGTTTCACTGATAAGGCTAATGTGTTGTTTCTGTATTTACAGAAAAAAAATTAATAGGCATAATTATAGATGCATATGCCAAAATCCCTTTCAGATAAATCTGACCTTAAGTAGGTGGGAACAGCAGGAAATGAAAGATAAGCCCTGGATAAGTATATATCAAAAAAGACATCCCATATACCAAAAAACTGAGGCCCTAACAACACATGTCCTTGTAATTAGCTGTATTAACAGCATATTAGAGTTAGATTCTTACTCAATCCTCTCAACCTCTGGATATGGTGAAGTAGCTACTTTAAGCCTCTGTTGTGCACAGCGTCTGTGATGCTCTCTAGACAGAATGGCCAAATGAACCGGGAGAAAGGGGAGAGTGACCCGCTATGGTGAATGCCATGGGGCCGCAGCCCTGCATGCTCTGTCTTTGCTCATGGTTGATGATGTTGTCCTTTGTCCTTTATAGTATTAGCAAGCAGATGGTGGCCCTCAAGCACCGGCAGAGTCTAGAGAATAATGCGTCATTGGCTTTGCTCTGGATTTATCCACAAACTCCCATGAGCCAGTGTCTGCTGAGAGAGTTAGTAAGATCTGCCTTGATCCTAAGTATAAGAGCCATAACTGTTATGCTTGTATTTTCTTCTTGGGTGCCCTTTTCTCTTTCTATTAGGGAATACTTTTTGTCAGCTCTTCAGGGAGACTGTTCACATGAATGGAATTCTAAATGGAGATTCTGTTTCTAAACTAGAGCTAACTCTGACTGTTCCTGACTGTGTCTGCAGACTAAGGAGTGCCTCGTTGTCATTAAGTGCGTGGCTTCACACTAGGATCACTCATTCGGATGATGGTGAGGTTTTGTTTTTTTTGTTTTTTGTTTTTTGTTTTTTGTTTTGATACTGAGGATAGCAGCGAGTCTTTTCCCAGCTTCGCCCCATTGGTAAGCAACCAGCTATCATTGGTTTATTGACAGATTAAACAAAATAATACCAGGACTATTACAACTACCCTTGGGTCCAGAGAAATGCTGAAGTTTGTGTTTCCCCTGCTGTGAGCACCTTTAATCCTGTACCCTGACAGCAACGAGCAAGTATTGAAGGCAGAGTAGCAGATTTCAATTTCCTTCTCTTAAAGGTTTGCCAAACATCATTAAATACAAAATAGAGCAAATAAACAAGTCAGCTGTGACTGGAATCTTAGGGTGAACACTCCTAGGTAAGTTCTATGCCACATTATTATGTCCCCTAGTTTTCTCTGATAGTAGTAGTACAAATAGTAAATTAACATTACTTTCCTGGGCATATTTCCACTGAATTAAAAGAGAATAGTTCTTATGTTGCTCATCTAGCAGCCTTGCTCCAGGTACCAACACTACTTTAAATGAAGAAAAGGTCAAAGAACAATGAGGCAGGAAGTACTGCTGCACTTTCAGCATCTCCTGCTATCTTCCCAGCAGTCTTCCCATCTTTGGATATTTTCAACCCATTATAAATGAGTTCACTGGAGGTCACCTGATTTGCCACATACCTGAATGAACTGTAGAAAAGAAGTGCTATAAAATTCTTTTTGTGTGCCCATTGGTACTCACTCCTACACACACAAATACACACACACACACACACACACAAATACATGTATATGCTCTTATTTTAACATAACCAAGATTTAAAAGCTGTTTGTCATCTTCAAGCTCTACTATATGATAGATTTCTTTTCAACTTAGCTCATTATATACCTTATGCAAAATTCGGGGCCAAACAGCAATTTTTATAGCATACTAGTCATTTATTCTAACAGCAGTGGTAGGAAAGAGTCCAACTATTTTAATTTGAGCTGGCATGGCATTTAAATGTGTTCTCATACAGGATAATAGTAGTCATTGCACATATCACAGTAGAAATAAAATTCTTCTATAAAGAGAATGCAAGGTGGAGGGTCATATGACCTTTACAAGGACCTGTGTAGAAAATCCTGTCCTAGCTTTGAATTCTATTTTTAGTAGGACAGATATTCTCTGACAAAAGGTTTTTTCCTCTTTCTTATTTTTTTCAGATATTAACAACATCTGCAATATTTCCTCCCATTGATGTTATCGTCCATATGGCAGATTTAACATCATGCCTGTCAGTTTTCTAAATCTTCCCAGGGAAAAGCAGTTTTGCACTCACCTCCTTATGTATCATTCTAGCTCTTATTTCTTTTTCCAGATAAAAGGCCTGTGAAGCTAAATGAAACTAGAAGCTAAAACTGTTATCTAGAGCTAGTGACACTGGACTCCTCTCCAGGGAACCAACTGCGTCTATTTAAAATAAACTTTCAGGTGAGCATTTGGGAAATCTTTACTGAATAGAAAGGCTCTTGATAGAATGCAGGAGTCTCTACAATAGAAGATTGACCTTGACTATGCAGGACAACTTTGAGGTTTTTGCAGCATTGTAAATGAGGGTCCAATGATCTAATATGGATATCCAGTAAAATACTTTTCCTCAGTATCCATATAGTTGTCAAACTAACAATAGACAGGGGAGAGGAAAAACTGCTAATGAAGATTCCCTTTTTCTTCCTCGGTAATGGCTGCAAGTGACCTTGAGCACATGTAGATGGGCACATAGCTAGGAAATCTAAGTCCAAAATAAAGTTTCTTTAATTAATTTCTAACAAATTATAAATATTAATTATTCATTTATAAAACACAAACATTCCATTTTCTATCTCCACTTTTTCCTATTTCTTCTTGCATTGAAATAAAAAGAAACGAAACTAGCTTCATCTCTTAACATGTGCCTGCTACTCTTGGAGTAGTGGGAAAGAGAGAGAGAGAGAAGCAAAAACAGTTGTGTGAATATGAAGTGTGGCAATATGATGTGAGATCTAACTCAGGGTGTGGTGACAAGGAGAAAGAAAGGGGTGTGGTCAAAGGTAGACACAAATAAAAAAGGTCATAGGATGGAACGGAGCAGAAAATGTGGTGCTGGCTCTTTTTTCTAGCAAATCTGTATCAAATGATTGGCAGGTGCTGTCTGTAACTTTGTGTTATAAAGAGCCATAAACTGACTCATGGGCCTTACAGAGGCTAGAAGCATTTGTTTCCACAGCACTCAATTGGCATTGGCATTGGAGCACTGAGGTCATATTGTGTGGTGTGTTTGGCTGCCTATCTTCCTCAGTAGGCCACCAGAGTGAATGGTCTTTTACTTATTCATCTCTATTTTCTCAAAGCTAGCAAAGAGTCTGGCACATAATAGTCACCTAAAAATGTTTGTTAAATGTTTATTTGGAACTGAGTCAAAATGAATTGTAGTGTCTTGCCTTTGATAATAAGGATTTTGCATGAATGGACAAGGAATATGGGAAGAAATTATACTTCCTGTTCAATGTAAGGCAATAGAAATAAAACGTTATAAAGAAAGCACAAGAATTTGCAGAAAGAGAGGAAACAAGGACACCCAGGAGAATAGAGACATCATTTCTTGAGGGTGTAATTTGAGAATAAACAGCTTCAAGGAGACAATGATAAAAGGGAGATCCTGGGAAACTCCTAACTGCTAGAAAATTTGAGGTGCATTTTACAAACGTGTGGCTCTCAATTGCAGAGGACAAAAACACCTGTTTAAATATCCACAGCTACATAGAATGACCATGCAAATAAGCTATAGTGCCATATAATAAATTGTTCTACACGAAAGTACTTAAATTTGAGTTTATTAAAAATACAGAAGATAGGGAAACACATGATCAGATCCCATAAGGAAAAAAGAAAACTTTTAATGTGAGTCCCTTTAAAAGACAACTAAGTCAGTTGTTTACAACAAATTTTTAAAAGTGGGAAAAAAAGGTGGAGGGGCCCTATTCTCAATTAAAGGATATTCAAAAGACATAACACATAGAATTTATTTCGATCCTCATTGAAGAAATCAGCTTCAAAAAGATATTTTTCAAAGAAAACAGGGAAATTTGAATATGGATTAGAAATGAAACAATGTCAAGGAATTACTGCTAATTTTTGTTGATTGTGATAATGGCACTGTAGTTATATAAGAAAATACTCCTCTATTTTAGAGAAACATACTGAAATACACCGGAGTGAAATGACATGATGTCTCATATTTTTAAATATTTCAGTCCAAAGAAGAAAGAACAAAATTTGAAAAAAAGAAAGATTGGGCAAGAGTAGCAAACCTAAATAATTATTATTATATCTAGGTGATGAATCCATGGTGTTTCTATATTCTTCTCTCTACTTTTGTGTATGTCTTAATTTTTTAATTAAAAAAACCTTTAACATTATATATATTAGCATATATTTTATGTTATAAATAAGTGCAGAACCATTATGTTTTGTGCAATCTGTATACCCCTGGATATAGACTATTTACTGTGAACTGACATCCTTAAAGTATGTATTTATGATGTAAATTTAAGTTAATATGTACTCTTTTCTTAAATCTTCTTCAGACATAGGGACTACCAATAAAGTCAGTTTTTTCTTATGCTAGTCAAATGAAAACCTGTAATTGTAAAAATTCAACTGTATGTTTCACAACTGACTGATGTGATAGAAGAAAAATAATACATTTGCTACTTCTGAGTGAAGTAAGAAGAGATATCTTTCTGAAGGGTCTTTCAATGTATCAAAAGGCCTGTTTGCCTCACTAGTGGCTCCTTGGGTTAATTTCTGAAAACAAACAAACAAAAACATACCTTTGTGACAGAAGTAAGATAATGTATATTCTAGGAATGGTTAACATGGTAGTTGGTCTGAAATCCATTATCACAAATCACAGACGAAAAACTGAGAAAGCTATAACAGATCATGATAATTTTGACATTGGAGGTAGAAGCCATAGATTAAGATAGGAAATAAGAGCTTTTGGAAGATGCTGAACACACCGTATTACCCAGAGTTTTCTGCTCTGGATGTCTAAGAGGTCACAGTAAGGCCTTGAACACAGGGAGTAAATCATTGAGGTAAAGGTGGTAGAGAACTTGGTTAGCTAGGATATAACTGTGGATGAAAGTCAAAATAAAATAAACTAAATTACATTTTTCACTCCCACTTCCCATCTTCCCTCTGAAAACATTTTTCATGAAAATATGTTTATATCAGGAAGTTAGAATTTGAAATAAAGGAAAATAGGGATTGTGACTCTTAGACATAGCTCTGCCTTTTTGCAAATAGGAGCTCAATGGTTACATAGAAATGCATCCCTGAAAAGCAAAGTGGGCGCCCACGGAATTGTCATGGTTCCTCTTTCCTCTTGCCCCACTAGGGTTTTGAAGAGGGAGGACTTAATTGTTAAGAGGAAAACATGAAGAGAAAAACTGAATGGCTTCTATGTGTAGACATTCTTTCATTCAGAAATATATTAATAATATTTAGGGTCCAAAAAATACAAAAGGAAATAAAATGATTTTTATTATGTTATAGAAATTGTTTGAAGACTCATAAAATGGAGAGGTTTGAATTAGATACCTACAGTTTTTATAATGTATGTTTGGTTTTGCATGGGAGAGTGGGTGGAGGTGGATAAAAGGAGAGTGTCTAGAAAGGGAAAATTGAAATTGGATCCACATATTTTAAATTGCAGTGCCATATCTTTAACCACTTCTGTTTTTTCTTCCAATTGTGTCAGTATTTGTGTATTTGCTTCTATGTATATTCAGTACAATTTTAAAGCAATTTTGCTATTTTATCTCCTTTCCATATTAAAAAAAATTCCCCTCATTTCCTGAAACACAGATTCGAATGAACATGAAACTGTAATAAATCATTATTTGGATTTTTCTAATATAAAAATATTTTAATTTGCTCATTTAAACATTTTTCTTTCTTTGTTTTTAAGAAGTTTTATTTCCTTCATTATATAACACTGCTTTCATTGCCTTCTTTTAAATGATGAAGTTATAAAGCTTTCATTTTGGTTCGGAAAATCACAGCTCTACTGAAAGCAATCTAAACCATATTACCTTAGTATAACCAATTTAACCTTTTAACATTATAGACCAAGGGAGACCAAATGCCAAAACAAATTCTTCATTTTCTGGAGAGAAGTTGATGGCGTGCCTTCCTACTATGTACTCAGGATAGAAAAAGATGACTAATACAGTATTCTGGACTGATTTTAGATCATGAGTTTTATTAACAGGATAAAGGTGTACTAAGTTCTGCCTATATTAACAGACCTGAATTTGGTGTCATAAAACGTATTAAGGGAACAGCCAATGGTCTTTGCCTAAAGCAGTTGTTCATTTGAGAAAAGAAAATCCATTTGTATGGAATGTAACACAAAGTACTGTCAACAATAATAATAAGGCAGCCCAGTTTTTAGGTACAGGATGGGAAAGTTCTATGTTGTGTCTGAAATGGTCAGGCAAGAAGTAGACTTGAGCTGTATCAGTAAGAAAAGATAAGTTTTGTATAGCTGTCCTGAATAACATTTTAGGCTGAAAGAATACTATGAATAAGGACAGGGTAATAAGAATGTGGATGACAGGTTTGGAAGACTGTTTTGGTTAGTAACTTTGGAGCAGAGGATTCAAGTACATGAATGCAGGGGAAGAGAGCAGGGTATTGGAACACTGGAAAGAGGCAGTGTCCGACTGTGGAAGGTGGGCATTGAACTTTATTCTATAGATAGTGCTGGGCCTCTAAGGGCTTTACAGAAGCAATTCCAGTCCACTGCTTGCCTGACCATTTTAGACACAACATAGGACTTGCTGCCCTGTGCCTAAAATTAGTTTATGTGAAGCAGTTTTCAGAAATACTAATCTGGCAATATTTTTCAGATTGCTTTGGAAAGGGAAGAAAAACTCAGTGAGGAAAGGATTCAATAATCCAAGCATAATAGATACAAACCAAAAATAGCATAGCAAAGTAGAAAAGATAACAATTCTAAACTGTGATTTTGAATTTTCAGTTCAAGATAAAACAAATAGCTACCTTATGAGCTTTGTCAGCTGTTTTTAAAGGTAGCATCCTTCTTTTCTTCCTACCAGTTTCCTGTTTATATTCTGACCTGATAGTCTGATAGAGAATGTATATTGGGATTTTTCTCTCTGCCTTTCATCCTTATTACAAAGCACTGTCCCAGTGATGTTTGTGATGCTCATAAAACTCTTAGCCAAACTGAGGACAAAGAATCTGACTCAGATAATGAAAAATAGACCTGTCTATCTGAATGTGAAAAAGCATTCCATTTTTAGTGGTCTTTGAACCTATTGGGAAACCCATATTATAATTTATTTCCAAAAGATTGGAAGTTCAAGAGTTCTAAAGTCAGACTACCTGTGTTCAATGGCAGATTTACCCTATTTTATTCTAACACTGGAATGATAAAGATACATTATGAACATTGTATAAGATAGCATATTCTTCACATGGTGACATGCACATATTGAGTACTCAATAAGTTTCAGGAATTACTAACTTTCAGAAATTTATTTTTGTTTACTTCTATGTAGTTATTTTGCTTTGTATATAAATGCAGCTACAGTTCATGATGATTATATAATTATTGATGACCATATTCAGTTTGGGTTTATAAATTATTTTTAAGTAGATATTTTAGTTTCTGCAGTATCATAACTTCTCAATACCACTTTATGTTGATGTAATGTTCATAGACTATGTACTGATATTCATGCAGATTAACCACAGGATATAGAGGAATACTATTTGATTCCGTTTAGGAAGCATTCATTGAAAACTATGTACTATGTTAAGTATATATGTCATGGTCCCTGACTTCAAGGGGCTTGTAGGTAAGTAAACAGACACACATGTAAATAATAATTACAGTATAGTGCACAAGTTCACAGTAAGTGTAGACATAAGGCTGGGATTAGCACAACTAACTGTCTTAGGGAATGGAGATGACTTTGCAAAGAAAGCGACATATGAACTATGCTTTTTAGCTATTCATCTATTGCATGTCAGAATTATATTTGTGCAATAGGGTATAATGGGGTGAAAGTCAAAGAGGAAGGACAATTGTAAAACGTGAATCAGGACACTATTTGCAAAGTACTGAAGCATAAATCCATTGCCAAGGCAATAAGCAGAATATGACTTCAAGTTGAGGAGCAAGATATACACCAGTGCTGTCCCATAGAAATAAAATGCTAGCCACATATGAAACTTTAAATTTCCTAGTAGTTATGTTTTTAAAAAAGCAAAAATAATTGGATTAATTTTTATATTTTATTTAATGCAATGTATCTAAAATATTACCATTTCAACATGTAATTCATATAAATAATATTCATGAGAATTTGTATCTTCTTTTTTCATATTAAGTCTCAAAAATTCAGTATGTATGCCACGTTTACAGCACATCTCAATTTTAAGTGCTCAGTAGCTACATAAGGTTAGTAGTCACTTTGTTGGACAGTACAGAGCAGATTCAGACCATGAAGAGCTTGAACATTCTATTAAGGAATTTAGACTCTATCCTATCAAGTTTTGATAATATGTGAAGTGTATTCATCTGATGAATGTCAGCATTATATTTTCTCTCTAAGGCATTGAGGATGTTCATGGGTAGCAAAAATATTTAACCAAGAGACATAGGAATATTCTGCTGTTGAACAATCACCTCTCCTCAGGAGGTCTTTAAGGAAGGAAAGGAAGACAAAGTCATCCTTAATGACTAGATGGAATTTTCACCCAATTCCCCTGGAGCATTCCAAGGAGCTACATTGGACCCCATGAAGAATGCCATTACCAAAGCCAAATCATTCTGAATGGTCTAGAAGCAAAGCAGCCTCAAGGACCAGTTTAGATTTCCTTCCAAAGCTCAAACTTGGAGCCCATTACTCTACAATGAGAAGAGGGATGGGAGCATAAAGTAACAAGAGAAACTGAAGGAAAGATTGATGTCTAAGAGGGTTGGTATTGGGGAGGGGGAGTGAGCAATTTTATTGTTAAGTTCCTAGGCTTTTGGTAGAAAACTTCTTAAATAAAAAATACTAATATCTTAAGTGAAAAAGATACCAGAGACCCTCCAGTATCTTACCACTTAACCCATATGACTCAGGACACTCAACTCTTTGTTCCTACTGTTTTAAAGAACTACACCTTATATTTGTTAGCTTGGCACCTGGAACAGTGACTTCAAGTACAAGCATAATGACCAACAACTCTTGTAAAATCAGAACACTGCCTTCTCTCACATAGATGGAATGACCCTTGGGAAGAAGTAATGAGACCCACATAAAAGATGTTTAAACTTCAACCTAGAGGACAATGTAAGTTTCCAGATGTTTCTCTAAATTTTCAAAGAATTGGAGAGCATTTATTGGTTTCCATGGATGACAGAAGCATTTTTTTAAAAACTTTGCTTTACAAATTATGTAAATTTTTACAAATTGTACAAATTCTGTTTTGCATGTGATAGTTCTAGTTCATGCCCTCCCTACCCCCAGCATCCTGTTTAATTCTGCATTTATCACATTTTAAAAAGCTAAAACTACATTGTTAGTACTGGTTACATTAAAATACATCAGAATGGATTTATTCTTGCATTTTGTACTTCTAGCTTCTGTCATAGTCTTATCTATTAGCATGTTTGAGGTGCATATACCATGAATAGAGTTCTTACTCTATAGGACTCTATAGAATATAACTCATTAAGACTTAAAGAAAATGAATGATAAACCCAACTTTCCTATCCTAACCCTTTCCAGAATTGAACACACATCTCTTTTTTAGGTATTAGCCAGCAGGTACTTGTTGATGAAACAGTGTGTATTGACAGGGAAAGCTAGGGAGTACTATATCTTTCTGGTTTTAGTTTGTTAGAAAAAGTGGGCAATTCTGCTGCTTCTGCCAGGCACTTAGTGCTAGAGCCAGTTGTGCCATGGCCTACGTTGCTAGTTTCAAAAGCATGAAGCCTCCGGACCGCCAGTTAGTAAGTCATTGGAAAATGTGGGAGATTCTAGATTACTTATATCTGAAATACGTATAGGAAACAGAGGTTAGGTAGTTCTGCCACACGGTTTATAGAGAAAAGTCTGAAATCTCTTATTATGATAGTTTTGTGCTATAAATCTACAATATTTAGTTGTCTTTTTGAAAGATATCCTTTAAGCAGCAATGAGTTCAAAAAGGAAAGTGCATGTACAATAAAATATAAATACTACATTTCAATTTCTCAAGAAAATTGATAATGATTGTAAATTGAATAAACTCTTTGTCAACTTTTATCATTTTTCATGGGGGTTGTGGTAATGTCATTGTAAACATGAAATACAAGACAAAAAGCTGCTTAAGAAGCATTTGCATCCATTTCAAAAGCTAATAATCATTTTCAGAACACTGTAGAAAATAATAATAATTTAACACATGGGGCTGCAGAAAGTGCATTGTCACACCATTGCATATAACTTTTTATTTATATAAAAACATTGTTCTTTATAAATTTCATTGATTTTTGATTTCAAATTTTCTTATGCATGTATGAAAAGTGTTAGAATGTTGACTCCATTAGCAGAACTTGGCAGAGTTAAATGATGTCAGTATTTTATCAGTGTCATCTGATTCCAAATAGAAAATTAATTAATTCCAATAATAATTTAATTTTCAATCCAATTTATAAAATCATAGTAATGCTTTGGAAGTTAATTTAGTAAAAGATGAAATGTTTGACAATTATTTTAGATAAAATTGTTAATTTTTGAAAACAAAACTTCTAAACTGTGGCTGAATTTGTTTTGAAATCAATTGATGATATATAAGCAAAGGATTCAATGAAGAGCATGTGCCAAATTTATTTTTTTGCTTAGAGTCTTGGTTTCTCTTTCTCCATTACTAAATAGAATGGTATTTGCATAGAACATCTAATTGCTAACTAAAATATATTAAGTCATCTATAAAACAAATTAAACTGGTTTTCAAATCAACATCTGGTAGAGTGTTCTTTTCAAACAAAGGTTAATTCAAGATTCACAAATTTCACCAACACGATATATTTGATAAGCACAAAATATTTATAAGCACAAAAGAGCCTCTGAATATAGCACAAAAATTTATTTCCAAAGGTATGAATTTTTAAAAAATCTTCTATAATTTATATGATTACCTACCTAAAAGAGTTTATTTTAAACAAAGTTTAAAAACTAAGACTGGCCAGACGTGGTGACTGACGCCTGTAATCCGAGCACTTTGGGAGGCCGAGGTGGGTGGATCACAAGGTCAGGAGATCAAGACCATCCTGGCCAACAGAGTGAAACCCTGTCTCTACTAAAAATAACAAAAAAATTAGCTGGGAGTGGTGGCGCATGCCTGTAATCCCAGCTACTCCAGAGGCTGAGGCAGGAGAATCACCTGAACCAGGGAGTCAGAGGTTGCAGTGAATCCAGATGGCGCCACTGTACTCCAGCCTGGTGACAGAGCAAGACTCTGTCTCAAAAAACAAAAACAAAAACAAAACCGAATCAAAACAAAACAAAACAAAAAAACACTAACACTAAATGTTTTATTTTGGTATCTTTGATATAGGTATCATAATTTTCTATTTATCAGTAATATAATTTCAGAAAAATAAAAGTATTTTAAAACATACTACATTTCTAGTAACAATAAAAATCAATATTATTTGAATTAGAGGGGCCTTAAAAAGATATGTATTTGGGCCGGGCGCGGTGGCTCAAGTTTGTAATCCCAGCACTTTGGGAGGCTGAGACGGGGGATCACGAGGTCAGGAGATCGAGACCATCCTTGCTAACACAGTGAAACCCCGTCTCTACTAAAAAATACAAAAAACTAGCCGGGCGAGGTGGCGGGCGCCTGTAGTCCCAGCTACTCGGGAGGCTGAGGCAGGAGAATGGCGTGAACCCGCGAGGCGGAGCTTGCAGTGAGCTGAGATCCGGCCACTGCGCTCCAGCCTGGGCGACAGAGTGACACTCAAAAAAAAAAAAAAAAAAAAAGTATTGTTGTATATAGTAAAAACTGCTGAAACATTTTTAGGATTACAAAAGAAGAAAATAATAATAAACACACCTTATTACAAAACAAAATAACTGGATATCTGAGATGTCAGTAAGTTATTATAGATTATTACAATAAGTTATAAGTTTTTATAGCTTAAGATTCTGTAGGTATCTGGATGATTGTTTGCATGTTTGGTTGTACTTCATAGAATATTCTACAATTCATCTAATGAGTAAAGCCATCAAATACTCTTAGGAAAAAATATGTAATGGGGTAAAACTGATCTTATTTTATGTTAAAATAAGATAAAATGAAGATTTAATGAATAAAAACAATATTGTTTTACTTAGGTAATTGACAAAAAGCTGTGTCATAAGGGGAATTATACAAATTATTATTAGTAAAGAATGGATTATTGTTAACATTGCATCATAAAAACAGTGAAAAAAGATTACTTAGAAACTGGTATTTAATTAATTGGCTATTTCGGAAAAAAATCTTTAACTATTTTTCCTTCGCTATGCATAGTAACATAACTTTCAGATGTATTGAAGTTCTAATATTCAGATGTATTGAAGTCCTAATATTTAGAGACTTGAGCATCCCTGGATTTTGATATCCACTGGGGTCCTGGAATGTATCCCTTGTTGATACCAATGGGACAACTGAACAAGCAAGAGCTAAATCTAACAAATAGCATATCAAATAAAAGTAGCCAAAAAACAATATATACTGTGAAAGTCAATTTATATTAAATTCAAATCAAAGGAAATAAAGCTGTGGTATCAGAAATAAGGATAGTTATTCACAACTTTTTTTAAATCTCAGTGCCGAGTCTATGGGTATGTTCAATTTAAGAAAATCCATCAAGCTGTGCAAATCTGATTTCTATATTTTGGAATGTTATCCCAGTTACATTAGGTCGATATTTTCACTGCTAATGAAATATGAGCTTTTTCATATGTTATTATATATTCTTGGAAGCACTGTTTCAGTTGCTTCAAATGTTACAGAGGCATACCTGGTTTTACTGTGCTTCACTTTATTTCGTTTGGCAGGTACACTTTTTACAAGTTAAAAGATTGCAGCAGTTCTGCATTGAACAAGTCTATTGATGCCATTTTTTTCCAACAGCATTCGCTCACTTCATGTCTCTGTGTCACATTTTGGTTAGTCTTACAATATTTCAAATTTTTCCTTATTATATCTGTTATGGTGATTGGTGATTAGTGATCTTTAATGTCACTACTGTAATTGTTTTGAGGCTCCACAAACAACACCTGTCTAAGATGGCTGAACTTAATTGATGAATGTTTTGTATATTCTGACTGCTCTACCAATTGACCATTCCTGTCTCGTCTCTCTTCCTCTCTTTGGGACTCCCCATTCCCCGAGAGCAACAATATTAAAATTGGGTCAATTAATAACCCTAAAATGGCTTCTAAGTATTCAAGTGAAAGGAAGAGCTGCATGTCATTCACTTAAATACGAAGCTAGAAATGATTAAGGTTAGTGAGGAAGCAATGTCAAAAGTTGAAGTAGTCTGAAAGGTAGTCATCTTGGATCAAACAGTCATGTTGTTAATTCAAAAGAAAAGTTCTTGATAAAAATTGAACTTACTATTCCAGTGAACACACAAATAATAAGAAAGGGAAACAAACTTATTGCTGATAGGAAGAAAGTTTTAGTGGCTGGATAGAAGATCCAACCAGCCACAACATTCTCTTAAAGTAAAACCTAATCCAGAGTCAGACTTTAACTCTCTTCAATTCCATGAAGGCTGAGAGAGGTGAGGAAGCTGCAGAGAACAGTCTGACAACAGCAGAGTTTGGTTCATGAGGTTCAAGAAGAGAAGACATCTCTATAACATGAAGGCAAGGTAAAGCAGCAAGCGCTGATGTAGAAGCTGCAGCAAGTTATCCAGAAGATTTAGCTGAGATAATTGATGAAGGTGGCCACCCTAAACAACAGATTTGCAATGTAGATAAAATGGTCCTATATTGGAGCCATCTGGGATTTTTTATAGTTAGAGAGAAGTCAATTCCTGGCTTCCAAACCTCAAATGACCGGCTGACTCTTTTGTTATTGGCTAATGTAACTAATCTGAGGCCAATGCTCATTTACCATTCCAGAAATTCTAGATCCCTAAAGATTATGCTAATTCTACTCTATAGTGCTCTATAAATGGGGAAAAAAAAGCCTGACAACAGTATATCTGTTCACAACATGGTTTACTGAATATTTTAAGCCCACTGATGAGACCTAAAGCTCAGAGGAAAAAAAAAAAAAGATTCCTTTTAAATTATTACTACTCATTGACAATGGACCTGGTCACTCAAGAGCTGATGGAGATGTACAATGAGATTAATGTCGTTTTTAGGTCTGCTAACACAACATCTGTTCTTCAGCCCATGGATCAAGAAGTAACTTTGACTTTCAAGTCTTATTATTTCAGAAATACAGTGATTCCTCTGAAGGATATGGTCAAAGTAAATTGAGAACCTTCTGGTAAGGATTTATCATCCCAGATGCCATTAAGATCAGTCATAACTCATGGGAGGTGGTCAAAACATCCACATTAACAGGAGTTTGGAAAAAGTTGATTGCAACTTTCATGGATGACTGAGAGGTTCAAGACTTCAGTCGAAGAAGTAGCTGAAGATGTAGAAATAGCAAGATGACTAGATTAGAAGTGGAGCCTGAAGACGTGACTGAATTGCTGCAATATCATAAAACTCGAACAGAGGAAGATTTGGTTCTTATGAATGAGCAAAGAAAGTACTTTTTTTTTGAGGTAGAATCTACTCTTGGTGAAGAGACTATAAGCATTGTTGAAATGACAACAAATGATTTAGAATATTACATCAACTTAGAAAAAGCAATGGTGGGTTTGAGAGGATTGACTCCAATTTTGAAAGAAATTCTATGGGTAAAATAATATCAGACAACATCCCATGTTACTGACAAATTTTTCACGAAGAAAAGAGCTAATCAATGCAGAGAATTTTATCATCTTATTTTGAGAAACCTCCACAGCTATGCTGACCTTCAGCAACCACCACCCTGATCAGTCAGTGGCAATCAATGCGAAGGCAAGAACCTCCACCAGCAAAAAGATTATGATTCACTGAAGGTTCAAATGATTATTAGCATTTTTAGCTATAAAGTATTTTTTTTAAATTAAGGTACATATATATTTTTAGATATAATGCTTTTGCACATTTAATAGACTATACCATAGTGTAAACATAACTTTTATATGCACTGGAAAACCAGAAAATTTGTGTGACTCACTTTTTTGCAAAACTGTTTTATTGTGGTGGCCTGGAATTGAACATTCAGTATTTCTGAGCTATACCTGTGCATACATCTTCATGTTTACTTAATGCTGTTCTTATTATTGTTGAATTTGATTATTTCTAATATTGAGACATTATAAAAAACTTCAATGAAAAATCTCCATACATAAATACACATCAGTATATCTGATTGAGGATTTCTTTAGGATAAATTCCTACAAGAAAAAGAGCTTAGCCAAAATATATGAATATTTAGAAGACTCTTGACAAAATTATCAAGTGTTTTTCCAGAAAGCTTAAGCTGATTTAAAATCCTGTATTTAATATGTGAGATTACATTTTTACCTCACTCTCAACAACCTAGACATATTTATTAATTTGAAAAGGAAGAAAAGAGAAGTTACATTGTTTAATTTTTAATTACTTGCTGTAATAAACCTACTACACATCTATTTGTCCGTATAAGTTGTCTACTTGCATCCTTTGCCAAATTTTATATAAAATTCTTGGTGACTTTCATCTCAATTTTTAGCACTCTTTGTATTTTAAGGATGTAGCATTTCTGTCAAAGCTCCTGAAAGCATTCTCACAATATGTTGTCTTTTAAGTTGAGATGTCTTAGCTATCTAAATGTTTAATGTTTATCATTATTCATATGCACATCGGCTGTGCATAATTGAACTTTCATCTCTTTCTTTCCAGTCCTTATGCCATTTTAAATTTTTTTCTTGTCTTACTCTACTGACTAGAACCATCAGGATATTGTTGATTTGCTGTGGGAATAATGGCATTTATATTTCATTCCCAATTTCAGGCAAACAACATTCCATCTTGTACCATTAATCATGATGTGCTGTTACTAATTGAATGTATGGGTACCCCTCAAATTCATAGGTAGAAGCCCTAATGTGCAATGTGATGGTATTTGCAGATGGAGTTTTGGGGAAGTAATTTAGCTCAGATGAGACCATGAAGGTGGAATTCTCAAGATGACACGAGTGTTCTTACTAGAGGAAGAGAGACCAGAGCTCTCTCTTTCTCTACCATGTGAAGATACAGTGAGAAGGAGGCCATCTTCAATTCTGGAAGAGGACCCTCACCAGGAACTGAATCTGCTGTCATCATGTTCTTGGACTTTGCAAACTCCAGAACTGTGAGAAATAAATGTCTATGGCTTAAACCACCCAGTATGGTATTTTGTTATAGCAGCTCAAGCTGATATGCTACAAGTATTTTTTTCTAATTTCTTTTATATCTGTATATTCTTCTTTATCCTAGCTTTCATGCGTTAAAGTTGAGTTGTGTCAATTATTTTTCTACCTATATTAAAATGTTAACATAATTTTTCTCTTATTTTTTTTAATGGTTAAATTATACTGATTGATTTGGTTGTTAAACTAGCCTTGCATTCCAAGTATAAAACCCACCTTGAGCATGACGTATTGTTATTTTTAATATATTCTAATAACAGTTTGTTAGTTTTTAATTTTTAAATTTTTAATGGTTTTTACATTTATTTTCATTAGATATTTGTCTACAATTTTTTTTTCAATTTTTGGCATCAAAATTATTTTGACCACATGAAATAAATTGGGTAATATTTTTTCTTTCTTCTGGAAGAATTCATATAAGATTGGTATTTTTCCTTAAATATTTAAGATAATTTACTGGTAAAGCTATATTGGCATTGAATTTTCATTGAAGAAAGCTTTAATCAGTAATGATATTTCATTATTAGTTATGAGTTTATTCAATTTTTCAGTTTCTTCTTGTGTCATTTTGTTGTTATGTTTCTTGTATACTTTATGAATTTTACCTAACTTCCCTAATGTGTGGGCATAAAGTTGTTCATAACATATTCTTATATTTTAGTGGATTTAGGATCAATATTTCTGATATTTATTATTTATATTTATTTTTTTCTAATTAAACCTCTCCAAGGTTTTTCATTTTATTAGATTGTTATATTAACTTCTGATATAATAGCTATACTCATGTATTAAAATAAATACTGTCTTCTTTTTATATGTGCATTTTATATATTATGCTGATTTCACTGATATTCTTTGGAATATTTTGAGTTTTAAAAATTATTTCACTGTATAGTATATATTCTTTTTTGTGTGGATAGATTTTCTAAATTTAAAAAAGTTAGTAAATTGGTTCTATAATTTTTCTTTATAGATATAAGTTAACATAATACCTAGAGATTCCTATTTCTTCTTATAGCATCCCTTGGATCTCTACTAAAACGAATCATATATTCATGTGCATATTTATATCCAGTGATTCTATGCAATTAAAAATATATTTAAAATATGTACAAAGTTTTAACGTTTTATTAGTTAGGGTCCCAGGTTGAAGCCTCATAAATTGATGATTGCTACATTCGGCAGAAAAATTGATTTATTTGAAGGATATTATGTATCTCCAGGAGAAGGCTGAATACTAGGGCTCAGGAAATAGCCAGGAATTAAGAGAAGGTGTTTATCCAGAAACAGTCACTGTTGTACCACAGAATTTATCTATTTAGCAGGCTGGTGCTGATGCTATAAATAGACATAGGAGGCCATTCTTGCTCCTGATGCCATTGGATGCCATATTCCACCATCAACTGAAAGAATGAAATATAATCTATTCTTAACATCACTGTTCCTTGTCTCGTATTCAATGTCCCAGGCAAAAGCGTATCATCAGCTGAACCTGATACTTGCCTGCCTCTAGGTGCCAGGGAATAGAGAGAACAAACATTTAGCTTTTTTGATTCCATGAAGACTCACAGAGTGTGAGAATCCCTTTGATGGGGGTTCAGATTCTGTCAGTCAAATAATGTTAGTAAATGACCATTTTGAAGGGCTATCCACTGGAATGATGAAAATATGATGTATAATGTCAAACTGCTAAAGGGAAACATATACATATATATGTCACAAAGTTTAGTCTAAGACAGGAAAGGAGATAAATAAAATAATTAAGGAAAAATAATTGTGGTATATGTAGTGGACATTTTCTGTTTTTGACTACCTAAATCAATTTATTCTGATTTTGATAACAGCATCTGGATTTCATCTTGAGAACGACTCTATTTTCCATGATTTAGGTAGAGATAACTCAACCCGCTGTGTGGGCTCAGGTTTGGACTTGACCAGTCAAGACATTCTATCTCACTGGTGACTCAGATTAGCTCAGGGTTGGGTATGTTACTCATGTGGGGGCAAAGGAGACCCTGAGGGGCAACTTTGGAAACTGCTGGAACAAATGCATATGCCCATTTCAGAACAGTTGCATGTTTGTACCAGAATCTTCCAACTGCTTATAGCCATCTTGACCCTGTGTAGGAAGATGCTGACTGAGAAGGAGGAAGGAGCCCAGTGAGAAGAAACTAGACACCAGAGATGGAAAGACAGATCCCTGACCGTAATCATTACAGTTGATTATAGTCCTGCCTAAATTGGATAATCTCATAAGAAGAAAACTCTTTTAACTTACTAAAAGATATAAAAGAAGGCTCAAATTCCCAATTGACTTTTTTTTTCTTTTTAAATAGAATCTTATAAACAAATTCTAAAGTTGATTCTGAAAGAATTTTGATAAAAATAACCCAGAAAATTTGAAAACCCATATGATGATTAATAAATGTCAAAGCATGAAGTAATGCTGCAGGAATTAAAACAGTATGGGTTTGGTGCTGAGACAAATTAATTAATGGGAAAGAAGGAAGTACAGGATATTTCATTCATGGATGAAGTTATATGACAACTTCTTAGCATGACATTTATGCCCCTTTGTGATCTGGTCCTTATCAACTCTTCATCTTTTCTCTCCACAGTCTGTCAAGAGAGGTTATAGTTGGAGCTCACAATGAAGAAGAGGGTAGCCAACTGGAGATTTTCAGTAGAAGTTCACAGCTATAAACTATGTTTCAGCAGGGAGGGAGCTGGGAAGTAGAGATTAAGTAGCCTGACCCAATTGTCCTCTGTTCTTTCAATCGCCATCATATTTCTCTTTGGCGGAGTCCAGTTGGAAACTAGAAGGCAAGGAGACTGGTTGAGACAATCCCTGAGGTAGTCCAAAGTTAGCTCTGGGCCACAGAGCAGAGAGGATAAAGAAAGTGTAGAGATATGGAGTAGCACAAGGGAAATGATCTCTCAAACCACCATATATCCAAATGATTTCAACCTTTCTGTTGTACTTCTTCTCATCCAGGAACGGTCTTCACAGATCTACCCCTATATCTGACTACTCATCTTTCAAAACTGAAATCAGTGTCCCTTTAAATTTGATGTCGGGGCCAGAAGTCAAATAAAAGAGTTCCAGTTCTTGGTATATTTTTCTAATTGCTTCACACCTAGAATGAAAGGTTTTTATTACAGCTCCTGAAAGACAAGCAAGTACCAAGCAAAAACCCTGGAATTTATACTTTGGGGGCTACGAAATAAGATAAACTTGTGGAATATTGTCAGTGTCCTCAAAACTAAAATAAGCAACCTTTATAGGCAGTGAAAGCCCTAAATTTGAAGGTAACTTTGCAGTTATTAAGGAGGAGAGGGAGATTGCTATAGATTACACTTAAACTCCTCCAATGTTTCTGATACGATATTTTAACAGTCTGTAGAAAAAAGACAATCCCTCAAACCTGGTCTCTAGAAAGTTTGAGTGTTTGCACAGCTCTTGGCCTGGACTGCCCTGTTATTTCTTGTGGGTCTCCCCTCTGCTGATAGTCTTCCAGTGGGCATGTTGGCATGATTCCTCTGGTTTTAAGGGGAGGATCCAGCATCCAAAAATAGAGTGACTTTATAGGTAAATAGTGAAGTAATAGTTCTGGGAACATGATAGACAATTCAGTCTCCTAAGTTTCTTTATATTCCATTATTTTATTTGCTAAGAATATTATGGAAACTACGCCAGTATCATTTAGCAAGAAGCTCATTAACAATGAATGAGTGTAGTCAATAGAGATATTGTTATGTAAGCAAATAGAATAAATTTTGCTAGGTATAATGCCAGGATACATCGTTTATTATACAACATATGTCTCAATTAAATTTTCATGTGATATAGTGCATGCAGATTTTCTAGGATAAACAGCGATGTTTCAGAAACTAAAGCCTTAATATAGCAGGCTAGCAAACCCTGAGACAGCAAATCAATAGAATATTCAAGTCAAACAGGACAGTTTCAGACAAGAACAAAGTACTAACCTTAAATATGAATGCATTTGCATTTATAAATTTAGCTTAAATCAACTGTGCCTAATTTCCTTGTAATTATATCCTGATATTTAGAAATCATAAATATATATTAAAACTCTTCTATTGACATTGTAATGATCTAAATTGAATTCAGCTTGTCTGGCCTTTATTATAACCTCAGCGACGTGATATTGCATATGAACATGATGACTACAATTTATTCAGACTACAGTAGCAAGTATCAGTGATAAACCCCTGATTACCAAATTTTGAACTCCCTATATCTATATTTTTGTTTGGATTTCCAAAGATATCCCTTCAGTTCTTTTACTCTTAATTGAGATACAATGTACATATCACAACACTCCTCTTTTTAGTGATTTTTAGTATGTTCATAATATTGTGCAACCATCATCACTAATTCCAGAATATTGTCATCATCCCCAAAAGAAATTCCATACCCTTGAGCAGTCACTCCACACTATTCTCGGCCCCAACCCCCAGCAACTGTTTAATGCTGATTGATATTCTATGTATTTGCTTACTTTGGACATTTTATATACATGGGATCACATATTAGGTAGCCTTTTGTGTCTGACTTTTTTAGTTAGCATGATTTTGTCAAGTTTCATCCATGTTGCACCATTTATTTTCATGGTTGAGTGATATTCCATTTTATGGATATATCGCATTTTGTTTATGCACTTGTCAGTTGAACATTTGGGTTGTTTCCACTTTTTGGCTGTTATGAATAATGCAACAGTGAACATTTGTGTAGATGGGATGCTTTCAATTCTCTTGGACATATGTCTAAGGTGGAATTGCTGGGTCATAGGATAATTGTATATTTATAATAACTTCTGTGGAACTCCCAGAGTTTTCTAAAACGCTGCATATTTTGTATTCCCATCAGCAAAGTATAAGGATTCCAACTTCTCCATTCCTTGCCAATACTAGCTATAATGTCTTTTTATTGTATCTATGTATTCTTCATTCTTAAATTTAAAATTCCAATTAACCCATTAGAATATCCTTTTTTATAACAAGTATTGACTATTCTAGGTAACTCTTTGTGATTAAAGCTTTTCTCTCAACTATTTTTATTAGTTTGAACAGCAAAAAATGATATAACTTTATTATATTTATGTTTGAATTATTTATTTGGCTAGTTTAGCCATTATTCTGACTTACGGATAGTATATGACTTAATTTTTTATCACACATAAAAACATATCATTCTGAAAGGATCATCAGATACCAATGCCCTAGATATTAAGTCTGGATTTGCAATTGGCTACTTATGTCATCTTTGACAAATTATATAAATTGTTATTTGCCTCATTTTTGATATCTATAAAACTAAGAAAATGCTAAACACTTGCCATGAAATTGTATGAATTTCATGAGTATGTTAATCTTCCATTGATTCTATAATAAGTTACCACAAACTTGGTGGCTTAAACAATACAAATGTATTATTATTTTATAGTATTATACGTGACTATTCTGACAAGACTCTTACCAAGTTAAAATCAAGATGTGGGCATAGTGCATTCTTTTGTACAGGTTATGGGCAAAATATGATTTCTTGCCCTTTTCTGTTTTTCAAGACTTCTCACATTACTTGGCTCATTATCACTGCCCGCCCATCCTTAATTTTCAAAGCCAGCAAGGGTAGATAGAGGCCTCTTTACACTTTCCTTCCTCTGAATTTCTTACAACGCCAGAAAAGATTCTCTACTTGAAAGAATTTGTGGTTAGAGTGATCCCACCCAGATAATATAGGATAATCATTCCATCTCAAGGTCCTTAATCTTAATCACATCTGCAAAGTCCCCTTTGCCATATATATTAGTCTGTTTTCACACTGCTGATAAAAACATACCCGAAATTGGGTAATTTATAAAAGCAAGAAGTTTAATTGGATTCACAGTTCCACATGGCTGGGCAGGCCTCACAATCACAGCAGAAGGCAAGGAGGAGCAAGTCACATCTTACATAGATGGCAGCAGGCAAAAAAAAAGAGCTTATGCAGGGAAACTCCCATTTTTTAAAATCATCAGATCTCACGAGACTCATTCACTATCATGAGAGCAGTGCAGGAAAGACCTGTCCCCATAATTCAATCACCTCCCATGACACATGAGAATTGTGGGAGTTACAATCCAAGATGAGATATGGGTGAGGACATAGCCAAACCATATCACTATGTAAGGTAACATATACACAGGGTCTGGGGATTGGGTTGTGAACATTTTTGCAGGGCCATTATTTTGCCTATCACAATGAGATTATGTATATCTCATGACAAATACAGGTCTGGCACCCAGTTAATTCTGGATACATAATAGTACTTTTACTATTTAAAATAGGTACTACATGATAAAATGACAAAGGATTATGCTTTAGAAACGCCAAAGAGATGGATAACCAAATCTGAGAAGCTTTACATAAACTAAATATATAAATATTAATATTATCCCTCCAAAATAATTTCTCTCTTAGGATATTAGTTCAGCCAGGTAGGCTTCTATGTGCCAGATGAATTTCTTGGTATGAAGCTGTTAAAATATACTCATTACCAGCCACAATTGTTTCACCTTTCCTCTGGATGGGCAGTCAAGATATCTCAGTGTCATTTGGATATATTTAATTTTTGCGATCATCACAATTTGTACTTAAAACTGAAGAAACACCAAACAGATATAAAGGAAAATATTATTGCTATTGCCACTATTTTAAGAAGTAGATTGTTGGCTCTGTTCTCTGTGATAAATCACATTTTTTTCTTTTATTAATTCACATCAATATCTGCAATTTCT
This sequence comes from Macaca nemestrina, assembly GCF_043159975.1. Classification (NCBI taxonomy): domain Eukaryota; kingdom Metazoa; phylum Chordata; class Mammalia; order Primates; family Cercopithecidae; genus Macaca; species Macaca nemestrina. The sequence goes on from NC_092137.1 coordinate 40,653,089, forward strand.
GTATCTCTAAGACTTGATGTGTACCTATGGTTTTCTCTTGAAATGGGGATAGTAGGCAGTAGATTTTAGGGAGCAGAGACATCACTTTCATAGTTGCAAAGTTCTCTGTTATGAAGTATGAAATCATTCTAGTTTCTGTCTTGCTTCTCTGCTGCACACACAACCAGGTGCAAACATTAATACTTTCTTCAAAATAGGAGCAATGGCAGAAATTTCACTCATTGACAACTTCTGGAATTAAAGAAGATCAAGTAGAATTAATCTAGTAAATGTTAATTGTCTTAAAAATAGCATTCATTGCCACTACCACCACAGTGAATAGTTTTCTGCTAATAAATTCGCATGTGCCACAGGAAAATAAAATGCCATCTAGATAGTGCAGACGGGGACCAAAGCAAATCACTTTATTAATGACATTGGAAATGCCAATTTCTACTTTATGATTAGCTTTTCTCTCCTGTAGCTTTTCCCAAGGGAATTAATTCTGAAATTAGGATTGGCCATACTGTATCAGTTCTTGTTTCTTTGACCAAAAAAATTAAAATACAGACTTTTTGAATGGTAAGTGATTCTTGATTTTTTCTGGCAATTCTGGCCCAGTTTGAGCTGGGACTTTCAGTCTAATGCCACCAAATTATCAGTAAAGTAATTGTATTGTCAAAAATGGCTACAGAGGATGTTTTTTCCATTTTGTGGACATTTTCAAAAGATTTCTAAAAGTTTTGTCAGTATTTGCCCATTTCATAATATATTCTGGTAGAAATGTAGCCAGAGGTATTTTAAGCAAATCCTAGTTAAGGCCATTTACATGTCAGTGATCAAACCACAGGAAGATAAAGTTGGTATTTAATGATGAAATGACACATTTATATACTACCTTTTCTTGGGACGATCAAAACAGATAAGCATAAAGTGTAAGTATCTGTTTAACACTGAGACTTGGAATTGGGCACATAGGCTTTGAACTTTCTAGATGGGGCCAAGGAGTGTTGTGTATTTATTTACCTTGCACATGTGACAGTACAAGGAACAGGCTTATTTAATTTTAGTGGGGAAAAAGTGTGTAGCCAGGGGTGAACTGACATAGAGAAACAGAGAGCCTTAGTTCAGATACTGTTTGCCTCTGAAATCATTGTTGCTACATGATGTTCTGTCCTTTGCTAACAATCTCTGAAATAAATTAAGGATTTTGTTCCCTCAAGAAAAGAAAGCTATAATCCATGCTCCTCGTAAATTAGCAAAGAAGTTTCTGCCACAGGTTGATTTTCGGAAATGTTTCAGTCAAAAGATGTAAATCAAAGAACAAAGGAGGAAAATTCATATAAAACTGGCAATGCCATATTTTACTGCCAGAGTCAAGTTGAAGGGATGATGATACCTTAGAAACTTAGAAAGAAGATATGTGTTCCTCTGTGCACTACTTTTTCAGTTGGTTATTGACAATCGACTTTTAACACAGAATGTAAGTAAAATCAGAGAAAAGGAAGCAAGTAAAAAATAAACTCCAAATACAAGAACAAAGTAGCATTAATATTTTCTTGTATTTACTTCTTCCTTTCTCTGAAAATTATTATTTTTGTTTATAAATTTTGTTTTGGTATTATTTCAAATTTATAGAATATTTGCAAAAAGCATCTGTAAATACCCTGATACTAGAGTCCAAATTTATCAACTGTTAAATATTGCCCCATTCACCATGTTACTGTCACTCTTTTTCTCTTCATAAGCACGCATGTACACATACTCACACACATCTAATCTAGCTATATATAACTATTTGTTATCACATGTGTATGACAACATGTTATTTTTTTCTGAACCACTGGAGAGCCAATTAAATGCATCATGTCTTTACTCCCAAATATTTATAAAAATCAAATACTTTAACATCATTACAACATATTATCTAACCCACAGTTCATATTTAAATTTTGTCAATTGTCCCTGTAATGCATTTTATAGTTACTCTTTTCTCAGTACAGTATCTAATCAAGATCACACATTGCGATTACTTGTCTAGTTATTATCCAGCAATCTGATAAAGTTCCCCACCTTTCCTTTGTCTTTCTCAACCTTGACACCTCTTAACAGAACAGGTCTATTATTTTGCAGATTGTCCCTCTCTCAATCTGAGTTTGTCTGGTGTTCCCTCAGAACTTGGTTCAGTTTATGCAATTATGCCATGCCCTTCTCATTTCTCATTCCAAAAGGTACATCATGTCAGTTTGTTCCCATTTCAATAACATGAGCTTTGGTCACCTGGTCAGGTGATATCTGAAAAGATTCTTCACTGCAGATTATTTCTCCATTTATAATTCATCCATAATTTGTAGGTAGATGCTTTTTAGATAATATAAATTCCTCAGAAAACCTTCATTCATTAATTTTAGCAAACATTAATGATTTTAACCATATCATTTCTTCTATTAATATAATAATCTATTGATAGAGCTTGTCTTCCCAGTTTATACATTGATCAATTTATTCATGTATATTCATACAATATCACAGATTTCTATTTTATTCAACGAGTCATAATTCATTATTATCAATATTCCTATACTTTTGATGCTCAAGATGCTCCAGATTTAGCCAGTGGGAACCTTTTCAATCTTTTTGACTCATTCCCATGATTTATTGGGCATTTCTGTAATTTATGTTACAAAAATGTTCCAGGCCAGTGTTGAATCTTCTCTACCTTAAACTTTATATTAGTCTTTACTTTAGTGAGTCTTGGTTCCTTTTAGGGCAGCATGGTATTTAAAAATCAAAGTCTAAGGGCTAAGTATACTCATTGTCACTGATGTGTCATTTCCTCTAGTCCCACTCAGCAGACAGAGCTAGAAAATATATGCATGTGTGCATGCTCTCTCACACACTCATGTCTATACATATATAGATATACTTACATATACCTATATATTTCTTTATCAAGTAATAACTATATGTTCATACTGACTCATTAGTATGGGTTCATACAAATCCCAATCCAACACCATAGGGAACATTCTACTCTTTCTTCTTCCTACTTTTGTAATTCCCTTTTCCTGTAGTATATTATTTTTTACTAACTGTTAGAAAAGAAAGAGTAATAAATGAAAATAAAATAAATAAATTGTATGCATATATATAAGCAAGAAAATATCATTCACATACCATAACATTTACTCTTGTAAAGTGTACAATTAGGGGATTTTGGTACATTCACAAAGTTAGGTGACCATCACTACTAATTCCAGAACATTTTTATCACCCCCTTAAAAATCCTATAGCCATCACTAGTCACCCTTCATACCCCTCCCTCGATCCCTGGTGAACATTAATTTTCTTTATGTTTCTATGTATTTACCTATTTTAATTTCACATAAATGGAGTCATACAATATGTGGCCCTTTGTGTCTGGCTTCCTTCACTTAGCATAATGTTTTCAAATTCATCCATGTTGGAGCATCAATTAATATTTAATTCTAATTTTATGGCTTTATGACATTATAGTATATGTGTGTGTGTGTATATATATATGTATAATATTTTGTTTATCTTTCATTGGTTGGTATGAGTGTGGGTTATTTGCACCCCTTTAGCAATTTTGATAGTGCTACTATGAGCATTTGGTACAAGATTTTATGTGAACATATGTTTTCAATATATGTTATATATCTACATAGATGTGGAATTGTTGGGTCATATAGCAAAACTATGTTTACTTTTTACAGAACCACGTTTACTTTTTGTAGAACTTCCAAACAGTTTTCCAAACACATCACTGTACATTCCAATCAGCAATGTGTGAAGATTCTAATTTCCTTGTATAACTGATACTTGTTATTACTGACCTTTTTCATTTTAGCCATGCTAGTGGATATGAAGTGGTAGCTAACCATTTTAACTTGCATTTCCCTAATGATTAATGATGTCAAGAATCTTGTGCCTATTGACAGTTTCATATATTCTTCAGAGAAATGTCTATTCCCATCTCTTGCCCATTTTTAAGTTTTTCTCTTTTTATCAAGTTGTGTTTTTTAAAAAATATATTGAGTACTAGACTCTTATCAGATATATTTGTAAATAGTTTATCCCATTCTGTGGGTTGTCTTTTCACTTTATTAATAACATCCTTTTAAGGACTGTATTTTTTAATTTGGAAAAGTTCCAATTAATCTATTTTTCTTTGGTTATTTGTGATTTTAATGAAGTGTCTAAAAATCCATCACCTTATTCAAGGTCACAAATATTTATATCTGTTTTCTTCTAATGATTTTATAGTTTTAGCTCTTAACATTTATGTCTTTCATTTTTTGAATTAATTTTTGTAAATGATATGAACTTCATTACTTTGCATTTGTGTAGCCATTTGTCCTAGCTACACGTGATGAAAAGACTATTCCCTGCACACTGAATGGTCTTGGCACCCTTGTCAAAACTTAATTGGCCATATATGCATAGGTTTACTTGTGGACTTCCTATTCTATTCAGTTGATTTATATGTCTATCCTTATGCTAGTACTATGGAGTCTTGAATTGGACATATATTTATAGGTTTACTTCTGGACTTACAATTCTATTCAGTTGTTTTATATGTCTGTTCTTATGCCAGTACCGTGGAGTCCTGATTACTGCAGCTTTGTAGTAAGTTTTAGTATCAAGAAGTGTGAGCTTCCAACTTTGTTCTTTGACAAGACTGTTTTGAGTTTTGTGGGTCCTTTGAGTTTTCATATGACTTTTAGGATTCATCAATTTCTGCAAAAACCAGTTGCGATTTGTATACAGATTGCATAGAATCTATAGATCAGTTTAAGGAGTACATAATAACAATACAAAGTGTTTGAATGTATCAATACAGAATGCCTTTCCATTTATTTAGGGCTTTATTCATTCATTTCAATAATGTTTTATGGTTCTCAATGTATAAGTATGATACTTTTTTGGATTTTTTCTAATAATTTTATTATTTTTGATGCTATTGTTAATAAAATTGTTTTCTTAATTTCTTATTAGGATCATTCATTACAAGTGAATAGAAATGCACTTTTTTGCTCTTATTATTTATAATTGATATATGTTAATTGTTCATCTTTATAGGGTACAGTGTGATATTTTGATACATATATACAATGTGTAATGATGAAATCAGGGTAACAAGCATAACTATCACCTCAAACATTTATTATTTGATATACTTGATTTTTGCATATGGAATTTATATATTGCAAATTAGCTAAAATCCTTATTAGCTCTAATATTCCTTTTGTGGATTTCTTAGGAATATATATATGTGTGTGTGTGTATGTGTGTGTGTATATGTGATATTTGCATGTCATGATTTGTAATAGTAATAAAATACCATTGTGTGTAAAGCAACACATACAAATATTCAGGAAAGTCACAACACTTACCTTAAATAGTTACATTTCTTTTCTTTTCTTTACTTTTTCTGAGAAAAGACCTCACTCTGTCCCCCAGGCTGGAGTGCAGTGGTGCAATCATAGCTCATGTCAGCCTGGAACTCCTGGGCTCAAGTTATCCTCCTGCCTCAGCTTCCCTAGTAGCTGGAACTACAGGAGTAAACCACAAGCCCAACCAGGTATTTTGTTCTGAGAGAGATTTTAAAAGTTTCTGAGACCCTTAAAAGTCAGCATACAGACAGAGGAAAACTCATTCTTATAGATTAAAAAAAATTATAGTATACTTATTTATAATCATGAAATGAAAAAGCTAAACTGTTCAGCTAGTAAAATTATAAAATAAGCATGCTATAAAAACATGATAGAATATAATGGAGTTGTTAAGCTATGTTAGAATACGTTTTAATATGCAGGACACATAAACCATAGTAATAAAAGAAAGATATGTATTCACTGTGACGACAACAATGTAAAACTGATAAAAATTCCAAATCTATGAAATATAGAAATATTAGACAGAAGTAAGGAAAAATATTTATAATGGCTATATTTGATTGGTGGAATAATAGATACTTTTCTCGAAATTTTTACACTTTTAACCACAATTTCAAAAGTTATGAACTGCCATATAGCAATAAAAATGCATTTATTTAAAAAATTAATGTACAAATAATAGTAAATGTACAGTTTTCAGAATGACTATATATGTGATTGGTTAGACTTAGTTAATCCATGAAGCCCTTTAGCAGAGTTGAGTTTCATTTAAAATAAGAAAGTGGAATGATATATAGAGGGATGAAAATTTAAAAATCAACAAGAGGACACCAAACATTCTAAGTATATATTTGATGCTTGCTTAGTAGTTGTCCATATGGTCATGAGGCATGCGGTATAGATTGATTTGCTTTATTCTTCTATGTGGAATTTTTAAAAATCTGCACAGCTCAGGGATCTTTCTAGTCATAATTATCAGTTTTTATTTGCCCTTGTAAAATTTTGTTTATAGCTTTTTTTCTATTAAATTTGTTATTTCCTTGAGGACTTGATTAGTCAGTCACTTGGAGAAAAGAAATTAAATATAAACAGAATCATCTTAAGACCAAAAAAAAGGGTGATTTACATTCAGAAGCATTATTTTTCCTAACACATGTGGAGTTAAGAATGAGGATTCTTAAATGCTACAACTCCTAAAGCACTGACCACTACCTAAAATACATTTTTAAAAGAACATACTCTTTTGGAACCTCGTCCCACTGTCGGTGGGAATGTGAATTAGTACAAACATATGGAGAAAAATTTGGAAACTCCTCGGAAAATAAAACTATAGCTACCATATGACCCAGCAATCCCATTCTTAAGTATATACCCAAAAGCAAGAAAATCAGTGTATCAAAGAGGTATCTGCACTCCCGTGTTTACTGCAGCATTGTTCACAACTGCCAAGATTCGGAGGCAACCTAAGTGTCCATCAACAGATGAATGAATAAAGAAAATTTGGCCCATATACACAATGGAGTACTACTTAGACATAAAAAAGAATGAGATCCTGTCATTTGCAACAACATGGGTGGAACTGGAGGACATTATGTTAAGTGAAATAAGCCAGACATAGAAAGACAAACATCACATGTTCTTGCTCATCTGTGGGAACTAAAATTTGAGACAATTGAACTTACGGAGATAGAGAGTAGAAGGATGATTACTGGAGTCTAGCAAAGGTAGTTGCAGGGTGGTGTGGTAGGGGGGACTGATTAACGGGTATAAAAAAATAGTTAGAAAGAATAAATAAGACACAGTATTTGCTGGCACAACAGAGTGATTACAGTAAAAACTAATTTAATTGTTCATTTAAAAAATAACTAAAAGAGTACAATTGGATTATTTGAAACACAAAGGATAAATGCTTGAGATGATGGACACTCCATTTACCCTGATGGGATTATTACCCATTGCATGTCAGTATGAAAATATCTCATGTAGATTGCACCACTGCACTCCAGGTTGGGCGACAGAGTGAGACTCTGTCTCAAAAAAAAAAAAAAAAAAAGAAAGAAAAGAAAATGTCTCATGTATCTTGGTTACATGAAATTACCTATGACATGGGTATACTTATGAGTTACCTATTATGTACCCACAAAATTAAAAATAAGAAAAATTTAAAATAATATGCTCTTTTGATAAATAAAACATTATCTCTTTCCCTTTTTCTCTTTATATATAATCTTCTTATTTATTTTGTTGATTTAAAATAATGAATGAAGGTTTATTATACAAGTACAAATAATACAATAGGGCATAAAATATTGATAAAGTACTCTACAGTATCACAACCTAGAAATAATTTTTACATGATATGGCAACCTTATATAATACAGGCGCATATATATATATATATATATATTCACACTATATTATATATATATGTTCATACTATATATGAAGCTTTTCATTATATTTAACTTAAAATATCAATAGTATTATAACATACATGTTTTTCTCTAAAATGTTTTTATTAACATTTTATTTTTTATGTCAAAGTATATAGAACATTCTCATCTTCCTTAAAAATTATATTGTGTTCTATTGTGTGAATGAACCAGTTTCCTTAATTTTCTATTGATGATCATTGAGATCATTTGCAAATTGCAGCTTTTTCTTTATTATAAACAAACTGTGATCACTATCCTGGTACATACGTCTTTGCTCTGAATATGCTTTCAAAGCAGAAACATTAAATATAATTGGGAGGTAGTTATATTGATTTAAGCTTGCCCTATACAAGAAAATAATAGGCAGCATATCAGATGACAGTAAAGACAGGGCAATATACATTATTCTATCTTTAGACATACTTATAATGATGAGATCATAAGACAATAGTCTAATTAGAGAACTAAGAATTATCTCTGTGATCATCAATCAAGAGAATAATGGTAATGATAGTGATGGTGACTTTTACTGAAAGCTTAGGATATGCCAGTCAGTGAGTTAAATCAACTTACATAGTTCCTATAAAATCTCTATTAGGTAAATGATATTATTATGCTCATTTTGCAAATGGAAAAATTAAAGTGAATTAACTCAACTGAAGTCACATAGTGGAATCCATTTTCAAAGCAAGAATTCAGTTGCATTATGTATAATCTCATAAGAAGCATAACAATGTAAGTAGAAAGACCATTGAATAGAAATCTCTGCTGCCCAGATCCTTATTGAGGTTGACCTCTAATTACTGAAATGACTTTGGCCACTATAATAACAAATGGCATTATGTGAAACAAAAACAAGTCCAGGTTTTATGTCAGGGCTCCTCCGCCCCTTTACTTCAGCAAACATCCAATTCAAGGTGGTATTTTGCAATTTACGTGAGTTTACATGTATTAAAATGCTTTGTAATATATTAAATGGCAACGTGAGAAAATAATAAGAGATTGTGGTACATGCCATTTGGAACTGTGAGTTCCACCAGCTGTGGAATTCCCCAGCCATGTGGAACTGTAAGCCAATTAAATCTCTTTCCTTTATAAATAACCCAGTCCCAGGTATTGCTTTATTGGCAGCATGAGAAAAAACTCATACAAGTCTCTTACTCATATCTGAATACATGAAGGCTAAAATATAGGTAAGCAGGTAGGTAAGATAAAAACAAATTGGATATCTGAATCATTACTCAACCTTTCTTTAATTTTACATATGCTATTTAATATCTAATAACAGTTTCTTTAGACTAGATCAAATGTATTATTATTTTAAAAATTTTAAAATTATTTTTTAAAAATTTTGTGGGTACATTATATATATACATATATATGGTACATGAGATATTTGTATACAGGCATGAAATGTGAAATAAGCATATTGTGGAGAATGGGGCATCAATCTCCTCAAGCATTTACCCTTTGAGTTACAAATAATCCAATAACATTCTCTAAGTTACTTAAAAATATACAATTAAGTTATTAACCATTAAGGGAATTTTGCAATCCACCAATAATGACTGAAGCAATATTTTTAAAAAAGCAAAATGCATATATTATAAAATTCCATAAGACCACTTAGATATTCACATCAAAATGTTTGATTCACTGTTGGTTTCCTTCTCTGTTACCTCCCACAGTTGCAGGGTCGAGTATGGTTAGTGTTTTAACTCAGAATAACATTTTAAATCTGTCCCTTCTTTTCAACCTTAATTAAGAATTCTACACTGACGACAAATGATGAAGAGTATTCTCCCCTTCTGGGGAGAGACAAAGATAAACTAGATAATTTGAGGTAGGAATAAGGTAAAGGGTATGGCCTAAAATTAAGAAATGTGATGGTTGAAGCTGGTAGAAATGGGAGAAAATTACCTGAACAACTTCCCAAGTCCTTCTCAGGGTCTCCAAGTGAGGAAGGGGCAAAGAGCTTAAAAGTATTAGGCATGGACTTGTGTAAAGTTTGTTATGTTTTAAATTCTTGGTACTTGCTATCCACCACTAGTAACATTTACATAGACTCTATAAAAATACATCAGATTCAGGGGCCCTAAGAAAAATGTGTCCTAGAATATGAAGCTGCCTGTCTTTCTCCACATGTATGATATATTTATATCTCTATATTTTTATCTCTACCTATCTATCATTTCTCTAATTGTTTGTTGGTTTTCTTTTCATGCTGCTGTTATAGTATTAATAGTAAATATATTGCTTCTTTGAGGTGCAATAATATTTTTGGAGCTGGGAAATAGGGGGCAACATCAAAAGAACTGATAAAAGCAAACTGAGTAATCACCCTAATGTTTTGGCATATTTCCCTAATCTAAATACAGAAAGCAAGTCCTTTAAAGGATGAGAAGTAAAAGCATGAGAGGAACTTTCCATGGACTCTCTTTTTATCAGCCACATTTTATCTGTTGGCTATTTATATTTCTGCTCATTGTAGCATCAAGAAGCTGCAGTTTGGGAAAATGAATCCTTGAAAACGCATTTGGAAATCACTCAAACTTGATTTTACACCTAGAAACCTCAGCAAATTTTTTAGGTAAGAGCAAATTAATACTACTACCAAAATAACAAAAACAACATTTCCAACAACTGATACAGTGTATTTCCCATTTTCATAAAAAAGAGTTTTACCTGTAACTCTTCAGTTATGTCAGGAAGAGAACATTGAGAATAACTTCTTGATTTTGATTTTTGTCTCTAGTCAGAGCTGTGAACTTGTCCTATCTGCATGGACCTTCTCTAAGTTGCTATGGCAATACCTACCATTCCCTTTTGTATGCTTGCTAAGTTCTCTGCAAGGAGCTTAGAAGCATGTGTTTGTCAGGAAAGCGCGCATAGGAGTGGTGGAAAGGAAAGATAAAGAGAAGAAAAACAGGGAGAGGTGGTGGAGGAAGAAAATCTGTGTCTAAAATATTCTCAAAATGATTTTGTTGAAATTAGTTTTCAGGAAAACAATGTATTAAAAATGAAACAAAACCAAAATGTTTTATTGGTTTTAGTTAATCTGAACGTTCCTGGAAGGAATTTTAAACAATTTATGAATACCAACAATTATTTAAAATATATTTTTAAAAGATACACAAAAGTAATATTTAAATAACCTAATTTTCCAATTGAGTCTACAGATCCTGCTTATCCTCTGTGTGTTTTACTTCAACAGAAATAAAATTATGCTTTTAAAGAAATCCTGCCTAAGCATCATCTGCTTACTCTTTTATCTCCTTCATTGCCCACACAGGGTGTTCATTTTTTTTTTTTTCCACTTCCCACTGCTTTTAGAAACTGACTAGAGTTGTAGCAGGGACACATCCAAGGTGAGGAGATACTTGGACAATCCTGCAGCTGCAGCTCTGGGATGCACCAGTCCATCTGTCCCAGGATGATGCCTCATTGGCCTAGAAGAGGCTTGATAAGACTGTAGCTAAGAGAGTGGGGTAGAGGTATAGGGCATTGCAATTCAGTAAGAAAACATGTGATTTATCATGAGGCAATAAAATACATAAGAATCTTTAGATTATTTCTCCATTATAATATCTACTAGATGTCTGTTACAGCTCAAATGAGAATAAAATGGGTATAATTTTATGACATTCCAGTCTGCTGTTTTATATTGAAAAAAGGAAGACAAATTGAAGCAGAGGAACTGTGAACAGCTCTGCTCATAGACCTTAATTATAGACACTATTCTATTTGTGCCTCCTAAAAACAGGAGGCATCTCCAGTGTTGGTCATACAATTGAAAGAGTTAAAAAGAGAGAGATATAAAGGAAGAGAATGAGCTCATTAACAGACCACTAAGAAACATAAGCAAGTAATTTATTTCTTGATTTTATATTGAGTAGAAATAAATAAATTTTACTGAAAAAAACATTTGAGTCACTCTACCTTTTAGAGTTCTGATAATTTCACCTTCATTATCTAAGGGAAAAAACCTCTCTAGTTAATTTGGGACCTAATAAAGAGAAACATCTTCTAAAAAATAGGCTTCATATATACTTTTAATAGAAGAGTGGTCTTTCTCTATCTGAAAAGGCCATCCTCACCACTTTTATGATGGAAACCTAAGAAGGAAAAAGGGATAATGAGAATAATCTCTGGAAAAGGTTAGCTGAATGATTAAAATGACTTCAGTTGCAAATAACCTATTTGTACATCCTCTCCTATTTTTGTTATTTCTGAAACATAACAAAATCTTATTTTCTGAAATGAACACTAGATTTTGGAAGTATAAATGAGAGAAACTTGTTCAAAAAATCTGTTCTTTCCTGAACAAATATCTTTCAGCATATTATAAAATAAACCTTTGTAAAGAAGATAAGCAATTAAAAAACCATTTTCTCCTGGATTGAACACATCATATAAACAAGTACATTTTCACTTTTTTCCCCAAATTGTTCAATGGCATGACAAAACTTCATTTGTGTATGAATATATAAAATAGAAGCATCTAATAAACTCAAATAACCAATCAATGATTTATTAGGAAGGACATTGCTTAGATATTTTAGATATGAATTTGTCCTTCTATTATTCTATTATCCAAGTTTTCAATTAATCATTTGTTAGTTTTCTATTGTTTACTTATTTAGAAATGTAATAGGTTGTTTATGGCAGCAAAACAACAACCCTGTAACAGAACCATTCACAAATATAATATAAAGACGCTGTAATGTATTTTTGAAATATAATTGTAGAAAATGAAATGAACTGCAAAATAAACAGAAGACAGTATGTGAAAAAGCAGACAGCCTTGAAAATCTTATACAAAAGGAATTGTTTACTCTCTATGGGTAGCACAGAGGGACTTTGCTTTTATTGACAGCCATGACAACTACATGCCTAGCATACTTGTTGAAGTCTCTAGATCCTGTTACTTTCTGGTGGAAAAGTCCAGAAACTCTCACGAAGGTACCTCTATGATGTGGGGGCAGCAGGTAAAAGGTGAAAAAAAAAGTCAGAGAGAAGAACAGCTGCTGTGCAGTGTGCATTTCTACTAAAATTTATGTAGAGCCCATTCTAAATTAGAGCAATTTTTAAACATGTGGATTTCTTATGATGTTGTAAATTCTGCATGGTTGAGGCCCTTGAGCAGTCAATTAGGGGTGTGTGTGTGTGTGTGTGTGTGTGTGTGTGTGTGTGTGTATGTGAATGAAAAAGAACCAGTGTTGAATGTCACCTTTATTTCTCCACTGGGCTTTGCTGTCTCTCAGGCAAGATGGACAGATGTTACCATGAAAATAATGAAAAAATCCACTGGACCTATCTTTCAGGGATGGCTACTCATGTCTAAGGTCTAGGGCATGGCTTCACAATGAAAGGCCCATTATTTTATAAAGTGTCTGACTGAATTCATTTCCAAGGGTAGTGTCCTTGCATTGTAGAATAGTATTATAAATTTAGTTTAGAATGACTCAGAGACATTGCTTTGACTTCTATGCAGATACGGTTTGTAATAAGAAACATGTTAACTATGAACTTTAATTTATTTGGAAGTGGTATAACTTGATATTTGTACCTTGTTCCTCAAAGACTAATAAATTTGGAGGTAAATAAATGATGTTGAGAGATGTGTCACAACTCAGGGGAGTCTGCAGTGGGCACTTACCAGAGATAGATGTAGAGGGATTCACGTTCAAAATTTAGATGGCTGGCGTAATGTAAGCTATGATAAATAGCATGCATTGATTTAATGACCACATCCTTGTTCTGATCAATTTTCCTCTAATCCTGTGATTAAGTTAGGAAACACATTCTGATGACCCTTGATAGAGATTTTCTCTGACATTATTTGAATTTTTTCAACTTTAATAGTTTTTTCTCCCTATTTTGCCATAGAAATTATGAGATCTGCTCAAGGGTAGAAATGTCTATTCATTACTAAATCTGCCAAAAAACTAGTATAAAGAGGAGTGGGAAAAGGAAAAACCTTCATCGTTTGAGAGTGGCTGGAGTTTGACCCAGTTGCCTTCGAAGAATGGAAGACCTTCCCTTAGGAGAGCACTTCAGTTTTATTTAGAAAAACACCTTTTCAAGTATGAAAAAGCTGTGCCTTAGACCATTGTGCAGAGAAAAAAAAACAAGAAAAAGAATAATTAAAGAAACAAAGACTTCATTCAGCAAAAGGAAGAAATTGCATGCAAGTTTTGGCTGGCAGGCCAAAGGACTGGAGGATTGAGGAACTAGAATGAGGAAGATTTGGTGAAAGATCTACAATGGTAATTTTCAACCTGGCTGCATATTGAAATTAACAAGAGGAACTTCATCACACACTGGGGCCTATCATGGGGAGGGGGGAGGGGGAAGGGATGGCATTGGGAGTTATACCTCATGTAAATGACGAGTTGATGGGTGCTGACGAGTTGATGGGTGTAGCACACCAACATGGCACAAGTATATATATGTAACAAACCTGCATGTTATTGACATGTACCCTAGAACTTAAAGTATAATAATAATAATTTAAAAAAAAACCTCTTGGTTCCACTTCCCAAAGATTTTCATTCATTTAATATGAGTGATCTTGCATAACAACATTTTTATAAAGCATTTCCAGTGACTCCAATTCTCACCCAGGAGAGAATCACTAGAGAGAAGGTGTCCATGTCTGTCCCAGGATAGGTTTTATGGGGAAGATGGATAGTGTATAGTAAGATAATGTCAAGAGTGGAAATAGGAGCTTGATAATATTTAAACTTGAATTATTTCTGTTCTAGTTATTTCATCCTTCCTCTGTGCTAATGGCCTTACTTTGGTGAACTGTATCACACGTACCCATCCTAGACTGATGGAATTTGGGGGAATGGGAATGAGGGTCCAGTCCTGGTGAGAAGAGGTGCCCAAAAGAGTAGCAATAGCCAAAAATGAAACAAAAATCTGCAGAGCTTGGCTATTAGGAACAAGAGCTAATCAGAAGAATGCAGTGTGCTTGATATGCCTCAGGAATCTTGTTAGGGTTCTCGGCGTTACACTAAATGTGGCATGGGGTCTCAGGATTTATTATTTGGAAATAATTATCTCAAGGGGCTGGAGGAATTGGACTTCACCTCTTGATTGTGTCAAAAATCATGGGATGTGTGCACTTCAAAATTTGTTAGGAGGGTAGATCTCACTTCAAGTGTTCTTGTACCTGCACATACATACACACATACATACACCTCCAAAACAAAAACAAAAACAAAAGAGCACAAGGAAACTTTAGGAAGTGTTGGATATATCTATCCAAGCAAACACACAAAATGTCATCACTACAATCATATATCCAAACTCATTACATTTGAAATTAAGTATGCGCGTCCTTTGTATATCAATTGTGCCTCCACAAAGCTGATATTAACAAGTCAATTTGTGTTTAATAAAAATTTTATGTACCTGTTCAATGACATTAGTAACCACCTTGACTAATCCTTGTTTGAATCCCAACTTCCATCCTTTTAATAGCCATGAGCAGGCTAATTCTTCTCCGTTTTCATGTGTTACATGGGGATAAATTGTGCATTTCAGGTTAGACATGATGTCTGCCTGTAGGGCAAGTATATTTCTGAAATTAAAATTTTGGCCAGTTTTCTTTTTAGAAATTTGTTTCAAGGAAATAAGCACTTAGGTAGGCAGAGATATATGCATAATGAAGTTACTGATGCATTGTTTATTACAGCAACAAATGAGAACTATTAATATCTTAAATGCTCAATAGAAGATATGTTAAACAAATTGTATGTCAACATAATGAAAGGCTCTGTATTAATAACTGTACACATTCATATTTACTGACAAAATTTCCATGTCGCTCCCCATGTTGTTGTTAAATGAAAAAAAGTTTATGAAATAGTTCAATCTCTTCTGTGTATGAGTGGGTGGGTGTGTATGTATATGCATGTACACAGAAAACTATCTGGAGGATATATACAGAAATTAAAATCTAATGATTTGTCAGTTTTATATCATTTTTCATTTTTTAAAATTTCATAATTTATTTAAGGCAGCAGAACAACTCGGCAACAAACTATTCAGAAATAAATTAAAACACAAGAAATTGGCAGTGTATTTTATGAAATGTGACTGCAGAAGATGTGAGTTTCTCTGGGTCATAAAATTTTGATGAGTTAGTTTTCTTCTTCATTTGTTTTATATTTCTTCTTCATTGTTTTATATTGCCTGTTTTTAAAAACAATGAGCACGACTGCCTATTATTTTTATAATCAAAAGAAACTTTGAGGTATTTCTATTTAGAAACTATATATATATACACACACACACACACACACACAGAGACACACACACATATATATTGGTTATATATATATAACCAATACCTGGCAAGACACCAGACTTCTCAATGTATATTTTTGTTATTATTATCATACCTAACTAGTGAATACAAGATAATTTACATTCCCAACTATCAACACATAGAAGTAATGATGTTAACATGGTGCACGGATTTTAAGGGTGTGCTAGCAATTTTTATGATAGCTAAATTTCATGACAGCTTGTAGTCATAAAATTTAAACAAATGGGTATCATTTGAGTAGTATGAATGCGTACATGTATTTTCTTTTGTCTAGAAAAACAATATAAAATTTTGATTTTTACCGTATTGAAAATGGAATAGTTAAGGTTCCAAATCATCTATATATTTTCCAAAAAATAATAAATTTTCACAAGGAATCATGATAATAAAGTTCTCTGGTGGCACTGTAAAGGGTTGGTGTCATGGTTCCAGTGCACTCAGTCATGAGATAATTCACAATTACAAGTCCTGCACACAGTGTCGGTAGCCCCTGTGTTGCCTTTCTATATTTGAGCTCCACGTGTACTCACTGAAGAAACCAACCTACTAAAAGAAAACAGTCTTCCTGTGCTCATTCGAAAGTTGCCACAAACTCTGGAAAATGCAGGTGGGGGGGTGTTATGAGGAATGGTAGCTTCTTAACTGTGTGAAGGCTAAGGCTGAAGAGGGATGAATCTCAGAGAAAGTGGCTGGCTGCACCTTTATCTAGAAAGGACTTTTTTTCAGATGACTGGGCTTGAAGTAGAGGCTCTGCAATCATAGTCCACTTTTTTCAAAACTGCATCTCTGGGCAGGAGACCCAATGGCGATTCATCTTGCATTCATCAAAACAGTAAGAAACCAGAAAAACATGCAACATGGAATCTGTGCTGAGCCCACATGCTGTTTGGGGGTTCAGAGAACAGGTAGATTTCTGGACTCTATATGGGAACATTTATTCTGAGGTAGTTGACGCACTAATTTTTCATTTTAGGGGTTCTTACTTTGGAATAACTAATTGAAAGCTAGCTAAGGTAATTCAGATAATATAAATGAAGGGTCTTTAAATTTGACTTCAATTATCATCTGGTAAACTTTTCATAAATACATATTTGAAAAAGGCTGATTTTTATGGCCTAGTGAAGGCTCCCTGAATCAGAGTCTCCTGGGGTGGGGCTCAGAGGTAGTTATTTTTAATAACATATTACACTGATTCTCATATAAACTCAGGTTTCAAAATCATTTCTTTATCTCTTAGATAAGTAAATTAAAAATTGGTAGAAGAATAGCAAGATGGAAAGGAATGGAGGAACCGAGAAGAGAGGGTGCAAATAGAAAAGGAAAAAATACTGCAAAAACTCAAAATGAGAAAAAGAATGAGAGACATAAACTTTCGACAGAAGGAAATATTAAGCTCTGCAACAAGCAGCTGCCAACTGTGATTTGTGCTGGTCTCGAAGAAAAGAACCAGGAGAACAATGTTTCTTAATCCACAGGGGCTGCAATTACTCTTGTATTCACCATTTATATACCAAAAGTAAATTAATTGTAATAAGACATTGTCACTGAATAAATGTCTCCTGCTTGGAAAATCAGTGCTTCCGCTTTGCCCCTTCCTTTATGTTCTGGCAGGAGAGCTGAACATTACTGTGGTACAATGTTCTATTCTACTGATGTTATCTTTTAATTATATCACCATCAAACCCAACTTTCAAAGCACTTAAGGAAGTATTTCCTAAAAATGTTTGCCTTTAATAGGAACATGTACAATAGGAAAGCAGAAATGTTTCAAATCCATGATTCAAAACATGTTAAAGTTGCTGGACTCCCAAGGGTGACAGCAAAAGTTATCATTTAGACTTCTATTAAACACAATCTAATTACAGTACAAAAATGCTAGGGAATAGGGAGAAAAGTTTTGGGGGGTGGTTATAAGATGTGTAAGATATGGAAAGGTTAAATGTTGAAATGAGATAAAAAATATGCTAATATACTTTTCTAAATAGGATTAGGCAACTTGCATATAAGAAATAAAATGTACCTATTTTAACTTTCAAATGTTCCTTTCTGCTATTGAAAGTTTTATTTCCTTTTCAACAAAACTCTTCCTTGAGGTCTAGGGCTACCATTGCAAACACTTCTGTTTGTTTCCTTCTTAAAAGCAAGACCCCTTCTACCCCCTGTGTCCAATGGTCTCTAGGATAAGACAATAGTTAGACTATCCTCATCTATAAAATGGGAAAATAATTGTATCTACCATGAGTGAGTTGATATGTATAAGGCATTTGAAACAATATGTGGCTCATTGTAAATGTTGTACAAGTGTTTCATACAACTATTATTAAGGATAAGATTCTCCTAAAGCTTTGGAAGCTCCATAAACAATTTTTCCATTAATTTTCCCATATTTCTTTCTATAACATTGGTTGCCTTGTAGCAACATATTTTAAGTGTCACAATATCATATATAGTGAAAATTAACCAGTTGTCTGTTAGGGCTAGTTCCAGAGATCAACAGTCTCTTGTTTTTAACATCCCCTGTTTATTTATGCCAAAAAGTTTCAAGTAGAAATCCTCTTATATTCTTCAGTATAGAAGATTAAAGATAACAACAGCAAAGAGAGGAGAAAATGGCTTGACAGGGAAAGAAAGAAAATGTGTCTGTGCTGAAAGAAGGGATACCCTCTTCTAAGGTGGAGACATCAAGGGGTCTCAGAGACAGAGAAAGGACCCTTTCCTTCACATCAGCAAAATTAACCACGTCAACAATGCCAAGACAGTGACAGTTGTTGCAGCCAAACCAATTTCCTCTTTCAGAGGTTGCAGAGTTTCTTTGGATTCTCCTCTTCATCCCCTGTGTTTTTGTCTTCTTTACTCTCATGTACAGACTCCCCCCAATACCACCCCTTTCGATAATCTTATCTTACTATCTATAGTACCTATTGACTTCTTTTTCTTTAGTTGTTGGTATATCAAATAACACATTATTTGTGTTAAAGTTCGGTCAGAATATCCACAATTGTGTGTCCCAAACACAGGATAACTGTTTCTGGATAACACACATTTATTTCCAAATAATGTTTGCCTAGTTTCTTTCTTTTTTTTTCTTTAAAAAATTAACATCTTACTGTGATATTTTACCTTCTTTTGCCATGCCTTCCCCCTCCCATATGACTGCTAAAATTTATGTTAATTTTATTTTTATCATTTTAAATGTCATTTGTCTTCTCAAAAGAACATCCTCTTTGCTTAATGGCATCAATTAGGAAAAAGAAATGTAAGTAACACATATGTATCACAGAGACAGATACAGAGTGAAAGGAGTGAACATATAAATTTAAAGGAGTGACTGCAACTGAACTAAAAGCTCCCTACACTTCCATAAAAGAACAAGTGATTTCTTCATCAAGAATCAAGACCATACTAAATGTATTACTTTTATTTCAGCACCTGTATTTTTAAAGTCACCATAATTATAAGACAGAAAAACTTCCAGATATTTATGAAACAAATACAATGAACAAATTATCTTCAAAGTATCCAATGAAAGAGGGCTTGAATGTGAAAAAGAATTTCCCAAAGCACTAGGTCCATCTTTACCATGGCATTAATGCTAGGATCCATTTACAACATATTGTGTAGGGGCAGATTCTTGATTCCCCATTTTGCCTGGCGTGTCCTATTACCTGACAATCAATAAGTTCACCATTCATACCCTAGATCTATTTTCACATAATTTCCTTCCCACATATGCAGTATTTAACACTTCCAAATAATCAGAATCCTTTTCTTTGTTTCTTTTTTTTTGAAGCCAATCAGTATTAACAGCCCTTTTCTTCTGTTAGTCGAAATAACAGAAAATGTAAATGAGGTGACAAAAAATATACATGGCTCCTATTGGAGATAATAATAAACGGAAAATCTGGAGCTAACATTCAATTTTGCTTATGCAAAAATCCAAGTTCGCACACTGTCCACACAGCCTATTAAAAGGGGATTATGCAGATAACCATCATTTCCTGGTCTACACAAATTCAATCTTGATATTTAGACTGTGCTATTTGTGACATTTTATAAATCCACGTTTTCTGATTATATATTTAATGTGGGTTTATGTACAAAACTGTTATTGAATCCTTGTCTTGTGTATTGTCTAAGGTTTATTATATAAAAAACTATTTGATTAATATTTAAAACCACTTATTCCTTTATTATCCATTTAAGCAACACATATTTGAAAGTCCAGGTGGTATGTGTTCCTTAGACAGTGGGTAACTAGGAAACAAAAGAGGCAGAATCCTTCCTCTAATCAATCTTACAATCCAGTGGGAAAGAGAGTCAACAAGCTAGTGAACAAATAAATAACAGCAGTAAAAATATTTCTCTCACTTGATATGTTCTATCAAACTTCCCTTTTATCAGGTAGTGAGAATTACATGGTTTATTATGTTATTTATTTTATGTGTAATTTTATTTCACATTTATATTTAAATTTTATATGATTTTATTTCACATTTATATTTAAATTTTATATGATTCAACATTATGTAATATCATAATTATATTAATTAAAAGCCTTCAACAGGAAGAATGACATAAAAACAGAAAGGGTTGGATATCAAAAGATCTGAGTTTTAACTTTCACAGCTTCAGTTTTACCTGTGAGATCTCTGTGTTCAACCTCTGGTTTCTCATCTCAATATGAAATTAAATAACACCTGCCCTTTCTATTTTATTGTTTTCAGAAACAAATAAGATCAAGTATATGAAGGTTGACATATGTAATTACTATGATCTGAATGTTTGTGTACCCCCAAACCTAATTCCCAGTGTGAGGGTATTTTGAGGTGAGGTTCCTCAGAGGTGATTATATCTTGAAGTGGAGTCCTCATGAATGTGCTTAGCGCCCTTTCCGAGACCTCAGAGAACCCTTTCCCCTTTCACCATGTGAGGACACAGCAAGAAGGCATGGTCTATGAATCAGAAAGCAGGGCCTTACCAGACTTTAACCTGCCAGTGCCATGACTTTGAACTTCTCAGCCTGGAGAAATGTGGGAAATAAATTTCTGTTTTTTTCAGAAGCCACCTAGTTTATAGCATTTTCTTATCGAAGCCCAAATAGACCAAGACAGTAATCTAGAAATATAAGACATTAAGGAATCTTTGCTCAATTAAAGACATAAATTGAACTAGATTTATTTTCTCTCTTAAAGCTATGATGGATACATCCTGGATATATAAGAGCAGATATATTTTATGTATCATGTTAAAGTTTCACTAAATCATTTTGAAATAAAATATTAAATTATAGAATTGGAAAAAAGCTTAAAGATTATCTAATCTATCACCCAGCACTTAAAATCTTAGCCATAATTACCACATAATATAAACCAAGGTTTTAATAACTCCAGTGATGGAGAACTTAGAACCTACTGGAAATAATTTATTGTGACCATTCAAAACTATGTTAATAATTCTTTCCTAATTTGGAGCTGAATGCCTCTTATTAGCTTCTGCTAAATGGACCTAACTTAAAACACTAGAACTGTATGTACAGGTTGCACAGTATAGAAGGGTACAGAGTCATGGGCCATGGTTCTGACTGTAAACATCATAGATGTGTATGTTTATTGTGACAATTCTTTTGGCCAATAAAAGTAAAATAAATTAAGAAATAAATAAATAGCTTTTTCAATTTTTTGTACAAGTATGACTTGATCTAACAGTAGTGCAGTTTTATTATTTGTTGTCATCCAGATAAAAGCCCATTTCTCCTCCCTATGATTATTTTTCAGATATTTTATTCTGACTAAGATGGTTCCCAGAGCCTGCAGATTCTCTCTTTGAAAGAAAATCACACTTTCTATCTCTGAATCATGTAACCCACATTGTTCAATATAAAATTAAATGTAGGCTGGGTGCGGTGGCTCACGCCTGTAAACCCAGCACTTTGGGAGGCTGAGGCGAGCAGATCACCTGAGGTCAGGAATTTGAAACCAGCCTGGCCAACATCGTGAAACCTTGTCTCTACTAAAAATACAACAATTAGCTAGGCATGATGGCCCATGCCTATATTCCCAGCTACTCGGGAGGCCGAGGCAGGAGGATCACTTGAACCTGGGAGGTGGAGGTTGCAGTGAGCTGAGATTGTGCCATTGCACTCCAGCCTGGGTGAGAGAGTGAGATATGTCTCAAAAAAATAATAATGATAAACCAATTAAAAAATAAATAAATGTAACAATTGTTAAAAGCATTTAACTACTTATACAACATTCAATTTTTTTTCTCCATCTTTTTTTAGTGTGGAACTGCATTGGCATTGTAACATGCCATGATATTTTGAAGAAGCAATTAACAATAAACCACATTAAAATGTAACAGTTTCTTATACAATTTCAGGTATTGTTCAGTTGATACAAAAAGGCACTTCTTATAACACTCCATGTTATTCCCTACAATTCCATATGAACCTCCATTGTCTGTTGAAAAATCCAAAATTTCACCTTCTAAACTACCATCAGAGTGAACAGGCAACCTACAGAATGGGAGAAAATTTTTGCAATCTACTCATCTGACAAAGGGCTAATATCCAGAACCTACAAAGAACTCAAACAAATTTACAAGAAAAAAACAAGCAACCCCATCAAAAAGTGGGCAAAGGATATGAACAGACATTTCTCAAAAGAAGACATTCATACAGCCAACAGACACATGAAAAAATGCTCATCATCACTGGCCATCAGAGAAATGCAAATGAAAACCACAATGAGATACCATCTCACACCAGTTAGAATGGCGATCATTAAAAAGTCAGGAAACAACAGGTGCTGGAGAGGATGTGGAGAAATAGGAACACTTTTACACTATTGGTGGGATTGTAAACTAGTTCAACCATTATGGAAAACAGTATGGCGATTCCTCAAGGATCTAGAACTAGATGTACCATATGACCCAGCCATCCCATTACTGGGTATATACCCAAAGGATTATAAATTATGCTGCTATAAAGACACATGCACACATATGTTTATTGCGGCACTATTCACAATAGCAAAGACTTGGAATCAACCCAAATGTCCATCAGTGACAGACTGGATTAAGAAAATGTGGCACATATACACCATGGAATACTATGCAGCCATCAAAAAGGATGAGTTTGTGTCCTTTGTAGGGACATGGATGCAGCTGGAAACCATCATTCTTAGCAAACTATCACAAGAACAGAAAACCAAACACCACATGTTCTCACTCATAGGTGGGAACTGAACAACGAGATCACTTGGTCTCGGGAAGGGGAACATCACACCCTGGGGCCTACTGGGGGGAGCGGGGAGGGGGGAGGGATTGCATTGGGAGTTATACCTGATGTAAATGACGAGTTGATGGGTGCTGACGAGTTGATGGGTGCAGCACACCAACATGGCACAAGTATACATATGTAACAAACCTGCATGTTATGCACATGTACCCTAGAACTTAAAGTATAATAATAATAATAAATAAAAAATTAAAATAAATTGAAAAAAAATTCTTATCGAATGTGTATATATCAGCAACATTTGGTATAATTCAGTTCAATCAAATTTTTGAGTAAATGATTAACTATTAAAATGCAATCTTTGTATATGTCTGATTCTAAATAGATGGTGAATGTGTGGCAGAATAATTGAATTTTATCTAAAACTTAAAGCATAAATGGAAGAGAGATGGAGCCAGAATAATTAAAAGGTATGGTCATTAACAAATATTTTATCGCTCTCTGCCCATCTATCTTTAACCAACCCAACTCTGTTCTTCTATTTCTAAATCAATTTCTATATATTTTTTTTTTCTTAGAACTGGACTGTACTTCTAAAGCTATATATATATATATATATATATATATATATATATATATATATATTTTTTTTTGCTAAATAAGAAAAAATAATGCAATTTTTACTGCGAATTTTAAGATAGTTCCAAAACACATGCCTTAAAAGTGCAAGTTTGCTTTCTAGCCAGGACAATTTCCCAGCACAAATCACCAATCTTTTTTCTTTATCTCTTAAGTCAATTTTGGGTTTATTCAAGAGCCATATTTGGATACATTGACTCAAAAAAAATACAAATGAATTTTGTTAATTTACTCAACAAATACTAACAGTCTACTCTTTCTAGGTAGAAGTGGTTTCTATACTTGGAAATCAGTAGGCAATGAAGCAGAAGAAGAAAATATCAGACAGTAACATACTGGCAATAGGAAAAATGAAACAAGAAAATGTGGCAGTGAAGAAAGTTATGGTATTTTATTAGATAGGCAGTCAAGGAAGTTCTCTTTGAGAGATAACATTTCAGATGCTTACCGGGAAGGCCCGGCAAAACAAGAGACAGAGTATTTGGGGACACCGGAGTAGCTAATGCAAATGAACTGAGAGAAGGTGTCAGTATCTCTAGGGCCTTCTAGGTGAGGATGGGGGAGATTGGATTTTATTTTTAAGTGTGATGTGAAGTCATTGGAGAGTTTTAAGGAGAAAAATTACATGATCTTATCTTCATTTAAAAAATATCGCTCAGGTCACAATGTGATTTTAGATTATAGATAAAAGCAGAAATCAATTAGGAGGTTATGCCAACCCTATGAATGATGGAGGAGTGAGAGTGGAAGTAAGGAGATAAGTTAGAAGGAGATTATGGGTGTCTGGAGTAGAATGGCAGTTGTCAAGATAGAATTTAGCAGGTTTAGGGAAAGAGCACTGGGGTGTGGTGTGGTGAGAGAAGGAGTAGAATGTTTTAAGGATAAATCCTAGAAAATTTTGACTTGGGCAAATAAGTCAATGCTTGGCTTGGGCAAACTTTGCATTTGAGGGGGGTGACAAAGATTGGGAGAGGGGCACATTTTGGCATGTTAAATTCAAACTGTCTCTCAGTAACAGAAGCACACATGTTTAGTTGATAGTTGGTTATAAAAATAAAAAACTGGAGTTGAGGGCTATTCAGTGAGTAAGGTTAGAGGCATAACTTTGCCAAGGAAGTAACCAAAGAGTCATAGGATATATTTTAATGTTAATGCGTATTTTGTCTTCCATCTTGCTCTGTGGTTCTTATTTTTTTTCCTCTTCACTTCTCCTATTTGCTGTATTGTTGGAAAGTTGAGTTTTGACACATTTATTTTAAAATGTATTCTTAAATGAGACACATATATGGTAAAACAAATGTTTTTATGTAAGTAAAAAGGTGCACAGAGTGAAAAGTAAGCCCTTCTCCTTACTCTGTCCTTAATCACACACTTCCTCTCAGGAAAAACAATTCGGTTTCTAGTTTTTACATATAGAAAACTGCATGTGTAGAAGTGTCTGAAATATTTATTAATTATTTCACTGAATAGATTCAAAAGTTTTCTGCATAAGGTGGATTTTGTGGTGTGCCATAATTTATTTATCTAGTCTATTGAAGGACATTTGGGTTATTCATGTCCTTTTGTTATTCTCCCCTATTTCTACATTATCGGGTTTTTTGCTTCTTTATTTTTTCTTTACCTCTAGCTACATACAACCCCATCTTTTGGTTCAATTTTATACCATACTCTTTGGAAGTACTGACCATTATTACTACAATTTTCTTTCTCCTTTTCTCTCTCTTGCTATGTGTAATGTGTTTTGGTTCATTTCTGTAATGATTTTATTGTTACCTTCAATGTTTTTCTGATCCCTATCCCTTCAGTTGGCTTTTGCTTGCTATGTTCTTTTCCTCTTGTTTGCTTTACATCAACTCTGTACACATCCATTTTGATATGAGCATTTTTCATGTGCATTTTTCATTTGTGAATGGAAGCCATCCTATTCTGGTCTGCTCTTTGTACATGTAATGGATAGAGACACGCAATAGCTTCTAATAGGGATTGTTTTCTCAGAACATTTTCCAAATGGGTAGACTGGGTTCCCTGCCCTGAAGGCGCACCCCTCTCAGTCTCCTCCAGAGGAAGCATATGCTCTTCATTTCTCCTATTTGCTGTATTGTTGGAAAGTTGAGTTTTGACACATTTATTTTAAAATATATTCTTCAATAAGACACGTATATGGTAAACATGTGTTGTGCATGTCTTATCTGGATTTCTCAGGGTGACTTGGTATTTATGTCTGTTCAGTTGAATTTAGCTAGCTAATGCAAGGTAATTTCTGCTTTTTCTTTCCATTTTATCTCATTTACAAATTATTTATCATGGTAGAAATCATGGTTGGGGGCATAAACGAATCATGGTTGGGGACATAAATGAGACATGTTTGACATCACTCTTTTCTCCCCTACTCCTCTGAAGCACTGTGGTGTAAAACCGTAAAACCAAATTTCCAAAATGAGACATGTTTGACATCACTCTTTTCTCCCCTACTCCTCTGAAGCACTGTGGTGTAAAACCGTAAAACCAAATTTCCAAGTCACTCTTATTCTGGCCAGCCCACATCCCCAGCCTTCACCATTCCAAGAAATGAATCACTGGGTGGTTCCTCGGGAGGCTACCAATGCTTTCAGAGAAATAAGCACCTTGTTTGAGATCTGGAGACATAATATAGGCTTTTAGCTTTTTCCAATTTTGTTCATTAAAGGGATTTATAAATTATTTCTGTTTATTATGATAATTTTGGTTATTTTCATGAAACCAACAGAGCAAAAACTGCTGTTCTCTTCAGACTTTTGTTCGTTTTCAGTAATCTACAATTCTTCAGTAATTCAGATATTCTTTCTCAGAAAATGAGCTCATTTCCTACCAAGCAGAAGAAGCTGATTTCAATTTCCTGACCTCCTACTTATACAAGTATCCCCACCTGCCGCTTCTTCTACAGAATCTGTGCTAACATTTTGCATACATCACTTCATTGAATCATTACCTCTGTGGAGTAGGGATTATTATTACTATTGTATAAATAACAAAATTGAGGCTGAAATAAATTAAGTATTCTGAAGTTATACAGACAGTTACTGGTGGAGTCCAGTAAATTGAGCCCAGATTTGACTCTAAATACTATGCACCATTTAATCATATGAATCAAATTATTAGATTTAACTGATATTTTATTATACAATTGAGTATTATACAGACCAAACATTGGAAGCCATTTATACAACAGGGTACACTAAGAATTTGGACTCTCATAGATACTATATTTAAATGCTTGTTTGCTTTCATGGAGAATGATTTGAGAACTTAATAACAAAGTTGTAAAAGTGCTTAGTTGTGTGTTGCATGAAATTATAGTAGGTGTTTAGTAAATGCTCATTTTTCTTTTGTTAACATCATGCCAAACATCACTGACCAAGCAAAAGTTATCAGATAATTGACTCAGGATATCAATTAACACCCTTTAATTGTACTAACAGTGTAGCCACCTACCCAGTTCCCCAAGAGGGGAAATTTAAAATTTTCTTGATATTTAAAAACCTTTGGTTTACTTTCTTATATCTATACAACACAATCCAAAATCACCAAATTGTTTCCTGAGGCTAGGGAGCATGCCTGAACTTTGAAAGTCAGTGGAATGTACTGGTCATAATAAGGATTTTGATATTAGATGCATGTGGGGTTGAATTCCACATTTGGCATTTATTTGTTATTTGACTAAGAAAAGATACTTTATTTCTCTGAGCTCATTGTAAATTATCTTTGTAAAGAGAAAATTTAAGAAAAATATCATAAGATGGATGTGAGAATTAAATTGTATAAAGGGAGAGAAAGTACATATGCATAAAATAGAGTTTCAACTAGTTTCTATTTCTTTTCTATATACTTACATTGCATCTTTTGCCACCCAAACCAGTAGGTGTTTCTTTTTAATTTCTAACACCCAATAAGCTGACAAAATACTTGAGACTTTACAGTCATGAAATAACACAGAAGAGAATCCTAAAAGGCTGGGGAACATCATATAAGAAACATTTTACTGCATGAGATGTGTCTCAAACACTATGCAATGTGCAAAAAGATTCTAAAACCCTTGATAAAAGTGCAATGGTAAAGAGACCTTCATAGATATACATTCAAATACTAACACATTTTACACACTCACACACACCCACACACTAACTTTGCCAACAATTCAACTGAATTGCCCAATAAGAGATTTCTAAAAGAAGATAAAAAGGTAGCATTAGAAATATTTTTTCTAGAAAAAATAAAATTGCTTGAAGCTTTTCAAAGGGCAAATCAAGGAGCCCTTATCAAGGAAAGCTATTTCACTGCTTGAAGAATTTGTTACGAGCTCAGTAAAGGAGAAAAGAAAAGAAGTGTTAATACATATGGGCTTGAAAGAAAACCTGGGCAATAAAGGACATTTCAATATTTAATTTAATATTTAAGTGAAAGCTATGTCATATTCATAACCCAGATATGATGGAAATCAATAATTTCTCAACTAGCAAAGAATTCTGCATTTTGTTTTGTTTTGCCTTTATATGTAACTGAGATCAGACATGCACTGGGCACAAAGCGACATTCAGTTTGCAGGCATCCCAGTTCTCTTAACACAAATCCCTCATGGACAGTGGAGGAACCACTTCCACTGGATTATCCAGGCAGCTCATACCAATTCTCTACTTGCAAGCCCCTGATCCACAGTATAGCAGAAGAAAGTTGCATTAAATGCAAAGAAAATTAGCACACTGAAAACGTTCCTCATTAAGCAAAAGTGCATTTCAATAGCTCAATGACTCATATTAAACATCCCCTAATATCATGAATACATCTCTTGCTGGCATCCTCCATCTCTAGGTCCCAGGACATTTGCTACTAGACCCTCTCTTGCTTATGCCCATATCTCATCTCAAGCCTGATGCACGACTGATATGCTCAGCTACACTGGCCTCTGCTAATGCATTTGGGGCACTTCTGTCCCAGTGTTTCCTTCTAACAGACCTACATACTCTCTCAGCCATCCTGGATGCCCAGAACTTTCTCTGAGTACCTTTGTGTTAGTCAACTTGCATTGCTATAAAGATACCTGGCCGGGTGCAGTGGCTCATGCCTGTAATCCCAGTACTTTGGGAGGCCGAGGTGGGCAGATCACCTGAGATTGGGAGTTCAAGACCAGCCTGATGAAAATGGAGAAACCCCATCTCTACTAAAAATACAAAATTAGCCGGGTGTGGTGGCACATGCCTGTAATCCCAGCTACTCACGAGGCTGAGGCAGGAGAATCACTTGAACCCAGGAGGCATAGGTTGCGGTGAGCTGAGATCCTGCCATTGCACTCCAGCCTGGGCAACAAGAACAACACTCCGTCTCAAAAAACAAAAAACAAAAAGATACCTGAGACTGAAATCTAGGTGGAAGCTGCCAAACCTCCTTCAGTCTTGAATTCTGTGCACCTGCAGGCTTAACACCTGGTGGAAGCCATCAAGGCTAACAGCTTCTGCCCTTCTGAAGCAGCAGAGGTCTGAGCAGTGCCTGGTGTGCTTTGAGCCAGGTTGAAGTTGGAGTGTCTGGGATGTGGGGAGCAGCCTCCTGAAGTGGTGCAGGGCAATACACCCTAGGTATGGCCACCAAAATCATTCTTTACTCCTAGGTCTCTGGGACTGTGATGGGAGGGACTGCTTGGAAGATCTCTGAAATGGCTTCAAGGCCTTTTACCATTGTCTTGACTATTTGCACTTGGTTCCCTTTTAATCATGCGAATCTCTCTAGCAAGTGATTACTCCACAGGCTGCTTGAATTCCTCTCCCGAAAACACTTTTTCTTTTTCTACCATATAACTAGGCCGCACATTTTCCAAACTTTTCACTTTGCTTCCCTTTTGATTATAAGTTCCAACTTTAAGTCATTTGTTTGCTCCCATATCTGACATAGGCTGTTAGAAGCAGGCATGTCACATCTTGAATGCTTTTCTGCATAGAAATTCCTTGCACCAGATATTCTAAATCCTCACTCCTAGGTTCTAACTTCCACAGATCCCTATGGCATGGACACAATACAACAAAGTTCTTTCCCAGGACATAACATGGGTGACCTTTGCTCCAGTTCCCAATAAATTCCTCATTTCCTTCTGAGAACTCATCAGCCTGGCCTTCACTGTCTATATTTCTCTAAGAATTTTGGTCACAACTATTTAACAAGTCTCCAAGAAGTTTCAAACATTCCCTCATCTTCCTGTCTTCTTCTGAGCCCGCCAAATTCTTCCAAATTCTGCTTGTTACCCAGTTCCAAAGCTGCTTTTTCATTTTCAGGTACCTTTATAGTGACACACCACTCCTTGATACGAATTTTCTGTGTTCGTCCATTTGCACTGCTGTAAAAGTATCTGAGACTGAGTAATTCATAAATAAAAAGAGATGTATTTGACTCACAGTTTTGAAGGCTGTACAAGCAGCATGGTGCTAGAATCCGCTTCTGGAGAGCCCTCCGGAAACTTACAGTCACAGCAGAAGGCAAAGGGAGAGCTGGTGTATCACATGGTGAGAGCAACCAAGAGAAAGAAGAGGAGGTGCCAGGCTCTTTTAAACAATCAGCTCTCTCGTGAAATAACAGGGTGAGAACTCACTTATTACCAAGGGTGTAGCACTAAACTATTCAGGAGGGATCTTCCCCCATGACCCAAACTCTCCCACCAGGTCCCTCCTCCAACCCTGGGGATTACATTTCAACGTAAGATTTACAGTGAACAAACATCCAAACCATATCAACCTTATGTATTAATAGGGGAAATAATTAACATTTCTTCTGTTATCTGGCCAGTAACGGAATTTAGAGTAAGTGAGAAGACTCGTGGGCTTAAGCAATCCTCCTGCCTTAGCCTCTCAAAGTGCTGGGATTACAGATGTGAGTCATGGTTCCTGGCCTACTCATAAACTTCCATTTTTATGTTTAATCTCTGTTACTTTTGTGGTTACTTTTGTGGTAATGTTAGATACCTAAAATTCTTAGCTCATTAATCTTCAGCCTTTTAGCTTTCTAATATAATCTGTACTGTAATGTCTCTAAATTTTCTTCTCTGTACAGCTTTAGATGTATATCATAAGTTTTGAGATAGATTTTATTATTTAGTTTTAAGTTATTTTAAATCTTTATTATGAGTTCTTCTTTGGTCACTCAGTTATTTGAAATGCTTTTGTGAATTTTCAAATGTATAGTTTTCTTTTTTACATTTTCCCTATTGATATTTAGGCTAACTTCTCTGTAAAGAACATGGTACAGATGAGACAAGGAAACATGAGAACATGTTTATGTGATACTAGTGTTTCTTGTGGTATAATCCAGAATGTAACCAATGCTTGTTCATTTACTTGTATGTGTGAAAAAATATATATTTTTGAACCATTTGGTATAAGGTTTTATATATATCTACTAGATTATATTTGTTAACTATATAGTTTAAATATTTTATATTCTTTCTGTTTTTCCATTTGTCTTGTCTATTATAAACAAAGAAAAGCAATACAATCTCCAGTCATACTGTCACGTTTCAAATTTTCTATTGCAATTTAATGTTTTATTAATTAGTATTTTCAAATTATTAGGTTAGTGCAAAAGTAATTGCGATTTTTGCAATTAAAAGTAATGACAAAACAATTACTTTTGCCTCAACTTAATGATATTTTATAAAACACATATATTTTAGGGAAAATCCAGTTTAACAATTTAATCTTTTTATTGAAGAGTATGCTACAATAATTTGTTAGATTAATGATACTAGCTTTTTTCCATCATCTTATTTTTCTCCTTTATTTTTCCTACTATTTGACTTCTTTCTCTGTCTTTACCTGTCTTCTTTTGATTGACTGTATTTTTTCCATTTAACTCAAATAATCCCCTCTACTACTTTGAAAATGTAACACTTTATTTTTTCATTGTTTAGGCTAGAAATTTTACATGCATATTTAATAAAGTTTAATATCCAAAGTAGGCATTGCTAGCAATCAGGAATTTGATGAATTTATCTGCCGCTTATTAATTATTAAATGTTTTCAGCATAGCTCTAACCTGTCATTTGTCTTTCAAGGTTTGTTGTTCCATTCTTTCAACAAAACAGAATTGTTTTCTCTTCTATTGATTTCAAATGGATAAGATTCAGCATGTTTTGAGAATTAGTCCTAAGCATATTCCCCTTGGTCAACGATATGATTGAAAGTTTAAGTGCATAAGTTGATACATTAAAAAAAAAAAAAAAAACAAGCCTAGATGACAGGCATTACTAAACCTAGGGCAAAACAAAAAGGTACTAGTACTGAAACTTCTTCTAAATAAACATTTAAGTAGGTTTTAGAATTTTTCATCTTAAAGATAGTTAGATTGTTTTTTCTAAAAAATGAAAATTACATGTACTTAATAAATAAATATATGCTCAAAACTAAAAAACTCTTCATAAAGGAGAGGAATACAACCAGAAAGGATTAGTAAGGTAAAGAGGTAAAGAAGGGATGCTTCAAAGCTAGACAATTCAGAAGAAAAAAGACTACAATAGTTGTTTATCACAAACCTGTGAAACTAGACAGCAAATTTGACTGCCATTTATATCTGCTAGAAAAATAAACAATTTATTGCAAAAATTTTCTCCCATTCTGTAGGTTGCCTGTTCACTCTGATGGTAGTTTCTTTTGCTGTGCAGAAGCTCTTTAGTTTAATGAGATCCCATTTGTCAATTTTGGCTTTTGCTGATGTTGCTTTTGGTGTTTTAGACATGAAGTCTTTGCCCATGCCTATGTCCTGAATGGTACTACCTAGGTTTTCCTCTAGGATTTTTTATGGTATTAGGTCTAACATTTAAGTCTCTAATCCATCTTGAATTAATTTTCATATAAGGAGTAAGGAAAGGATCCAGTTTCAGCTTTCTACTTATGGCTAGCCAATTTTCCCAGCACCATTTATTAAATAGGGAATCCTTTCCCCATTTCTTGTTTCTCTCAGGTTTGTCAAAGATCAGGTGGCTGTAGATGTGTGGTATTATTTCTGAGGACTCTGTTCTGTTCCATTGGTCTATATCTCTGTTTTGGTACCAGTACCATGCTGTTTTGATTACTGTAGCCTTGTAGTATAGTTTGAAGTCAGGTAGCGTGATGCCTCCAGCTTTGTTCTTTTGACTTAGGATTGTCTTGGAGATGCGGGCTCTTTTTTGGTTCCATATGAACTTTAAAGCAGTTTTTTACAATTCTGTGAAGAAACTCGTTGGTAGCTTGATGGGGATGGCATTGAATCTATAAATTACCTTGGGCAGTATGGCCATTTTCATGATATTGATTCTTCCTATCCATGAGCATGGTATGTTCTTCCATTTGTTTGTGTCCTCTTTGATTTCACTGAGCA
This sequence comes from Macaca nemestrina, assembly GCF_043159975.1. Lineage (NCBI taxonomy): Eukaryota > Metazoa > Chordata > Mammalia > Primates > Cercopithecidae > Macaca > Macaca nemestrina. The sequence goes on from NC_092137.1 coordinate 40,686,509, forward strand.
GTGGTTTGTAGTTGTCCTTGAAGAGGTCCTTTACATCCCTTGTAAGTTGGATTCCTAGGTATTTGATTCTCTTTGAAGCAATTGTGAATGGAAGTTCATTCCTGATTTGGCTCTCTGTTTGTCTGTTACTGGTGTATAAGAATGCTTGTGATTTTTGCACATTAATTTTGTATCCTGAGACTTTGCTGAAGTTGCTTATCAGCTTAAGGAGATTTTGGGCTGAGACAATGGGGTTTTCTAAATATACAATCATATCTACTCATCTGACAAAGGGCTAATATCCAGAACCTACAAAGAACTCAAACAAATTTACAAGAAAAAAACAAACAACCCCATCAAAAAGTGGGCAAAGGATATGAACAGACATTTCTCAAAAGAAGACATTCATACAGCCAACAGACACATGAAAAAATGCTCATCATCACTGGCCATCAGAGAAATGCAAATCAAAACCACAATGAGATACCATCTCACACCAGTTAGAATGGCGATCATTAAAAAGTCAGGAAACAACAGGTGCTGGAGAGGATGTGGAGAAATAGGAACACTTTTACACTGTTGGTGGGATTGTAAACTAGTTCAACCATTATGGAAAACAGTATGGCGATTCCTCAAGGATCTAGAACTAGATGTACCATATGACCCAGCCATCCCATTACTGGGTATATACCCAAAGGATTATAAATTATGCTGCTATAAAGACACATGCACACATATGTTTATTGCGGCACTATTCACAATAGCAAAGACTTGGAATCAACCCAAATGTCCATCAGTGACAGATTGGATTAAGAAAATGTGGCACATATACACCATGGAATACTATGCAGCCATCAAAAAGGATGAGTTTGTGTCCTTTGTAGGGACATGGATGCAGCTGGAAACCATCATTCTTAGCAAACTATCCCAAGAACAGAAAACCAAACACCGCATGTTCTCACTCATAGGTGGGAACTGAACAATGAGATCACTTGGACTCAGGAAGGGGAACATCACACACCGGGGTCTATCATGGGGAGGGGGGAGGGATTGCATTGGGAGTTATACCTGATGTAAATGACGAGTTGATGGGTGCAGCACACCAACAAGGCACAAGTATACATATGTAACAAACCTGCACGTTATGCACATGTACCCTACAACTTAAAGTATAATAATAATAAATAAATTAAAAAAAAAAGAAAAATAAACAATTTATTTTCTCTTATAATTTTCTGAGATCAATTACTAGGCTTTCAAAATCCTCAGTCGTACTGGGAAGCACATTGCATATAACTCTTCAGTCTTATTTTTCCAGCACAAATTATCTCTCTAATAAAGTAAATCAATGTTCTTCCAACTTACCTTGGATCAGTTGACTTTGCATGCCTGGGATGTCCTTTTCACTCTCCATTAAAATTATTTCTATCTCCAGGAGCTTGCCCAAGTTCCACTAATTTTATACTAATATTTCTCTACTTTGAATTATTTTAACATCTTCAGTTTGAATGACAAGACAGCACTTAATAATAGACTATCTTCTAAGGATTGCTACTCCTTTATTCACAGCAAAGAGTGCTTTTAACAGAGATGATGGATGTCAAAATTTACCTCTGTAGCCTTGGGGAGATTTTCCAAAATACCTGGCCTCAGTTTATACATCTGTTAACTGGGTACTTAGAAAATGGTCCTTATTTTGTAAATCTCCTCTGAGACTTTAAGTATCTCTTCTTTGCTAGTCTTTATCTCCTTTTTATTAAATTTCAAATCTTTGAGATATTTTATTATATCCTACTTTTAAAGATTTCCTCTCATTTTCAGGACAAAGCACAGCACATAAATGTGAACTATAACTAATTAACTCTGGCATTACACTGGTTAGGATAACATTGTTTAGTCAGTTTAACATATTTATTTCACACGAATGCACACAAATGACACTGGGAAATATATATCCACTGAAATGTCAAAATTATTTGTAACTGCCAATTAGACCACTGTATTCTTGCTGAGTGATGTGGCTGGTTGTGGGGATAGGACTCTCTTCTGTTTAAAGCTGGGGAGTATAGTTAAATATACCACCTTCCACCAGGACATGAACCTCTGACTTCCATTTACTGGATGCTTTCTGGGTAGATGCTGAATGTCCTAATCAGTTTGGGTTGGTGTAACAAATACCATGGACTGGATGACTTCAACATTGATTTCTCATAGTTCCAGAGGTTAGGAAGTCCAAGTTATAGGTGCTGGCAGATGGTGTCTGGTGAAAGCTCCCTTACTGGTTTGCAGATGGCCTTCTAGCTGTAGTCTCACATGGGAAAGAGTGGATATCATCTATCACATACTTCTTATAAGGGCATTAACCTCATTCATGAAAGCTCCACCTTCATGAACTAATCACCTCCCAAAGATACTACCTCCTAATACCATCACATTGTAGGTTAGGATTTCAGCATACGAATTTTGTGGTGACACAAACATTTAGAACATAACACTTAGATAGCAACAACATTTTGTTGAATGCTGTGTTAGGCGGTTCTTACATTGCTACAAAGAGAAACTGGGTAATTTATAAAGAAAAGAGGTTTAATTGTCATGGTTCTGCAGGCTGTGCAGGAAGCACTGTGCCAGCATCTGCTCTGCTTCTGGTGAGGCCTCAGGGAGCTTTTAATCACAGTAGAAGGTGAAGTGGGAGCAGGCACTTTATATGGCAGAAGGGAGGCAAGAGAGAAGGGGAAGATGCTACACACTTTTAAACAACTAGATCTCCTGAGAACTCACTCACTGTCTCGAGAACAGCTCTCAGGTGTGAGGGATCCACCCTCAAGACCCAAACATCTCCCACCAGGCCCCACCTCCAACACTGGGGATTACATTGTAGCATGAGATTGAGGTGGGCTAAATATCCAAACCATATCAAATGCCAATTTGAGTGTTATAAGGCTTGGTGATGAAATCGTGCTGCCACACCCACTAGCAAGCACCTATCTTTATCAATACATTTAATACAACATCATGACTTCTGAACTAATTCTGTAACTTTGGGCAAGTTGTTTAATCTATCTGTGCTTCAATAACTCCTTTTCTCATAGTATTTTTATGAAAATAAAATGAAATAATATATGTCAATTTGGTCAGTGCAGGTCTGAACAGATAAGAACTCAATTGATACATACACTGCATGTACTTAAATTTTAACATATACTGTATTTATAAAAATTTGAACATTTCAAAAATATATTACTCATCAACAAAGTTATTTAGGAACACAGGAACATGGGACCAAAATCAATTTTTAAATATGCTACCAAAGTTACTTCCAAAATCTTATAAATACATGCTGCTTAAGTCAGAGTACAAGACCATATAAATCCTCTGGCTTATAATCATTGAAGGCAGCGGTGACACAAAATCACATGGTGTAATAATGTCTGGGGGGCTGGATAGCCACTATTCCCAAGGCAGGTTCATGTACTTCATGTTTGGACCAGAATGTTGCCTAGTACAGCTGTCTAGAAAATGTTCATTAGGAGATCCTGGACTGTGTGATGAGAATGAGGTGGTCTCATTCTACCAGAAAATGAAACAGACTTCCTGTTTCACTCCACCATTTGGCTGAAATATATTATTATTGTTACCATGTTCTCAAATAAATAAAGATCATTGTAGCAATGAATTGTGTGCAATAAAAGACATCCCATTTTTGCAAATCCCTTATGTGTTTTTTAGTCACAGTAGCAAATTTTATAAATGTCCACACAACAACACAGAAAATTGGAATTTGAAGGGCAACTCTACAATTTGGTGCTGATTAAATAGCTATATACAGAATTTTTTTTTTTAATGAGACAAGGTCTCACTTTGTCACCGAGGCTGGAGTGCAGTGGTGCAACCTCAGCCACCCAGGCTCAAGCAATCTTACTACCTCAGCCTCCCAAGTAGCTGAGACTACAGGAGCAGGCTACTTGGGAAGCTACTACATGTGGCTAATTTTTGTAGTTTTAGTAGTGACAGGGTTTCGCCATGTCACCCAGGCTGGTCTCTAACTTATGATCTCAGGAGATTCGCCTGCCTCAGACTCCCAAATGATTACAGGTGTGAGCTACTGTGCCTGGCCTACACATCTACATATAACACTAGTTCTGAGAAATACGTTCTGAAGGTAATTTAGAAATATATCATGAATGTCTATTTACTTCAAAGTAAATAATTACTTCTCATTGAAGGGGCATATTTTTTGAGATTTTCACCATTGTTTTTGAAAAACTAATGAGAAGAAGGACATCTATATCATCTGGCAAAGGTACAAGAGTATATTCTAAGTTCTAGACCTAAGGTATTGAGAGTTGGGTAAGAATTAGGGAAAAAGGCCTGTGAAGGTGTAGTTTTCTCTAAGAATTACAAGAAAATTAGATATAGGGATGCTATGTCATACCCTCAATGAGGGATTTAAACAAGGGCGGTCATATTTGAGGTGAGGTGGTTTTGATGAATAAAGGAAAAATCAAACTGAACTGTGAAGGTGAAAGATTCAAAAGTCATTGGCCACTTGGAAATAGGACCAGGGCTTTGGGAGTGACAACACAAATGAGAGCCGTAACTGGAAAATAGGATTTTTTCTCCCTCATTTCTCATACAATCCACTTAAAATGATAGTGAAGACGTAGGATAGAATAGCTATGGTTTTTAATCACTAGTTTACAAGACTACCTCTTCTTTCACTCTTCAGTATTGTTTGAAGAAGGAAAAATTACATGTAAACTCTATTTGTATTTTCATATCCAAAAAATAAAATCTACAAGCCCCTCTTTTCTCCCCAAACAGATCAGCTTGTATTTTTATTAACATCGTTTACAGTTCTCAGTTTTCTAGTCACAATTCACATTTTCATGTTGTTATATTGTAAGATTATTAGACAGAATGAACTAAAGTGGGGCTTTGATCTTGCCCTAAGGGCTCTGAGAGTAATTCCATTTTATCCTTTTTCTTTGTTTGGAGCTCCTCAGCCCTGCTGCTTCAGCTCCAGCTGTTTCTTATCATATCCCTGAAGTCAATTTTCTGTCATTGTCTGAGATGTAAGTTACTCAAATGCTTATGAAAATTTCAATCTTGGTTTTCTCACCAATTACAATGTTCATAATTCTATCTGAACACCAATTAAAATTTGTATAAACTCTGTTATAGTTTCAGTAACTGTCTTTGAGATGTTTTTTCAATTTTGTTAAAAATTTTGCATTTTGCTTTCAAGAATTTCCAGGAGTCCTTGCTATGCTGCTTCATTTCTCTTTAGTTTACATATATGGTTGTCATTAATTGCAGAATGAGTTATCATTTTTTAAAATTTTATGGGTACATAGTAGGTTTATATATTTATAGAGTACATGAGATGTTTTGACACAGGCTTGCAACGTGAAATAAGCACATTAAGGAGAATGGATTATTCATCCCCTCAAGCATTTGTCCTTCAAATTCCAAACAATCCAATTACATTCTTTAAGTTATTTTAAAATCGTGAAAGTTATTGTACAATTAAGTTATTGTTGACTATAGTCACCCTATGGTGCTATCAAATAGTAGGTCTTATTCATTCACTCTATTTTATTTTGTACCTGCTAATCATCCCCACCTCCTCCTGAGCCCCCAAATACCCTTCTAGTATGTATTACATTCTAATGGCTCAATAGTTATGGACTCTTCTCCACATTCTATTCCACATTTTAAGACTATCAGACTAACTTAGACTAAGAGATTTCCTTCATTAGTCATCTGAACGCTTCAACACGTCTTTATTTCTCTTCTATCCTTTTTTTACGGGTATATTCATAATTCTGTTTTCAGTCATGGCTTAAATGTGCTGATACAGTGGCTTACTACATGATATTTAAGCTCTATCATCTCCACATCACATTACCAGACATTGATAAAGCCTTAAAACCACAACTGTTTTTCCCAAAGGCTACTTTATGACCATAAAAGCTACCCAAAAATTGATAGGAAAGGTAATGAAACAATATTCTCTTCCAAGACTCTTCCCTCTCACTTTCTCCCTTCCAATTACAGAGTATTTGTGTTAAATATGAATCTTAAGGCTGTCATATTACATTGATGATAATCTAGCCTATGAGGACCTCAGAGGTTTGAGCAAGAGAGCGAAGTCCTGTTTAGTATCAGTTACGTGAGGAAAATAAGAACACCAATGATGAACTGTAAGCATGGAAACCTATGACTTTGAAGCCAAAGACTTGTGCATGGTAGAGAATAAATGGATGCTCTGCCATTGGAAGTAAGGGTGTGGTAGGAGGAAGCCGTGTATTTAACAATAGACTGGAAATGAGAAAAATACATACTGCAAAACACATATTCTAGACTTATGTTACCCTGTGTGTCTTTTACTTTGGTTATCCTTTAGCTTTCCGAGAATTCTTTAAATGAGTGCCTTTCCTCAACAACATTTTTGAATTTAAAGCATCATACATGTCTAAGCTTAGACTCATATCTTTAAACAAAAGAACAAGAGTTGAAGATCTATGAAATAAACAGTAGGAATCAGTAACATTCATCCAGAGATGGTGGATCTTCAGAGAGAAATTGGTGTTGTATAATGTAGCCTTCTCCACATGGCAATTATGCTGCTTATTAGAAGTTCTGAGACTCATTGTTACTAAAAACAAACAAACAAAACTTTAATTTGTAGAAAGACCCAAAGAAAAGGAAAAAGGATCAAATTACAGACAATGAATTGTAGCAGAATAAAATTGTAGCAGTCATGTGAATTTGCAGTGTATTAGAGGACCAAGAACCTATTACCTTCAACATGCTCAAAGAAAATGCTGCATCAATGTTTGCTGACCTGCTTCTGAAAGACCTCTAATATCCCTTTGGCCTCTCCTTGTTCTTCTATTTGTCTCGTGGAATCTCTCTTCACACAGAACCCTCTCTGGATACCAGCTTCGCCTGGATGGAACAAGTGATATTTGCAGTCAATTCTCCAGTACTAAAGGTCATATATCCCATTTCTGCTTTTACTTCCAATGCCCCAGGTAGTTATAGGTGGCTCTAAAAATGTACTGTCATGTAGCCTTGCTGGCAAGTGTCATTCCAATGAAGAATATGGTGTCTAAGTTAAAGACATTTGTAAAACACTTCCCTTGTCAGGATATTTACAGAAATATTTTTAAAATGTCAATATATAGAATATCAAAACAAACAATTTTTTGGTGAACTACACAAACACACACATTATTTTCTTATTTTTCATATAGCGTCATCTCTTCTTGATAGCCCTGGAACTCCATTGAGCAATTATTTTAACATTAGACTAGATATGAATGGTTTGTGATTTTTGTCTTAATTTAAACTGATCTGAAAACATACCCTAGAACACTCTTAATCCATTAGCTAAAATCTTCATAGCATCATGATTAAAATGTAGGCCCTGATGTTAGTTCCTCCTCACCTCTAGTCCATAGATTTATCCGTTTTCTTGGGTAAGTTACTTAAACATCTGTGTTTTGCTTTCTTCAAATGGGTTACAAAAATGCTGCATACATGGTAAGTGCTCAATAAATATTTGTTGATTTCATATAATAGCAGTTAAATTTCATGTCATTTTCCCTCACATATGTAACTTCATCATGGCTATGTAATAAAACTATGTGCATAAATAATTGTGAAGCACCAAAATGATCTATTCCTTAGCCTTCTTTCATCCAAAGATGTAAATTAAATTTTGACCTGTTGATGTGTTATTCCATGAGAAGGGGCTATGTAGGCTTGTTTGAAAAAAAAACACAGGTTACATGGACTATACAAAGGTCAGCTGTGGGTGTCCTCCAGATACCTTAGTTATGTGACACCTACTTTTGGAATAGTTGAAAGTGAGGTCTGGCCGGATGCCCGCTATCCAGAGATGTATACATTGGAATCTAAACTCCTAAAGGTAAGGGTTTTTTGTCTCTTTTTTCACTGTCCTCCAACAATGCCTATAAAATTGCCTGGTTTATAATGGTACATAAATACGTGTTGCATAAAGGATATGCAATATCATTAAGACTGTGTACTGAAAAGATTGTCATTGATTTTAAATAAGAGCCACAACTGAAAGTCTTACAGTCAGATGCTCTGTTTTTGAAAATTGCTTCTTAAAGGAGCAACTCTTAATGTAGTACATTCCAGGTGGAAGTGTAGTGGGTCTCCACTGATTAGACAAATGTTAAGTAATGTTTTTCCAAAAAGACACTATTTGCAGATGATATTACTGTATTATGAACTGTATAAGAACCTTTAGCAGTACCTGGAATTTTTAGTAAGGTCATCAAGAAAGTCAGGAAAACACCCTTAAATTCTAAGAAATAGAATAATAAAAGCAAGGCAATATGATTATTTGAGACAAAAATACAAGTATCAAAATAAAGAGGGGAAAGATTTTTACATCAAAAGAAGAAAAAGCTATCTAAGTGGGGACGGGCATCACAGTAACAGAATTTTCCTGTTGCATGACTGCCATTCTTCAGCCTTTCTCCTCTCAAAAACTGGCTCTCTGTTGTAGAAATACAAAACTTTAGAAAATAAGAACATTAAACATTTTCCACTGTGCTCTTTCAGGCAAATAGAAGTACAAACAATCTTGGACCATGAAGTTTCATTAATATTTGTCTTATAGATTTGTAAGTACTAATATTTTCTCAGAGTGTTACCTTTGATTTTCCTTTTTTTGTGGACAACCCAATTCAATCCATCAATGAATTTACCTTAATAGAAATAAAAGAGAAAAGGTTAGAAAACTTTTTGCGGAAGACCCCAAAAACATATAACAAAATTTATCACGATCACGAATAATAGGAGAAATGTCTGTAACAATCATATGTTTCCTATTTATAGAATTGACAAAAACAATATTTACTGTTAATGAGGGATAGTGACACAGAGGTATTTATAAAACCTCTGTAGGAATGCAAATTGGTACATACTTTCTGGAAATCAATTTGATAACCTATGAAAATCTAAAACACTATACTTCCTTTTATCCAGAAAATTCATTTATATTTATCCATATACTAAGGAAATAATCAGGAATTATGTCAAAGGTTTTTGCACAAAGATAACCATAATAACTTTACATTGCAAATATTTGAATGTAATCTATAAAATGAAAATCAGATGTTATATTTATTTTTTAATATTTATTGCCATATAATATTTAGAATGATTCTAATTCAATCATTCAATGCAAATGAATAAATTAAACATAGCTCATATATATAAGAAATAATGTGTATGTTGAAATTATATAAAAATCTATATGTACTTATCTTGGAAAATGCTTTTATTGTTAAATTGAGACAAATGTACAGAAGAAAAGAATAGATGATAAATTAATTATGGAATGTTGAAAGCTGTTGCCTTGGGTGAAAAGAATAGGAATAATCATTGAGAGTACACTCGATAGAACAAGAGCATAATATAGACTATGTATATTTTTAACAGGATTTTTATGATGATAGACCATATTTTGAGCTATAGAGTAAATTAAAGTACATTTCCAAATGATTTAAGCAGTAAAAATATACAATAATTGTTAAATAATAGAATAATATTAGGAATGCATATTAGAAACACATCTAAACATTTATAAATATTAGAAACAAAGAATATATTTATAAATAATCAACAGACTAAATTGAAAATAAAAAGTAAAATTAGAAAGTATTTGGGACTGGATATAAAAACTTAACATTCAAAATTTCTAGCATACGGGTAAAGCAGTAGCTAAAAGGAAATTTACAGTATGTAAAGCCTCTGTCAATAACCAAGAAAAATTTCTAGTCAATTACCTGATCATCCACCTAAAGAAACTAAAGAAGCCAAATGAAATATGAAATAAAAGAAAAAGAATATAATATAATAAAGATAAAAATGCAAAGTAATGACCTATAAATCCAAAAAACAGGAATATCTATGAAGCCAGATGGTTTTTTTCAGAAGATCAGTAAACTTGATAAGCCTCTAACCAGACTAATCAGGAGGAAGACTAGAGAGAAACACAAGTTATTAACATTAAAAATGAGAGAAGTAACATAATTACAGATTTGACATATATTCAAAGAAAGACCTAAATAAATGGAGAGAGATAGCATGTTCATGGATCAGAAAATTTAATATTTTAAGCTGCAAAGTCTCCCCAAATGACTTATAGATTCAGTGCAATCCTAAACAAATCAAATCAATTTTAATATGAGTCAATATACTGATTCTAAAATTGATATGGAAATACAAAAGATGTAGAATAAATAAAACAATTAGATAAAGTTTGAAAGATTTATCCTGTGGATTTAAATCCTTATTATAATCAAGATAGACAAATAGAGCAATGGAGGTGAAGAGAGAATCCAGAATCATAAAACATTAATTGATTTTTATAAAATTGCAAAGTCAATTGGTGAAGAAAGTACAATCTGACTGGAAAAAAGTGAACACTTACACATATTTTGTAGTATACATAAAAAGTAAGTAAAATAAATAACAGATCTACATGTAAAATCTAAAATTATAAAACATATTGAATAATACATAGGAAAAAAATTTGTGTCCTTGGGTTAAGCAAAGATTTCTTAAGACACCAAAAGCATGATCCATTAAAGAAAAAAGTGATACATTAGAGTTCATCAAAATTAAGAATTTCTGTTCTTCAGAAAATAAAAAGACAAGTCACAGGCCAGAATAATACAATTACAAATTATATATCTAATAGAGAATTTGTATGAATAATATATATATTTTTTTAAATCTCAAATCTCAAGAAAAGAAGCAATTTAAGAAATATGTGAAAGACTTGAATGGATACTTCATGAAAGTAATTTTAAAGCCAATGAAAAGATGTGTAACATCATTATTCAGTTGAAAAATGCAAACCAAAACCACACGTTACCACTACATATTAATTTAAATGTCTTAAAAAGATCGACCATAGCAAATTGTCCTAATGATGTGGAATAAATGGAACTCTTTCACTTCTTAAGGGAACATAAAATAGTACAACCATTTTGGTACAAATCTGACAGAGTTTTTACATAGTTAAACATATCCTCATTTTATTACTTGGTATTTACTCAAGAGGAATTGAAGTACATGTCCGTGCAAAACTTAAAACTTGAATGTTTATAGCAACTTTAATTGTGACAGGCAAATATTCAAAACCACAAAAATGTTCATCAACAACTGAATGAATAGCAAATTGTAAAATGTTTGTAAGTTAATACAATATTCAGCAATAAAAGAAAATGACCATTTATATGTACAACATATATACATAGATGAATCTTGGAATAATTATACTGACTAAACAAAGCCAGGCAAAAGATAATACATAGTATATTATTTTATTTGTATAAAATTCAAGCAAATGCAAATTAATTTAAACTGATTGAACATAGATTACTTATTGCCTGGGAATGGAGAGTACATGGAGGGAAGGGATAGAGGGAATACAAATGGGCACAAAGGATCTATCTTGTGTGATGGACATATTTATTATCTTGATTTGTTGTTATGTTTTTATAGGTATTTACATATGTCAATCTTATGAACTCGACACTTTAAATATAAGCAGTGTGTTGTAATTGCATTATACCTCAATATATCTTTTTTTTTTAAGAAGCCATATTATGCTTAGAAAAGAATAGAGTGGGCTGTTCCATCCAGACTTTTTATAATGTTACTCTAAATAAGACAGTGTGATATTCCTGTAAAGACAGACAAATAGAGCAGTGGAATAAAATAGAGAGCCCAGAAAAAGACCTGAGCATATGTGGCATGTTTATTTATAAAAAGAGTGCTACTCCAAAGCTGGGTAAGGGAAGTATGCTTCAATAAATCATGCTGGGACATTTTATATCCATAAAAGTAAAAATAAAATTTGGCTTCTGCCTCATGTCATTCAAAAAATCTTTTATGTAGATAATAAATCAAAATATAAACAACAAAACAATAAAATATCTGGAGGACAATACAGGAGAATATGTTTATGACCTAAATAGGTAAAATATTTCTCAAACAAAACAAAAACACTAATAAGTTCAGATGAGTGAATTCGACTATAATAAGACTGTTCATCAAAAGACTCAAAAGTTCATCAAAAGGATAATGAAAAGTTGCTCAAACTCACCAGTAATCAGGAACATAAAACCACAATGGGATACTACCACATACCTTCTAGAATGACTGAAATTTAACAGTCTGACACGCAATGGGAACTCTCATATACTGCTGGGGAGGGCTGCACATTGGTACCATTACTTTGGAAAAGTATTTTACATTATCCACTGGAGTTGAGTTGATTAGGTACATACTCTATAATTTAGCAATTCCATTTCAAAATATATATGCTCAAGTTGTGGTGTGCCCAAATCGGCTAGTACTGCCTTCTGAGTGCCAGATGTTAAATTTTCAGAAAGTTTTTGATCCTACTCTTGAACTAGTGGTAGCTTGAAACTGGTCACAGTGATAGTATTTACCTTAGAATTTTGTAGAATACTATAAATGAAGGCTCTTCCCCAGCACCTGGAGAACCAGTATTTAATATGTGTGCCAAAATACCTTAAAGTGAATCTTATAGTAATATTATTTGCAATAGCCTCAACCTGGAAACAACTCATATGTCCATCTGAGGAAGAACTGATAAATAAACTGTAGTATATGCACACATTGGAATATTTCATGGCAATAAAAATGATGCACTACAACTACATATAGCCATAATAATGATTATAATAAAAACAAGCTAGTAATATCAGGTCTTAATATGTGACAGGATACCTCTTTCTCTCTCCTTCCTCCTCATTTCTCTTTATATCTATATTTATGTGTGTTTATCTTCAGAAAAAAATAATGTAAGACTATATACTAAAATGTTATCTTTGTGTGATGGCATTATGGGTTATTATTCCCTTTTTCTTTATATATTATTTCTTTTATACTGATAAAATATTGCTTTATAACCAGGAAAAACAATATGATTTCCTTTGTTTTAAAAATAAAATACGTAGTTGTAGTGCATCATTTTATTGCCATGAAATATTCGTGTATGCATATACCACTATATATATCAGTTCTGCCTTAGATGGACATATGAGTTGTTTCCAGGTTGAGGCTATTGCAACTAATATTACTACAAGCATTGCTTTAATGTATTTTTGTACTCATATTAAATACTGGGTCTCCAGGGGCCAGGGAAGAGCTTTCATTTACGTATGGTCCTAATAGTGGGGGTATAATATTTTTTAATTGCTCAGATGATATTGATGAAGTTGCTGGAGTCAGATGGGCTGGATTTGAAATCTGATGTATGTCTTACAAGATATGTGATCCTGTACAAGTTATTTAACTACTGAGGTTTGTTTCCTCCAACTGTAAAATTGGAATAATGATACCATCTATGTCACAGGGTAAGTATGAGGATATACATGCCTCAAATAGTGATCAGCACAGAATATGAATACACTATGTTTTATCTAGTATGTTGATGTATATTTTCTTCCTGCTCTTTCAGGCAGTTTTTAGTCTACTAGAAGATCCTCTAAGATCTTTTTGGGTGCTTTAATAAAGATGGAACACCTGTGTAATTAACACGATACTGTGGACATTTAGCTAATAAGCACAAGTAATGAAACTCTTTATTAGTATTTGAGGGCCACCAAAAGTGGAGGGTTTAATTATAATTTGCTGTATTTGAGTTTATTCAGAGAATTTTTCACAATTTGATGTGTGTGTTTATTTACTTGCTTTAAGTCTTTGAAATGAGGGAACATTGTGTTCACTGACACTTATATAGAACTCTTAGAGAAAGAATTAAGGCAGGTTTTTCTATTAGATTGGCAACTTTGGGTAATTATCTCCTTTTTATCTATTTTCTCTAGCTTTCTATTTTGAACAGACACAGCCCGTTGAGTGAGTTTACTATGAAGGGAAAGTTACTCATCACCATGTGTGCAATTTAGGTTCTGTAAGCGTAATCTCTGACTCATTAAATGCCACATCCACGTTTTAACTGAGAGAGTGCCTTTAACTTTATTTAGTCAAGAAGTTGCTAATTAAACCTCCTTGATCTTTGTCATAGAGATATCTCACCAGGGTGCATAAATATAATTTTGAAGACTTCACATTCCTTCTTATATTATGTATAATACTCCACTTATTACATTAAAAGAGAAAAAGAAGTATTCTAATACTGTATGGGTTTACGTATGTCTACCTATCATAAAAATGAGAATTTTGAAATCCTGTCATAGAAGCAGATTTTGAAAGATTTCTCTTAATGTGCAGGAAATATGGTTTTGGTTTTTCTTTTATTTTGATTTGTTTTCCGGTAGTTTATTTTTATTATTATTATTTTTTATCCATAGAATCATTTAGGACTTCAATGACTATATTTTAAAGAGCATGAAATCTCAGAGAATACAATACTAATAATTTTTTTAAAATAACAAGTGTTAGGATGTGGAGAAATTGAAGCCCTCATATACTTCTGATGGAATGTAAAATTGTCCAGCTGTTTTGGAAAACAGTTTGGTGATACCTCCAAAGTTAGATAAAATTACCATATGACCCTGCAATTCCATTCCTGGGCATACACCCAAAAGATCTGAAAACAGATACTCAAAAAAGCACATGTGTGCATATATTCATAGTAACACTATTCACAGTCAAGATATAGAATCAACCTAAGTCTCTCAACAGATTACTAGATGAAAACAATGTGGTATATACACAAATGGTATACTATTCAGCCACTAAAAAGAATAAAATCCTGAGACAACATGGGTAACCTTGGAAGACATGTTAAGTGAAATAAGCCAGGCACATAGAGTCAAAACCAATTTTGCATTTAACAGTTTAGATTTTTTCAACATTCCACTTTAATATATTATTTCAAGACTATTCAAGCATTATTGTTTCTATTTCATTAACCATTTTTCTTACATTATTATTTGAAGGATCATAAGAGTGTAATTTGATTATTTATCTTTCTTTTATAGTTTACATTGTTTAAATGCAGATACTTACTAGAGTTTAATGGTTATAAGGCCACCTTCAGTTTCTGAACTCTCTGTTCAAATCCCAGCTCTGTATCTTATAAATAGTGTGACTTTGATAAAGTTGCTTCACCTCTTTGTGCCTCAGTTACTCATAAGTAAAATAAGAGCTGTATTGTAAGAGCTGTATAGGGCTGTTGTGATGATTTTATACATTATATATATATATATATATATGCAGTTAGTACAAAGAACATATACATGAAGGTAAAAAGAATAATAGAATAAACTGGTTTTCAACAACAAGCTGAAACATAGAGTATTATTAATTTCAGCATTCCATAGATTAACATTGTCTCTCTCCAACTCAATTATAACTCAAATTCTGTTTTTTTCTTAATTTTCATTTTAGTTTTGCTACATATTATATATCCTTATTGTTTAGTTTGTGTATTTTTGAAAGTTGTATAAATAGAAAAATGCGCTAAGCAATTCTGTCTTTTTTTGTTTATTGGTATTCTTTATTAATTTATTTATATTTCTTTATTTCTTTATTTATTTTTTATTATTATTATACTTTAAGTTCTAGGGTACATGTGCATAACGTGCAGGTTTGTTACATATGTATACTTGTGCCATGTTGCTGTACTGCACGCATCAACTCGTCAGCACCCATCAACTCGTCATTTACATCAGGTATAACTCCCAATGCAATCCCTCCCCGCTCCCCCCTCCCCATGATAGGCCCCGGTGTGTGATGTCCCCCTTCCCGAGTCCAAGTGATCTCATTGTTCAGTTCCCACCTATGAGTGAGAACATGTGGTGTTTGGTTTTCTGTTCTTGTGATAGTTTGCTAAGAATGATGGTTTCCAGCTGCATCCATGTCCCTACAAAGGACACAAACTCATCCTTTTTTATGGCTGCATAGTATTCCATGGTGTATATGTGCCACATTTTCTTAATCCAGTCTGTCACTGATGGACATTTGGGTTGATTCCAAGACTTTGCTATTGTGAATAGTGCCGCAATAAACATACGTGTGCATGTGTCTTTATAGCAGCATGATTTATAATCTTTTGGGTATATACCCAGTAATGGGATGGCTGGGTCATATGGTACATCTAGTTCTAGATCCTTGAGGAATCGCCATACTCTTTTTGTAGCACTCTATTCCTATGCTTATAATCGTTTTACATTTTTGTAATTTGGGGCCCAGTAATTCCATAAACATTTTATACAGGTCTCCAGGCACACATGCTCAAGAGTTCTGTAAGTTATTTACCTATAAATATATTCTGAGTCTTGTATTTACACATTGGTAACTTCACAAGATAATGCTAAGTTCTTTTTCAGAATATTGTATTAATTTATTCTCTTGTCAGCCATATGAGAGTCCTAGTGGGTCCATATTCTAGCTCACATGTGGTATTATCAGACTTTCCTTTCTTTTTTCCAAATGATGGGATAAAATGAAATTTTCTTATGGTTGAAATTTGCATTTCTCAGATTACCAATAAGGCATAACTGTTTTACTTTTCATTTTGCATTGCCCCTGAAAGAGTCTTCTGTGAAATATTCTGTATATGAAATCAGGATAACGTTTATATTCAGTAATCTCTGTTTTTCTAGATTATATGATATGTTCTAATTTAATGGTATACCACCCCAAATTTCTAAATTACAAAGCAAACAAAATTTTACAAATTTTGCAAAAATATGCAAAATTTGAATATGTTGTTTTTTTTTTTTTTTTTACTGAAGGACTTTTAGCTTTACATGTTTATAATTTTAAGCAGAACATCTAAGCTTCAAATTACAGTGTTGAGGTATGACTAGGTTATAGTAAGTTCATTATTTGCAGAAAACCTTCTTGAATTGCTCATAC
The DNA here is from genome assembly GCF_043159975.1 of Macaca nemestrina. Lineage (NCBI taxonomy): Eukaryota > Metazoa > Chordata > Mammalia > Primates > Cercopithecidae > Macaca > Macaca nemestrina. Next base: position 40,703,402 of record NC_092137.1, read on the forward strand.
CTTAATCAACTCTGAATTCCCACAGGGGTTGACATATAGTAGTAGCTCAGTATAAATATTTTTAAATAAATCAGTTCATTCTGTTAATGTAAAGCACGAAGAGCTGTAAAAGCATAAACATAAATGAAATTAAAGTTAAACATTCATACATAATATCCATCCATAGGACAGTATTTTTCAAGTTGTGTAAACACTGTGTTTAGAGGAAAGAGCTAATATTACATAGTATGTGGTACCCTGATGAAATATCCTTGCTCAAAAATATGGATAGATTATTTCACAGTGAATAAAACACACAGCTTTTTCTCTGGCTCCCCATCATGTGCATTGTAGAATATTTCCTAAGTTGGAAGTAGAAAAGAACTTGACTTTAAATAGCACTTTCTATTTTCCAGTATTTTTAAGGTACTTCCCTGAGCAGTGACTTAATGTGATGGGCTTAGAATGACTAAGCAAGTAATGGGAAAAGACACTTTTACTTACTTGGACAGTCAAATTATTATATTGAAAGAATAATGTGAGCACATCACATCAAGATTCATATCCACAGGGCAGCCAATTCACATATCCTCAATTTTTCTTCTGTGTAGCATGAATCAATGCAAAGCAGTATTTGGATATATTAAAGCTCATCTTTAAAATTCTCATATGTTAGCAGTATATTACCTATAGTCAATCATTTGATGGAATAAAGTTGTTTCTGCATCATTTGGTGTGACCATAACCCAGAAAAGAAATCCCATTGATATGGCTTAGCATAGAAATTGTAGTCATAAATTATTTTATTTTACATTTATTGAAACAATTTCTCCCAGTACATTTTATTTCTAGTTTGACAATGACAATTGCATTTGGAGATTTAGCAGAAAACATCATTTGAATTATCACTTTATACCACTGGAATACTTTAAGATATTTGATGAATCTATTTTTATGTTCTTATTTCAGTATCCATAAATGTACTATGCAAATAATATTAGTAATTTCATAACTTTTTGAGATGTTTGGATAATACACATGTTAATATTCTTTAGTTTTTCCAACTTTTATTTTAGGTTCAGGAGGTACACGTGCAGGTTTGTTACATGGGTAAATTGCATGGGGGTTTAGGGTACAGATAATTTTGTCACCCAGGTAATCGGCATTAATATTCTTTAAGTATCTGGGAGCTAGGTAGATGGTGTGGAATTCAAATTCATATACTAATAATAAGACAGATAATCCTGGTAAAAGCTACAACAAACTTCAGGGGCTTTTAAACTTGCTCTCACTTCTCAGAAGATTTAAAACTGGTACAAAGAATTTCTTGGCAATTGATAAAGGGAAAAGTAATCTTAATGTTTTTCTTCATGAAGGTAATAGTCAATAATAAAAACCAGGCATTAACCAAACTTTTCCACCATGATCTAACTACCAGAAAATAGCTTAAGTGAGGTTTTGCTTTGCTAGTTCTTTTAGAAGATATGAATTTGCTTATAGGTCTGTGAGAACCTTTTTGAATATGACATCTTGCCGGAAGCTCAAAATTATTTAGTGCTGACTGTAATTGCATCTTGGAGGAGGTAACTGACAGCATCTTGACTCGTTTTGCCAAAAATAAAGCTTTTAGGTTTCCTGAGAACACATTTAAAAATACTGGTTTTTGCTTGAAGATTATCTAGCCTGCCAAAGAATCCCCTTGGTTTTTCAAAATAGAAAAATATAAATGTGAGTTGTTGAATTTTCTTAAAAAGATTTCCAATAACCTGGAAGCTAGAAAAATCAGAATAATCAGAGTTCAAAGTAATTTGAAAAGTTGTGATAATGCTAAAATGGTAATTCTCCTTTAGTAACATTCTTGACAAATTCTTTTGCAAACAAAAATTGCAAAGTCATCAGAATATTCCAGATTTGTGCAAACATAAAAATGATGCCAACTTCTTATTGTTGGCATATTACATCCACCATTTCTTCCTATATGTCTCAGGAAACCTATCAATGTCTTATGTGAACTACCCTTTGGTAATGGTTTCCATTGTATACTCATATAGGGAAAAATAGCATTGTCCTTCAGTGTATACAGTTTGAAGTTTTTGTATTTTTTTAAATTCTATTTTATTTGATTCTTTTTTTGAGACAAGGTCTCACTCTGTCACCCAGGCTGGAGTGCAGTTGTATATTTTATTTTTATTAACAAGGCCAATTATGACAGATGAACTGGTAGTAAAATGAATAAATCATCTGTCATCAGCACTTTCATGACAAATTAGTGTATTTCTATCTTGAATTCATTTATTCAAGCTGGCTATTTTAATTTTTTCCTGTTAATTTTTTGATGGGTAGGAAGTCACAGAGATAACTTAAGCTTTTTCTATACAGTCAAGCCCAGGACTGGAATTCATCACTAGAGAGCTATGATGCATTTCTGTACCTTATGATTTTTTATAATATGAAATTTATTTTATTTGTCTACGTTGGCTCTCTGTACTTTGCCAATGCTATACATAACTCATATATAACCCACTATCAACAATAAGTAGAAAACTTTGACCTTTTTTTTTAGTTTTCAATAACTCTTGACCTTGTTGAATTCTCTGTAATCTGAGGGGACATCTTTTTCACAGTTACAGAGCATGGCACAAGGGAGTTTGCAGGTGGTATTATGGTTACTAATCAGTTGACCCAGTTTTTGTAAAATATGTAGGTTATCAGATCCAGGCCTAACTAGGTGAACACTTTAAAAGCAGGAAGTTTTCTGTGACTAACGGCAGAAGAGAAAGTCAGAGAGATTCAAGTCATGAAAAAGACTTGATGGGCCATTAATAAAGGGTTGTAAGATGGAGGGGCCACATGAGAAGGAATGCAGATGGCATCAAGGAATGAAGAATGACTCCTAGCTGACAGCCAGCAAAGATAAAGGGACATAAGACCGACAGTCATCAGAAAGTGGATTCTCCCAACACTCTGAATGAGCTTAGAAATGAATTTGCTTAGAAATGAATAAGCTTAGAAACAAGCCTCCGGATAAGAGCCCAGTCTGGCTACAGTTTTGATTTTGTCCTTGTAAAACCCTAAGCAAGGAATCCAGTTGAGCTCACCCTGAATTCTGATCTGCAGAATTGTGAACTAATAAGTGGGCTTCATCTTAAGCTGCTTAATTTGTGGTAATTTGTTATGTAAAAATGAAAGGTGAATACAGGGTACATTCAAGACAGTCTTCTGGGAAACCTGGAAGGCACACATTTACCCCTATAGAACTATTTTCATGCTAGAAAGATGTTAGCTATGTACCAGATTTAGAAACCAGCTCCCTTTTCCATGGTGACCCCATTTATGTCTACTGATTGAACCCTTTACTGATTCTGTGAAAAACTCTCCCCCACCTGGCTCCAACTATTTTCTGCCATAATCCATCAACCTCAATTTCCATTAACCCTCTGATTGCATTGGTAGCTCACTAGGAACTGGTCCACATTCTTTCTCCTTCCTTTTCTGGCCCTACCCATCATTCTCTCTGGATATTTTTTTCCCTTTACCATGGCTCTGATGAATAAAGAGAACTCCTAAGTTTATCCTGTTATATTTCCATAAGTTTCATTTATCTTAGAAATAGTCTCCTACAATAGATACAAAATATCCATAGATATTTAAAGAAAACTGAAATGAAGTCCAGCACGTATTACTTCTATAAACAAGGCAGAACTTACAGTTTAAAATAAAATGTCTCTAGCCATAAACACATAGTCAATTTTATTCAATGAGAAAATATTTAAATTCTTCAAATTATCCAAATTGGTATTGAGAATGCTCCATGAAACATATATCATGATTTCCTATGTCTGTGTTATTTAGTTCCATAGCTTTTTTAAAAAACAAACAAACAAATGACGCAATCATCATATTCTACAAAAATATTCTTAAGTGGGAAATAAATTATAATTAAAATAAAACAATGGAAACAGTAAATTACTGCATCCCTGACCCCTTTCTTTCCCCTTCCGCCAATAAAATTCACATCATTGTTTAAAGACGGAGTACAGATCACAACCAGATGTATGGGAAAGGGAAAAACAAGTTTGCAGGAGAAAATAGTTTTAGTTACTACTAAAAAATTGTTTTACCAAGTCTCAGGATTAATTCTTAAGATACATAAAAGTTTAATAAATAAACAGATGTATGGAAAAAGTGAGGTTTTTGACAGCAAACTCATTTTCTCAATGTTTACATAAATAAGTGTTATTTGATGTATCTTTGAGTCTTTAAAATTAATTATATCTTATTCACATGTAAGAATGGAATTATATCTTATTCACAGATAAGAATGGAAATAGGGATCATTTAAAGTAGCATAAGTATATGTTACAAAAATAATATTAATTTATTCTCTGTTTTCCATGATTGTAATACTGTTGGAGTCCCAGAATATTATAAATGAGGCACTAATGGAAATATTTTATAGGAATGCATACTAATGTTCTGATTTCTACTCAATATGTCTTGTATTAGCCCAATACCAGTCTGCAATAAAAATTCACAGAGATAGATTGCATTGCTCAAATGATACTTGGGAAGGAAATTTAGACATATGAAGCACAATTTGTTTGGAACAAAGACATTTTGCAAAATAATTTTAGTTGATATCAAAAATGAGACAAACTGACAAACTTACTGGAAAATGTTCTATCTTAGAACTATTGATTATTAAAATTGGAAACCTTAAAAATCATTAAGGTATCATTTCCTCTATAGAAGGCAATCTAAATTACATTCAGCAGACCTCCCACAAGATAAATTCTTCAAACCCAAAGTAATGTATCATTTCACACATCACAAAATTGCTTTCTAGCATTCCTTAAAGGTCTTTTCAAAGTCATAAGCAAACTCTCCTAAGCCAGGGAACACTAGAGAGAACTTGTGTGCCTGCAACTGCGGAAGACACTTAGCATCTATATAAAATAAAATAATGTATATATTAACCCTATTTATCTGGCACACCATCAGGCACCCAGGAGATTATATGGGTAGTTGTGTCATGGTGAATTTAAAAATTTAGTATAAGTTAAATGTGTATGTTTTATTTTCCCCTTAGATTAAAAACTCATGAGAACAAAAGTCAGTTGATTCAGGTTTGTTTGGACATAAAGCTAAAGGGGTGTTTGATGAATGTGTGTGTGTGTGTGTGTGCACATGCAAGAGTGTGAGTGTGTATTTACTCACTTTTGTAGATCTTTAATTATTTGCTTGTAAGTTATTCACCATAAATTGTAAACCTGTAAAGGGCAGAAAACACATTTCTGTAATTCTTTAATATAGTGTCATTTTTATAGAACCCCAAATTTAGACTTATGTATCTGATGTGCAGTTAACACCAAACACTGACAAACAACTGCTTTGAGAAAAAGTTTTCTGCAATTTGGCCAACGTGAGAAGGCAAGGTCTCTCAAACCCTGCTAAACAAAAAGAAGCAGCGGGGAATTTTTATGTGGCTAGAGAGTTAAGGGAGGGGGAGTTTCAGTGAACTGAGGAGAAAATCTGTGTGTCTTCAGTCTCAGATAACATCTTGAGCAACCAGACTCTTGAGTGTCAGCGGCTGGTCGCCATGTCCATTCCGTCTGCAAATCTTTTCCCTGACCCTGAAGTCACCTCCTCCTGCTTGGCAAAGGAACAGTACATCAGCAGTTTATATCGTGGAAACAAGGGATGTTTTTATGCAGCAAGCAAGCAAAGTCTAATTAGAATTTTCATTATTTCAGCCACTAAAAATGCTGGAGTGCTGAAATCTCAAGGGAACTGGTTACATTATTATGATATAAGAGCATTGTAAGAAATGTGATGGTCATTGTTTTCCTTATAGTTTTTGTTGTTACAGTTTTAGAGGTAGAAAAAAAAAACTCAGTAAGTGAAAGGTTGCCATTCTTTGCCTTTGGGTAACAGTCAAGCTTTTACATAGACAGTCTGTCTAATTAAAATTACTGGAGATTTTCACCCTTCCTAAATAAATGTGTAGCAACGTTTCTAACATCTACTTGTGTCTCTTCTTTAGCCACATCTGATGGCTATAGACATAGGAATAGTTTCCTCAATTCAGGCCTAAATTATTTCTCCTTTAATAAGAAGTGCATAAAAGTAAATAGGATATGGTTGCTGTCCTTGAGAAGCCCACAGTCCAGTAGAGAAGATAAACAATTTAGTGTAATATTAAGCCAAAATGAACATTTACCATGGTGGCCTTTAATCTTAGCACAGTGGGGCTAAAATTTGAGTCACATGTGTTTTGGGTAAAGGAGCTCATTTTCTACATGGCTATACATTATTCCACTGATTTTAAATTTATTTATTCATATATATATTAATATATTCTTTCATCTAGGAACCTTTCCTTGATAAGTTAGGAAGAAACATATTTACCCCTTTTAGACTTTGTATCCATTTTTAATGTGCTTCACAATTTATTTAGCAAAATATTGTATTTCTTTTTTTTTTTTTTTTTTTTTTTTTTTTTTTGTTGAGACGGAGTCTCGCTCTATCGCCCAGGCTGGAGTGCAGTAGCCGGATCTCAGCTCACTGCAAGCTCTGCCTCCCGGGTTTACGCCATTCTCCTGCCTCAGCCTCCTGAGTAGCTGGGACTACAGGCGCCCGCCACCTAGCCCGGCTAGTTTTTTGTATTTTTTTTTAGTAGAGACGGGGTTTCACCGTGTTAGCCAGGATGGTCTCGATCTCCTGACCTCGTGATCCACCCGTCTCGGCCTCCCAAAGTGCTGGGATTACAGGCTTGAGCCACCGTGCCCGGCCGCAAAATATTGTATTTCTTAGGAAGGCAATGACATGTAATGGTAAACTCCTAACATATCACTGGTTATTCTGAATGTGGAAGCATTTTTCAAATTAAAAGATTAAATCAAAAGAGTATAGCAGAGCAAAGCTCGTATAAAACCACAGAGATAATTTATATTAGTCATAAATGTTTTGTCATGTTACTTTGATCTGTCATATTACATTAATATTTAACCAGGATTCTTGGTGAAGTTTCAAGCAACCTATTGCTGATGAGGCTGATATCAAGGAAATAAATCAAATGCTTTTCTCTCTTTCTCCTTCTCTAAGACAAGTTCTCTAATTCTGGGCAAAACTCTGCCTACCCTGGCTCCTTTATAAATTATAAGCACTTTCCCCCTCTTTAACATAATTATAAATTAAGCTCTTTTGTCTTTCTCCACTACAAATCTGGAAGGTTTCTAGCACCTGAGAAGTAGTAGAAATAAAATTTTACTGGGGGTACAAAATGTGGATTTAAATCTCAACTCAGTTACTATCACTGTGAGAGGCAGCAGAATGACTGCTTAAGCATCTAGATTTTGAATACAATCTCACTGGGTTTTAATTTTGGTTCTGCAATCTCACCAGTTAAATGACCTTGGGCACACATTTTCATACGCATCATTTGCTCCATCAGTAAAATGGTATAATAAGAGTTCATACCATCAGAGTTTTTATGAGGATTAAATAAATGGACACATGTAAACTACTTAGAATGATGTCTAGCATAGAGTAAAAATGCTACATACATTTGTTAATATTAGTAGGCTATTACTTGATCTTTAGTGAGTTACATAATTTTTGTGTCTCTAAAATGGCATATTGTGCTATCTACATTGAAAGGTAGCATTTCAATAATTTTTAGTTGCTTATAGTCAAACTCCTGACTGATGGCATAAATGTCGTGTGAACTGTAGACTATTGGTATGTTAGCAGTGCTTCTTACCTAGTAAACTGCATCACTTAATATCCTTCACCAGCACATTGCTTATGCTACAGATCAAACTTTTATACAAGTTTATTTGAAGTGAAGATGTATACGTTAATTAGTATTTGGGCTCACTGATGTCTAGTTTAAGTACTTTCATTAAAATTACATCACCTCTCACTGAAATGGCTCTTTAAAAAGTGTACAATGACCTCTAGTTTGCTAAATACAATAGAGCATTTCCTGTCATTGTCTAACTTAACCTATTTGCAATATTTGACGCAGGTGACCACTTGTTTTTTCTTGATTTCTTTTTTTGTTTTGGCTTGGCAGAAATAATCTAACCTCTTTTTAACATTTTAACAGGCTGATCTGATCTGTGGGATTATAAGCTGATTACAAGACAGCGAATTTTATTGTCGAACCTCTCTAACACTGAAAGTGCTCTTTTCTTAATTTAAATTAAAATCTGTTTTCTACTACCATTTCTTTTCAATGAAATGGAACAGTCAAACACTCTTAAATAAAGTATTTGAGGCCGGGCGCGGTGGCTCAAGCCTGTAATCCCAGCACTTTGGGAGGCCGAGGCGGGCGGATCACAAGGTCAGGAGATCGAGACCACAGTGAAACCCCGTCTCTACTAAAAATACAAAAAATTAGCCGGGCGCGGTGGCGGGCGCCTGTAGTCCCAGCTACTCAGGAGGCTGAGGCAGGAGAATGGCGGGAACCCGGGAGGCGGAGCTTGCAGTGAGCCGAGATCGCGCCACTGCACTCCAGCCTGGGCAACAGCGTGAGACTCCGTCTCAAAAAAAAAAAAAAAAAAAAAAGTATTTGAAACCAACTTCTCTCACTTACAAAATAGTTGTTAAGCATATTGGATTTATCACATACCCAGTTCACTTTTCCCCAGGGTAAACAACCCACTTCCTTAAACATTTATTATTATACAACAGTTTTTACCTTCATAGTCATCCTCTTTAGGATGACACATTTCAGTTCTCAATATCTGCATTTCAAATGTTTCAAAAGGACTCAAATGAAAGTATAGAGATGATTGTCCAGAACTGGCATATGATAGGTCATGGCCAAACCTTCTGTACAAGACTCTGGATGTAACATTTTATTTCTGCTAAATGAAATACAGAAGTATTTTCTTTGAAGTAGGAACAAATAAACTGCAAATATCCCTCAGGACACCAAAATCCATCTCCCTAAATGGTAATGAGTGCTGACGTAACTCGTCTTCTAACCTAATGGTATAAAATAATGAGAGGACAAGAAGCCCACAGTTCTGGGGTCCTCTGATCTGGGAGACTGTTCTTTACACCAAAGGAGCAGCAGCGCTGAGAATCATAATTGTGTGTGCATTTCCATGAAGACCTAGGAAGCAACAGAGCACTACACTGGCTTGATTGCTTTTTTTTTTTTTTTTTTGTCTCTTTTATGTCCTTTGCATTTCTTATTTGCTAATTCAATTGTAATTGAGTCCAGAGTTACCATTCTACTCTTCTCACATAACCTGATTTGGCAGACTGACCTAGCGCAGCTCAGTAAAATAAATGGAAACTTACTTTCTAAAACTACTAGGCTAATATATCTACATAAACTGTGTTAACTTTTTCCTTTGAGCTACAAAGTTTCTCACTTTTTAAAATGATGCTATTGTAAGAGAAGAGTATGTATCCTCCTCCTCATCATCATCATCACTAACTGGGGTATTTCTTAAATTGGAATTCTATTTTTCTTGAATATTATTTGAAACACTTGATTCCCCAGTGCCATATCAAATTGGCCAAAGCAGAAAGAACAGAAAGGTTGAGTGCCTAATGTTGAGCTTCACGGTGAAGTCTTAGTGAATCAGATAGACTAACATTTTCAAATTTGCCTCAATCAGTCATGCTTATAAACCACTAGGAGATAATGTAAACTCAAGAAGCAGTGTGGAAGACTCTATGGACAATAACTTCATTTGTCACGTATTATATAGTTGGTCCACAAATACAGAGCTCTGTACCAATGTCTGTTTTTTTCACAAATGTTATAAACAATCGACAATACAGCAATAGCACTCTTTAGTTTTACACTATGATAGTTGCTGAAAATAAGAGATAGTCTGATTATTAATGTCAATGGAAGATGGAAAAAGGATAGCTGTTTTAAGCCTATGTCGTGAGCGTTTTAAGAGAGCTGGAGCTCATAGAAGGAAATTGTGAGAAGGCATATTTCAGCTCAGTGTAGAACATACTTTTTGTGAAATCAAGAACTTGCCCTAGCTGGGCATGCTTTAAGCATGGGCTTGGTGGCCATCTCCACGGCTTATAAAGATATTTCTGTAGTGTGCTAAGGATTGGAATATAAAATCTTCCAAAAAACTTTCAACTCCAGCATTTGATGAGTTTATGCCTGTAATTTAATTTAATGGATAATTTAAATTGAGAACTAACATTGTATATCTGGCATCTTTAAATGCTGAACTTCTAAATGAACCAGATATGGGAAAGGAGTTAAAAGAGTCTCATTTATCCCAATAATGTCAAATATTCTTTTATTAATTTTTATTAATTTTGTACATTGGTTTGTATTCATACTAGTGAGCTATAGGTTTTCAGTTTAAAACTGTGTGTGTGTCTACAGTATGTGTTTTAAGAAAAACAATTATGCTTTTTTTTCTTTTCTATGGGTTATTACAATTATTTTATTTCCCTTGATTCATTTACTGTTGCTAGAATATCTAAACCAATGTTAAATAATAATGGGTATAAGCAGAAATTATTCCTGTTTAATTCTGAATTTTAAATGAAAGTATTGTAGTGTTTATCATTTAAGTGTAGTACTTACTATATTTTAATAAGTAGTCTTGTCATATTTATATAGCTTTCTTAATTTATTAAGCATTACTGCTAGATTTAGGCAAATTATTTTTAGCATCTATTTGGATAATCATATTTTTCCTCTTATTTTGAATGATGTATTTAATAAATTGTATTAATTTTTTTTTTTTTTTTTTTTTGGAGATAAGGTCTTGCTCTGTTACCCATGCTGGAGGGGCAGGGACATAATCACAGCTCACTGCAGCCTTGAACCCCGGGGCTTAAGTGATCCTCCCATCTCAGCCTTCCAAGTAGCTGGGACCACAGGTGTACACTGCCTCACCCAACTAATTTTTAAAACATTTTTCTGTGGAGATGGGGTCTCACTATGTTACCCAGACTGGTCTCAAACTCCTGGGCTTAAGCCATCCTCCTACCTTGGTTTCCCAAAGTGCTGGGCATGAACCACCATACCCACCAAATCAATGTATTGGTTTAGTCACTCACCTTCTTGGAATTAACTCTCCCTGACTATATTGTAGTGATCTATGGACACTTTGCAGAATTTTATTTACATTAAAACAATTCTGCTTTTATATTCATAAGAGAGATAAGTGTATAGCTGCAATCTTATCTGCATTTGCTTAAACACTTCCAAAACGTTTTGGTTCTGAATATGTGTTGACTTTATAAAATAAATCGGGGAGCTTTTATTTGCTTTTGACTGGAAGAGCTTTAATAACCTTGGGATGACCTGTTATTTAAAAGTTTTTAATAAAGTTCAGTTGTGAACATACCTGATTCTCATCTCTTTTCCTATGTTTAGAACTTGATCACCTTTCCAAATTTTTTTAAGGAAATTGTCATATTCAAGTTTTTTCACTTCTTGGGTTAATTTTGATAATTTGTTGCTAGAAAACCAACTATTTCTTTTAGATTTTCATGTTCTGCTCTAGTCCTATTTTTTCCAGTATCCATGTTATGCTTTCAGAAAGTTTGTACATGTTTGCCTATTTTGTTATTTTCCTTGATCAGATGTTTAAGAGGTTCGTATATCTTATACATTTAATTTAAATATTCAAAGAAGCAGTTTTTAACTCACTTGCTTTTTGCTTTTTATTTCAGTTCTTATCTATCAATTCACTCTTTGTAATATATTTTGGCTTTTTAATATTATTTTTCTATTTTTTAATAATAAAAGGTAATCACTGTTTACTCCATAGATTTTAACAGGAAGTATTAATCATTATTTATTCTTTTAAATTTCTTTATAAATATTTTAAAATTTCACATTTGATTTCCTTTTTAATTCAATAGTTATCAAAATATTTCTTGATTTCCAAATAGTTAAGCCTTTAAAATGTTTTTAATTTTTAATTTTGAATTTATTGAATTATGAGAAGATAATACATTTTGCAAAATCTCTAATTTTTACATTTGCATCAAGGTTTAATCTCCATCTAAAACTTTCATTTCTCTGAGTATCTATCTTGATTGCATCAAATGATTACCATAGACATTATCATCAGAACCATAGACTGAGTCAGGCATGGTGACTCACACTTGTAATCCCAGCACTTTGGGAGGCCGAGGCTGGCGGATCAGGAGGTCAGGAGTTCGAGACCAGCCTGGCCAACATGGTGAAAACCCGTCTCTACTAAAAATACAAAAATTACTCGGGCATGGTGGCAGGTGCCTGTAATCCCAACTACTCAGGAGTCTGAGGCAGGTGAATTGTTTGAACCCAGGAGGCGGAGGTTGCAGGTTGCAGTGAGCCGAGATTGAGCCAGTCCTCTGCAGCCTGGGCGACAGAGTGAGACTCCATCTCGGAGGAAAAAAAACCTGTAGACTGAGCTTGTGTCTTTGATTTGTTTAAGCAATAAAATCCTGCCTTGTTCCTTATTCTGTGCTCCTGAAAATCACTCTGCTTTTTTCCTGCTAAGATTTAGTTCAAAAGTCCAGCATTCTCTTAGAGTCTACTATAATCCAAACTCTCCCTATTTCTTGATTTTTGCACATTCCCACATCTTTTGACAAATCACTATATCTTTCTGTGGTTGACCAATCACGGGTTTCTCTTAGGTAGATCTACTTCATTCTGATTGGGCCAAACCTGCAATAAGGCCTGAGTATGTGGCCAGCATCTATACCAGGAGGATACTTTCTGGAAGAAAATTATATTTCTTCTCAACTGTACTCTTTTGTAGGTGCTTATTTATTTTTCATTCTTAGCTATCAATCTCCTCAGTTTACTGTGGTATTTAAGCAAGATGAAATTAACTGGAAATTTTTATCTTACTCTCAAACAAATCTCTCTGAACTTATTTTTTTTTCCAGGCAGATGTTGATCTTACTATCTCCGTATGCTATGGGTCTGTGATTTTGACAAATGAAGGGGAACAAAACCCACAAGCAAAATAGATTTTCTTATTATAATATCAGATTTCATTACGAGGCAAAAAATACAGAAAAACTTATTTTTTTAATTGTCTTAAGATTTTAAACATGGATATATTACCTTGAGGATAAGTGATTTTGACGGGAATCTGTTTTCCCCTACATCTATTTTTTAAAAAAAATCCTTTGAATTCAGTAATTACTTTTTGAAGAAAGAAGGTAGTTTCAGATGTTATTTTTTGAAACGACTTTTGCTCCTTACATTTTATATATAATACTTTAATTTGAAAAATTCTTCAAAATATCAAAATTTTGGCCCAGTTCATGCATATTTTCTGACTCGGAAAATCTGCCCTGCAACAATAATAAGCTGCATTGATAAAAGCACTTACAGCAAGTTTTAAAAACACTGCCATATGGTTAAGCTGACCTGGTTTTTTTGATCTGAGGTTTCCTAAGGTAATAGAATACATGTTTGGTCATGATTCAGAGACAATTAAAGCTTATTCCTGATTTCGGTTCGGGTCATGATGCAGAAGATAAAGTAGAGGAAGGTAGGAGGATGAGCCACGCACTGGGAGACCATAATAAAATCTTTTAAACCTTTAAATTCTGGTGGCATAATTTTATATCTTTTTACTTATCTAATTTGCTACAGTTTTCAAAAGTACCTGCTATTGGGTTGAAGTTATTCATTCCCTTCCAACTTCTCCAATTATCAGTAGCACTTTCCTTTACAAATAAAATTTGTGTCTCTAAATAACCTATATAGCCAATTAAATACATGATAACATATTTATATAAGATATACCATAATTATTAATATGATTACCTCTGTCTTAAGATTATAGATATTTTATTTTCTTTGTTGAAAATGTTCATATTTCCCAAATTTAAAAAAAATTATCATGTACCATTTTTGTTATCAGAAAGGTATGGTGTTTTGAAACACATTTTTTGAGAAAGATAGAACTTGGTTTCCAAATCTTTATATTTTCAAATGGTATTGAAGGAAATATATGAGAAAATAACATGCAATTAATAAATCAAAAGCAGTTCAGTTTGCTTATAAATTTTTATGGAGCCAACTTCAATAAAGTAATCATTAGGTACAGATTTACACGAATGACTTTTTTTTACCTGTGCAGTGATAATCTAATATTTTCTAGAAAAATTTGAATAAATGTGTTTCAAGAGAAAATGATTGTCACAGAATAACCATAAAACAAATGTATATAGCAGAACCAATCTTATCTGCATTTGTTTAAAAAATATCATTTTTGGTTGGAAAATAACATTCAAATACATTTTTATACCACTTGCTATCTATACTTAAATTGTGATTCCCCAGTATATCGTCTCAAATGGTTTCCCAGAGCTGCCTTTCAATCCTATCACATTTCCCAGGCAAATCACAAGCCCAAACTCCAGGATTATAATCCAATAAGTAGAGAAGATATTATATATTCCCTTCCCATCTCTCCTCAAAATGCTAACACTTACCTCCTATTGCTTCATTCTTATGTGATAATTCATTTCATTCAGCAGATAGGAGCCATGAGAAGAGAATTTCCCATTCTTCCCACTACCAAATGGTCTGCATTAATATCCTCTATTTTCCTCCTCTAATAATGGACATAGCTCTCCTTCCTCCTTTCTACTAATCACGTTTTTTACTGAATGCCACCAGTTTTTGGATACACAAACATTTTTTCCTGCAATTATCTATTCCTTTTACGTACATATCATAATTTTTCCCTTATTTTTATTAGAAACAAACATAATGGTTTTTTTTTTATCATTATATGCCTCCTTGCAGGGCAAATCTCTCTCTAGTTATTATCCCATTTCTCTTGTCAAGGGAAAAAATAGTTTATGTAACTCAAGTAGAGATTAAAGTTCTGCTCACCTAATGCACATTGGGGAGCATCTGAAGATCAGGTAACTCCCTGAGTCAATGCAGGGTTTTATAGAGAATGGATAAGAGAGGGAGACATGTGGTTGGACTATCATAGCACTTCTCATCTCAAACTGCTGTAAAACTTGCTACTGGAATGGTTGACATTTTTTAGTTTTCCATTCCGCCTACTTGGGACTGTTGGCATATTGACATCCAGATGACTGTCAGAACAGTTTTTATCAAAAGCTCTTTTGATAAGTCCATGGTTTGTTGATTAGACAAGGTCCAAGGGAGAGTTAACCAATAAAGGTGGGAAGGGAAAACAAACAAAACAAAACATGAGGGCAAGGGTTACAGCAAGAGAAATTGGGAAGTCTCTATCATTTCTCTTTTAACCCTTTTATACTCTATTTCCCTTTATAGAAACATTTCAAGAATTCATTTTTCATACTCTTTATTGTTTTGCATGTCTCATCTGCCATTTTCTCTTAAATTAATCAAGCTTTATTCCTCAACACTCTAGTGAAAACCCTCTTGCCAATATCTTCAGTGACAGATATCTTATCAAATCTGATATTAAATACCCAATTCTTATTTTACGCAAAATTGCAGCAATCATTTGATGGTATACAATCTCTGCCTTTTTAAGAAATTAAGGTTTATTTGGCAGATGATTTTAGTTAAAATAATATATATATAGTCCACCAGAATAAATCTTTGGGTTACCAATTACCTCATCATTGCTAAATCCAATGGTAAATTCTTAGTCCTTGTCTTATGTAATATACTTACACTTGATAATCCGACTCAGTTGATTACCCTCTCCTTCTGGAAATGGTTTCCATCTATCTTCGGCAAGACCTCACTGTCATGGTTTTCCTAATCATCTACTGGACTAACTTGCTATTTGATCTCATCTCTTTTAGCACCTCTCCATTTCTTTCTAACTTTTACGTATTGTGGAGCTCCTAGACTCAAATTTTCTCCTTCTTCCCCTGTCTGCTTTCCCTCACTTGCTAGATGATTTTACCTCGCACTGTGGTTTTAAATAAAAATCTATATGCTGATGACTCCAAGTTATATCCCTAGGCCCCAAATTAAATCTGGGATCCAGATTCAATACCTCCTCTTTTCTACTCAATATTTTCACTTCTTCAGAAGGTCCAGGGGCTCAGGCAGTCTGCTTCAGAGCTCTGTTCTCAATGTCTGAAATGGTGCCTGATACATGGTATGCATTCCATAAATTTTTGTTGAATAAATGATAGAATTAATCTTCTGTTATTCCTCCAGCACACAACCTATTATTCATTTATAATGATTTAATGGCGAAGTATTCTATCTCTTACCCCTGGGATAGTAATTTTCAACTGTTTCCTTCTGAGAAGTCTTCTACATTCTTCTGCAAACATATGTCAAAATGAATTGATCATTCCTCTGGCATTCTGCAACATCCACATTATAATTATTAGATTGGAAAACTTTATACTAGTCACTACTGTGTATGTATGTATGTGTGTGTGTGTGTGTGGGCGTGCATGTGTGTGTGTGTGCACGTGCGTGTGTGTGTGTCCTATTAGGATGTGAATTATTTGAGCGCTGGAGTCATGTTTCATATATCTTTTTGTTCCTACCATCTTACATGATGCTTATCACACTGCACATGCAATGGCATTTTTGTTAACTTGGTAAATATAATTTTCTTCATTTGCATAATCAGAACCTAAATCTGTTTAAAAACTTCTTAAAATTTCTTTTGTTCCTGGTGTATAAATACACTGATTTAGTTATCTCTCCAGATTTCACGGCCAATTCTTTGTAATTTATTTTATAAGATGTTCATTCTATTCTACTATTGGACAAAGGAGTCCTACTACAGCCATTTATATCACTTCCTAAGAGAAGAAAAATTTCTTTGTCTTGAGTTCAATCCTAATTTAAAGGCTTTTTACATAGAAATGATCACAACAATCAAAATACAGTATAAGTTTGGAAGTTTTCGATTTTTCGTAAATACAAATTAACTTATTTTAAAGTTCCATGGCATATTATTTTATAGCAAGTGTTATCTCTCTTCTGGAAACAGAAAAAAAGTAAATATAAAATAAAATATAGCCTGAGTGGGAAATGGTTTAAAATTTAGGGCCAATAGGACATAATGTATTATTTAACAAAAATGTATCTAAAATGTATAAATCTATGGGAAAATGCTCATAACCAAAACTAAAGGAAACAATAAATGTATAAAATTATTTTTCCATATCACTTTAGTATTATTTACATGTTTACACATAAATATCTATGTAAATATATTCACACATGATTATGATAGAAGAGTGAGAGAGAAAATTGGAAAGAACTATATCAAAATAAGATAGGTTCTCTCTGAGAGGTGATTTTTACTTTACTTATTTTTTTTTTTGGTATTTTCACATAAAAATATAAACTTCCACAAGCAATTGTAACAAAATCAAGAGTAGGCAAGTGGGGCCTGATTAAACTAACGAACTTCTGCATAGCAAAGGAAACTATCAACAGAATAAAAAGACAATCTACAGAATGAAAGAAATTATTTGCAAACTATGCATCTGACAAAGGTCGAATATCTAGAATCTATAAGGACTTAAATAACAAACAAACCTATTGAAATGGACAAAGAACATGAACAGACACTTCTCAAATGATGACATACACATGGCCAACAAGCATATGAAAAAATGCTCTATATCACTAATGATTAGAGAAATGCAAATCAAAACTACCATGAGATAACATCAGAATGGCCATTATATAAAAGGCAGAAAATAATAGATGTTGGGGAGATTATGGAGAAAATGGAATGCTTAGACAAGGTTGGTGGGAATGTATGTTAGTTTAGCCACTGTGGAAAATGGTTTGGAGGTTTCTCAAAGCACTTAAAACAGACCACCATTTAACCCAGCAATCCCATCAGTGGGTATATACCCAAAAGAATACAAATTGTTCTACTAAAAAGACACATGCATGTGTATGTTTATCACAACACCATTCACAATAGTGAAGGCATGAAATCAAACAAGATGCCTATCAACAGTGGACTGGATAAAGAAACTATGGTACAAATACACCATTTAATGCTATGCAGCCATAAGAAAGAATGAGATCATTTCTTTTGCAGAAACATGGATAGAGCTGGAGGTCATTATCCTAAGCAAATTAACACCAGAACAGCAAACCAAATACTGTATGTTATCACTTCTAAGTGGGAGCTAAAGATCGAGTACACATGGATACAAAGAGAGGAACAATAGATACCAGGACCTACTTTAGGGTGGAGGTTGGGATGAGGGTGAGGGTTGAAAACTACCTATCTAGTACTATGCTCTCTGAGTATCGAAATCATTTGTACACCAAATCCCAGCACCACACAACTTACCCTAAAAAAATTGCACATACACCCCCAAACCTAAAATACAAGTTGAAAAAGAATATATATAAATCTAAAACAAAAGAACCCCAGAGTTTGCAAATTTTAAAAACAAATATTAAACATAGTTGTTTTAGGTAGAGCACAGTGGCTCGCACCTGTAATTCCATCACTTCGAGGGGCAGAGGCTGAAGGGTCACTTGAGCTCAAGAATTGGAGACTGAGAACAGCCTGGGCAGCACAGCAAGACTCTGTCTCTACAAAAAAAATAATATAAAAAATAGCCAGGCATAATTGTGCATGCCTGTATTTCCAGCTACTCAGGAGGCTGGTGTGGAAAGATTGCTTGAGCCTGGGAGGTTGAAGCTGCAGTGATCTGTGACCATGCCACTGCACTCTATCCTGGGCAACAGAGTGAGACCCTGTCTCAAAAAAAAAAAAAAATCATTGTTTTGGTTTAATATTAAATTTTGCATTTTCATTCATGAATTGTCCTACTCCTTCACAAAACCAGTGTAATTAACAGAATATGGTAATTGAAGGAATACTGAACTGAAAATCCACTAAATCAGAGAAACCTTATTTGGGTACTTACTTTCCCACAAATGGAGTAACATTTAGAAGGGGCTTCATCTTCTGGTTATTAGTTTCTTCATCTCAAAACTGAAAGGGAGGTGGCAGATAACCTAATAATCCTGTTCTCATGGACATAAGAGTTCATGATATAAAAGCTGATATTAGAATTATTGAACCATGCTGTTTAACTCCCATGAATAGGAGACTAACTACATTATTTCTGGATGTTGTTCGAAATAATCATCTCAAAGTCTCTGAAATTTAGAAAATAACTGTTTCCACAAGCTGCAGTGTTATAAGGAAATATGGCAGAGCTCAATATCAGTCTTATGTCTTTTGTAGGGAATTTCTCATTTCATAGTTCATTGTGAGAACCAACTCTTATTGGCATATTTTTCCTATGTCGATATATGCTTCTGTTATTATTCTGAACCTTTTACGGCGCAAGCTACAATTTAAATAAGTGTGGGAGGACATAAAATTTTGGACACCATAAATGTAATTTCAAATGCTTCTCTTAAGCGAAGAAAGAAAAGAATATAAAAGTTTCTGTAAGATGGGCTGCCTTGGGTATGTAGAAGTCACACATGTACCAAATATATGTATATTAATAAATTAAGACAGGACACAGTTGATAAGTGATCATCTTAAGAGGCAGCTGGAGGAATTGTAAGGGTCTCTAAGGAAGATTTAAGCTCCTTGTCAGCTGACACCGTTGGACAAATACAGTATGTGGGAGACATGTACAGTAATGAATGTGTGTGCAAGGCCAACTCTGTAAAAAGCCATTCTGTTATGGGCTAAATCCAGCTATTTTTACTATAATTGTTACTTTGACTCGTTCTTCTGAGATTTACTGCATGATTTTCTCCCTCTCTGGGGACTGACCTTCTGTGAGAAGCAGGGAGGATGAGTTCCTTGAGAAAGTGAAGAAACAGAAAACAACAGAACTAGATTCAGTGCATGGAGAAAGTAAGAGGATGCTCATGCTTCTGGTAGAGCAGTGAAGCAGGTTGTTGCCACCCACTGCCTCCAGAAACGCATCAGCTAAATCCAGGGTGCAGCTTTAATAATAGCTTTAATAATAGTAGTATTTATAAAACATTTCTCTGTAAATAACTTAAAGCATTTCCCACTCACAATCTTATTGTGCCTGGGTAGGCTCAGCTACACTACCCCAGTTAGGCAGAAAGCATAAATTAGTGAGTTTCAGCTTTGAGGACCATTGTTTATTTATTACTGTAGAGTGCAGAGAACAGAGAAGCAGAAAACACACAGAGCTTTAAAAGCTCATGATGAACTTACTTCCTTATAGTTTGCCATTTTTCTTCCCTTCATGTGCGAAAATAAACTAAAAACTCCACAAACCTTTTCTCAAATTTTGAACTAAATTTTGCAACTTTGAAAGTAAGTTTTAGTAGTTTCTCAGCCTTTTTCTCCTTTGCCATGTAACTTCTTTTCCTGCTGCATTTTAAATGACCTTAGATCACAGCTGTGCTTTATAGGCTCTGTATTTTAAAAAATCACTCAGATTTTTAATTTCAGTTCTTAAATCTCAGGATTCTCATATATACTCTATCATATCCACTAGTTTTCAAGGATGAGGGACTGATAGAATCAAAGAAAAGAAATCGATCTTTAAAAATTTCTTAATTATAAGCAGTACCAATAATACAGGTATAAACATGACCTCTGAGTTCTTTTTCAATATGCACACAAACTTAAAAAATCATCATATATAATTTTTTATATCCCTCCTCTAATACTCACTAACATGCTGTGATATTTCTTTGAAATTCAGCATAAATCTGTTTGTTTTCACCTACTGAAGTGTTCCTTTCCTCTCTTCTCTGCCCACCTTGGCAGTGTGGAATTCAAAAGTACCCAAGATAGGAAATCAGTTCAGTGACTCATTTTCCAAATTTTCCAAAGATGCAGCAAGGCGTGAATACATTCAGTGAAGAATGTTGACTAATAGATGATGCGTACAAGATGATTAACTTTTAAAAAATATTTATCATGTGTATACATTTTAATGCAGGAGGTTCTATCAATGGGTGGTTTGGAAAAGAAACCATAACAAGTGTGGAATCCTTCCTAACAGTTTTATTTGTTATGATCTTTCATTTCCTCACAAGGAGATGAAATTTTGAAGAACACATATACTAAACAAGATTTAAAAATCTGCCTGCTCATAAATAGCTCATGCCTGTTACTCAGCTATTTTCAAATTATATATACTATTACTATCTATAAATATGATTTAAGTTGATATAAAAATGCAAATATTATCTCTAAATAAAGGAAACATCATTTTGGATCTTGAAAAGGTTTTGAAGAGCTCATCAAATGACCTAATTTTACGGAAATTTTAATGTGTTGCACAGAAAATTACTCTTGTGATAGAAATTTCAGCTTTACCACATGTCAAGCTTCTCTACTCGGTCAACATTCTGTCGTTCATGCAACCACAGGAATGTTGGTGTGAAAATATATAGTTATATAATGTGTGATGAACTGTGCCATCCGGAGGCATTTTATAACACACCCTTTATTTGTTTCTGAACATTTTCCTGGATGCTTTACAGAACTCATTGCTAGAGCCAAAGTTGTCTTTCTCCTTAGACAGACTTTGACCCATGTTCAATAAAAAGTCATCTAAATGTGTGCCTGATTTTTAAAATTCTAATACCCATTCCCTTGAATCAATCTGGATGGAAAAGAAAAGTGAACAAAATTGTTCCAATATGTTATAAACACTCTCAACTTCATGTGGAAATTCTTATTTAAAAACCCTGTAGCCATATTTTTAGCGGAAAATAAAGAAGGAGCAGATGTATCATAATTTTTTCATCTTGGTTATTACATTAGAAAATGTAAGTAACTTATTTTTTAAACTGAAGATTGAAATCATGATTCTTTAATTGAGATTAGAAAAATACATTTTCAGAGTTCAGAAATAAGTGATCGTATTTTTCTCTTGAAAATAATATGGAACATTCAATGTGATTTTCCAAACAAGAATGCAATAATTTCTTAGCTTTCATCACGTTAATACCACTGTGTCAATAATAATAGGGTGATTTGCAGCAGGGCTTAAGAGAGTAACTATATTACCACTTTTTTTCTTATTTGTCTTTTTTTCTATTTTCTTGGATTTCTGACACAAAGAAAGATATAATTTTCATTAATAATTTTTTCTCTACATCTTTGTCAGTCTCTTGTTTTCTCTGGATATATGTGTGTGTGTATGCATGTATAATGTAGGTATTATATGCATGTATATTTATAATTGTTTTAATTATTCTATATCTTACATATATTACAAGTATTTTTATTACAGAAAATGAATAATCTTCTTAGAATTAAGTTGCCATGGCAGTTTTAGAAGAGTTTGACTGATTCTATTGACACACATAATTCTCGTGGTTTCATAATTGTTGGTTTTCTGGCTACGCATGTAAAATTTGAAAGTTGAATGATGTATCTTATAGAGAAGGCAGCTTTCAACTAAGACTAAACTGTGTTCTAAAACTCAGTGGCATAATCTATGCAGTTCGTTGATTAAATATGTTTTACTATGCTGTGTTTTATTCCTGGATGGAAATCACCCTCAAATATTTATTTCTGAAAATAATCCTAGGGAATACTTTAGGAGAAATCCAAGCAAACACTAGAAGGAGATCACCAAATCATCCATGCATGTGATCATTATATTATATAATATGACTGTGGATAACATAGAGTGACTGTTCCTTCAGCTGATTACTACATTTTTTGAACTTTGACTTTCCCAACTGTGAAAGTAAATTTGCTGGCACAGATAAATACTAAGAAATATAAACATGTTTATCTCTCTCATTAATACTCTCAATAAACATTTATTGAATACTATATTAAGATGAAAAAGTTTCAATTTAATCTCGGTTTAAAAAAATTCTCCCTTAGTAACTTTAGCAATAATATAAAAAGGAGAAGGTATAAAGTTGCACTAGATGGCAACCAGTTCATTGACAATTAAATTTATGCCCTCTTTCCAAGTTCCCCACTTAGGACTGAATTTTAACAACTGTAGAAGTTGAGCAAAAATAATTATAGAAAAGAATGGAAGCGCTAAGCTGATTAAATTGTGAATTAAACTGTACAATGTACATTGAATAACAAATTCAGTTATAATATTTCAAATATATATTTTATAATAAATCTGAATTTTATGAATAATATCCACTTTGAGTAGAATATTCTCACTTAAAATTTTTCTAATCCCTGATTAAAGATGGAAAAAATTATTTTTTCCCTCAAGAAGCCCTTCTCAAAAGTCAGAAAGGGTAAGAAATGTTGCAAAATGAATAAATAATCAAAGATAAAGAGAATGTGCGAGGAAATAAGAGCCACAAAATTTCAGAGCCCAGCAGTTCAAGGCTGCAGTGAGCTATGATTGTGCCACTGCACTCCAGCCTAGGTGACAGAGGTAAACATCCACTCAAAAAAAGAAAAGAAAAAAAGTAGGTGGCCAAAATGTTCTTGACTCAACATGCTTAAGAAAGAAAATCTCTAATGCAGCAGAGGAGAAAGCTAAGATGCAATCCGTTACATACCATTATATGACACACACAAAAGTTGATAGCACTTGTCACTTTGGAAATGACAACACAACTGGTACTGAAAAAGGGAGAACTGATCAAGCGATTGTTGAAGAAAAGATTAAAATGAAGCTAAGAAGAAATCCCCAGATGATTTTTGACACTTGGTAGTGAAAGTCACAGCACCAGAAACCCAAAGTTTAGCTTCTGGAGAATGTGAAGAGAACTATTCCTGGGATCAACAAACAGCGAAGGTAGAGACACACGCTGAACATTGGGAAAGCAACTGAACATCTACACCCTGAATACAGAGGCCCTTCTTATCCCTTCCCCAGCTGTTAAAGCTGACTTGTTTTCCCCCAAAATTAATATATTGAAGCCCTAAACTTCAGTACCTCAGAATGTGATTGTATTTGAAAGGCCTTCAGTGAGGTGACTAAGTTAAAAATGAAGTCATAAGTGTGGGCCCTAATTCATCCCAACCTGAGTCCTTGTGAGAAGGGGATATTGGGACACACACAGAGACACCAGGGATGTGTGTGCACAGCAGAAAGACAAGGTGAGAATACAAAAAGAAGGTGACTATATGCAAGTCAAGGAATGCAGCCTCAGAAAACCCAAATCTGCTACACATTGATCTTGGACTTCTAGCTTCCAGATCTGTGAAAACACATTTCTGCTCTTTAAGCCATCTTGTTTGTGATATTTTGGTATGGCAGTCCCAGCAAGCCAATATACCAGTGAACTTCAATAACACTGACAACTTCTGGGTGGAATGATTGGAAGAAACTTCTATGGGGACAATGTTTATTGCTATAACCACTTAATTTCAGTTTTTAAAAATCATGGAAGAAGATATTCAATTGCCATAACTTGCATCACATATTCTAGTACTTTTAGAAACGGCAGATGTATGATAAATATATTAAATTGAATAGAGTTAGAAAGTTACAATTTTAATCCAAGTTTGCTTATCACTACATCACTAATTATATTACTATTTTCTAAGATGTTTGAAATGCATAGAAAAATATTTTGCAAAATTTTAAAATTGTAACCATGTAAACATTTTATTCCATTATTTGGGTGTGTCTTTAGAAATACAGGTTTAAAATATATTAGAACTTTAAGAACTTCATGTATCTGATGATCTGCCAGATATCACAGTATATAATTGGCAAATATTATTAGCAGATGTATTTATAGGACACATTTTAAATCATAGCACTGTGTCTCATCTAAACAAAAATAGAACTAATAGATTTTCAAGTCTGAAATTTTCAATTTAAAGAAGAAAGCTGAGATCAAAGAGGCATGCAGGCAATGAGTGACAGAACAAGATCTAGAATTCAGGCCTTTGGAATATAAATTAAGAACACTGATCTAATCACAAGGAAAAAGTACTCAGTGTGTTGTAAAAATTCTCTTAGCTTTTCTCCATATTGGGTCTAATGTAGATTTCACATGATATATTTTTGGTACTTTTAAGGATTTATGGCTTTGTCACAAATGGTTAAAGATGTTAAAAATAAAAATATACGGGAATGTCAATTTTGAATAGTAATTCTCTGTACCTTTGTGTGTAAATTTTTCAACTGCTTTCACCTTCTTATGGTATTTGTTGTTCTCCCAGAAATGTATGCGTTTAGATACCCCGAAGTAGTATGGATGTCCCCTCCAAATCTCATGTTGAGATGTCATCTTCAGTGCTGGAGGTGGGGGGTGGTGGGATGTATTTGTGTCATGGTGGTAGATACTTCGTGGCTAGGTGCTATACTCACCATAGTGGGTGATTTCTCATGAAATCTGAACATCTGGGGATTTAAAAGTGTGTGACACCTTCCTACCCTCTCCCTGCATTGTTCCTGTTTTCCTCAAGTAAACTGCCTTCTCTTGCTTTGTATTCCACCATTATTAAAACTTCCTGAGGCTTCTGGAGAAGCAGATGCCAGCACTATGCTTCCTGTACAGCCTACAGAACCATGATCCAATTAAACTTCTTTTTTATAAATTACCTAGTCTTACATATTTCTTTATAGCAACATAAGAATCACCTAATACATGACTCCACATAGCAAAGTTTGCATATTGCTCCATTCTTTTTTTAAAAACTTGGTGCCATCCTCACTTAAAATACAGTAATCTGTGTGGATGTGTTATTATATATACTACAGTATATATTTATTCAGAGTAAATGTCTAGTGTTATTTATAGGGATGCTCTCAATACTTTTAGCACAGTATTCTTCACAAATTATGTATTTGACAAATTACACAAGAGAGTAGACTAATGAGGTACTTGAAGACACCTTATTAACCAGATAAATGAAATTGGAATTCAAGGTAACTGGGTGAAGTAGTTGTAACTGTTCATCAAGGCAGTAGGATTCAAACTACCTTCAAGGGGCCAGGAGAATGTCAATTTTCATTGTCTGAGATGAGTGAATGCATGAGCAATGCCTCTCCAGCAGGACCATGGAGAGCTCTGTGGTTTGCAGTACATTTGCTCCAGGCTGCAAGCAGTTGGGTTGGCTTCACCCTTCTGGAGTTAGACTCTACAGGCTTAAAGGCATTCCAGCTAAACAACAAAGTTACTGGTACTTTTGAAAAAGATAAGAAACCCCGGACTCTTAAACTTCAGGGGGTGCTCCAGAGGCCATCTGTGTTTGAAGAATTTATGTGTAAAATCTGTTAAAGAGCTGAAGGCAATCAATCAGGACACAAGTAAAACTATTTAAACCTGAAGACTCTGTGTGTGTGTGTGTGTGTGTGTGTGTGTGTGTGTGTGTGTGTGTGTGTGTGTGTGTGGTTTTTTTTTTGGAGGGGGGAGGGGTTTACTTAAATAGAGCAATAAAAAAGCACATACACTAAACAGCAACTCACACATGTAAAGACAAAAACTGAGTAGTATCACATCCATAAAAAAGAATTAAAACGTATTTTGCAGCAATATGGATGCGGCTGAAGGCCATTATCCTAAGCAAATTAATATAGCAACAGAAACTCAAATACCGCAATTTCTCACTTAGAAGTAGGAGCTAAACATTGGGTACTCAGGGACATAATGCTGGCAACAGCAGAAACTGTGACTACTAGAGGCGGGAGAGAGGGAGAGGCAAAAGGGTTGAAAAACTAACTACCAGATATTATGCTCAGTACTTGGGTGAAAGAATCATTTGTACCCCAAACCTCAGTATCACTCAACATACCCAGGTAACAAATCTGCAAATGTAACCCCTAAATCTAAAATAAAACAGAAAAAGATGAGTAGTATAAAATATATTTTACTCCTTATTTACTAGAAATTTTTAGTATGTCCCTTTTTTAACTTAAAAAGGTGATTTGATTTAAATTGCTTTTTATTTTTGGAAAAAATGTATTATGAAACATTTGTATGTGTGCCAGATCCTTGACCCTCCACCCCTGCCTTATATGTAGCTATGCCTTCTCTTCACTCTTCCAAAAGCAGATAATTTGTATTAGAAAAAGCTTTGCATGACCTTTTAAAAATATATCATCTCCACTTGTACCATAAATAACTCTTACTTCTCTCTTTCCATTACAGAGATATACATCATGCCAGAAAACATAAGGAACTTAAAGGATGTGGATGTCAGTCTTTATTACACGTGATCTTTTTTCCTGAGTGCTCAATAAATTGCTTGCGCTGACTTTCAACTCACAGAATATTTAGTGAGGATCTGCTCTAATAATCTTTGGAAAAACAAAATGATCTTTCAGAAGGGGGTGACAATCATATTTATTAAACACTTATTGTGTACCTGACACTGTGCACGACATGCCCACTTTATTATATCCTGTGAGAATTGAACTTTTTTTAAAAGTGAGATGAAACCCATTGGAGAATTTTAAAAAAGAAATAATATGATAAGAGGTTGTTGGTATATTGCTTAATGATACAAGACCCAGAGTTACATTGCCTGGGTTTGAAATACTGACTGTTTAATTTGGACAACTACTTGACCTCTTTGTGGTGCAGACTTGATGCAAATAGAATTAGACTGTTTTATAGTGTTGTTTTGAGGAGTAAGTAAAAAAAGTAAAATAAATGGCCGGGCGTGGTGGCTCATGACTGTAATCCCAGCACTTTGGAGTGGATTGCCTGAGGTCAGGAGTTTGAGACCAGCCTGGTCAACATAGTTAAACCTTGTCTCTACTAAAAACACAAGCATTAGCCAGGTGTGGTGGCACATGCCTATAATCCCAGCTACTTGGGAGGTTGAGGTGGCAGAATTGCTTGAGCCCAGGAGACGGAGGTTGCAGTGAGCCGAGATCGAGCCACTGCACTCCAGCCTGGTGACACAGCGAGACTCTGTCTCAAAAACAAAAAATAAAACAAAACAAAACAAAAAAAGAGGAAAAGAACTGCAACATTATTTCTAATGTTTACTATATTTACTATAAAATATAATCTAAATTTTAATACATACTTCTGACTGCTGTGTAGAGCATGAATTATATGGGAAAGTTTGACATAAACAGACCAGTTAACAAAAAAAAACAAACTGCTGTAGTAGCTCAATACCAGATGATAGTAGCTTGGAAGCATAGTGAAGAGAGAAACATTGAAATGAATTAAAATGTATTTTGAGTTACAGTCCACAAAACTTGCTTAGAAATTAGATAGGGGTTAAGAGAAGAAAAGGGAGATAAAGGTTGGATACTATATTTTTGGCTGCAGGAACTGTGTGAATGATGGTGTCATTCTCCAAAATAGGAAGGACAAGGGAAGAAATAGATTTTTGGGAGAAATAAAACTTTCTTTTGTACATAATACAGGTGAAATGCCCATTAAGTATCAAAGTGAAGATAATGCCACATACATGTTTTCAGCTGTGGAAATACAGACACACTAAATAATAGCATTGGGTGTGGTTAGATTGCAGAAAAAATTGTCAAAAGTCACTTTTTAAAATTTCTATCTCTGTGTGTACATTTTTGCAGAAGGATGAGAAAAATGCTTTCTTAATCTTATAATCAAATTTAATATTACAATAATTTTTTAAACAATGTGTCTTTAAGAAAAGTATAGTATGAAGCATTTATCTTAGCTATTATTATGTTTTCTGATTTAGGTCATTGTTTTGTGAATGTTTGAAGCAAACGTATCATATGAAAGGTATTAATGCATATAAAGAAAATAAATCATCAAGTTTATTACCACTAGAAGAATTATATCTTATTCTTTGGTTTTCCAGAGTGTAAGAACAGTAAGAACAAAGGAAAAACAGGTGACTTCCATTCTTAAAGGCAACATTAATAATTCTGATGCTATATTTTCTTTCTAGAGAGAGACTTACATGCATTTTTCCCAAAAAATATGATTTTAAAAATAGGGCACAAAGATTATTATTGTACTAATGCTAGTATCTCATTGTACTAAGCATGTTTATAACTTTTAATCTGAATTCTCACTGTTAATTAATTAAGCACTTTTATTTTCCTTATTTTATAGGTAAGAGAACTGTGGCTCAAAGACCTCAATGAAATTGTCTAAGACAGTAACATTAGAGATTCAAACTAAGAATTCTTGGACTCTAAAACTTGAGCTCTCTCTTAGTAATTCTAACAATTTATATTTGTCTTAGAACTTGCTTTAGAAGATCAGATGTGTTATTCCTTGTTATTCCTTTAGGATCAGCTCTCCGAAGAAATTTCTCAGTTTGACATATGTGATTTTATTATGTTGGCCCAACGTAACAGAATGTATCTATCAATTCTTCATTTATTCAAGAAATAAATAGGTACTTCATATATATCTTTTAATATACGTGAAACATATGTGTGCATATGTATATGTATCTGTATATGTATACATATATATACACACACATATATACATATATTTTATATATATATATATGAATCACCTATTTGTGGATGCAGTATTCTAGATGCAACGAATAAAGCAGTGAAAAAACAATGTCCTCCTGCTGCAATACTGGGGAAGACAAAAACAGATTAAAAATAAATATTTAACATAATGTCAAGTAGCGATAAGAGCTATGGAGAAAAGTAAATCTAGATAACTTGTGGAGAGGAAGAGGGATGCTACTTGAGGTTGGTGGTGGTGAAGATTTCTATGACTGGTTGAATAAGAACCAGAATGAATTGTGGCAGTAGGGTTAGGGATATTTTGAGCAGAGACTCTGAAACTTGAGTTTACCTCAGAATCAACTGGAAGGCTTTATAAATCACAGATTTCTGAGTTTCTTATGCAGTAGCTCTGCAGCAGTGGAGCCTGAGAATTTGCTTTTCTAACGAGTTCCCAGGTGGTGCTCATGCTGCTTGCTCAGCGTCCATGCCTTGAAAGATACTGACCTACGAACGGCCTGCTCAGGGAGAATGACCAGATAATCATGTGCGAGGAGAAGGTTTGATGTTTCTGAGAAATAGTAAAGAAATGAGAATAACTCTATATTGGTGATAAGCTGGTTCATTCAGGGATATGTAAACACTAGTGAGCTTTAGCTTTTTTGGGGAAAACTTGAGGTTTTTGGAATGAGAAACGACATGTTAAAAACATTACTCTGACTTTTATGTGCAGAATAGTCAGCAATGAAGCAGTACAAGAAACAGAAAAATCAGCTGGGAAGTTATTTTAGTCCAGGCAAGAGAAGATGATGCCTTATTCTAGGTGGGGAAGTGGTGGAGGTGGTAAAAAGTGGTTCTATTTTAGATATTCTTTAAAAGCAGAGCTGATAGGATCTGCTGAAAAACTACATGTGGTTGGAAGGATTGAGAATGGCTCCAATTTGGGGAACGTGAGGCATCAGTGAATGGTATTATAATTTAAAACTTACAGAAAGTCAAAGAGAGCTATCGTTATATATAAAAAAAATAAAAAGCAACTCAATTTAAAATCAGACTCTGTCATTTACAAGAACAGTCCTGTAAGAAGTCAGAGGGCAAGGTGTACTAATCAGTGGCTGGAAGCCATTGCACCCGAGTTCTTAACACATCAATGTTACCACCTTCCTCTTATAACTGATTTGCTCAGCAAGGGAAGATAAGTCTTAAAAGAATATGTAGGGACAATGAGCTATCCTGATACTCAGCATAGAAGGAAAAGGTGGACATTACAAATTAGTATTTTTAAAAGAAGTATTTTAAAAGGGTGTTGAGATGTCTTTGAAAGAGGGTGAAGTATGTTTGAAAACAAGGGAAAGACAGCATTTATAAAGAAAAACAGGGAAGTGTCATATTGAAGATCTTTGAAAATGTAATGATGCTTGTTTGAAGGAGGAAAAAAATCTCTTGGATTTTGAACTTCTAGATTGCATGACTTAA
Organism: Macaca nemestrina; assembly: GCF_043159975.1. Classification (NCBI taxonomy): domain Eukaryota; kingdom Metazoa; phylum Chordata; class Mammalia; order Primates; family Cercopithecidae; genus Macaca; species Macaca nemestrina. The sequence goes on from NC_092137.1 coordinate 40,734,104, forward strand.
AGTTTTCTTGATTATTGAGGGGCTGATTCTATTCTTGAAATGTGATATGAATAGAGATTTTAAAAATAACCCCAAATATTATCCTTTTAAGTTTTTTGGTATATGTAATTTTAAAATTTCTATTTATTTCAATATATATTACCTTTGCAGAAGGCCATGACACAGTAATAAATGTGGGTGTGTAGATCTATGTTTCAGCAGGGCAACAGGTAATAGGATGGAACCCTGAGTTTCCTTGTGTTCTTGCAATGCTGCTCCCATTGAAGTTCATGAGGCAAGATTCTGCACTTCTTAGCTGGGACCTTTAACAGTTGGGGCCAGCATCATTGCTCATGAACTGCAGGTTTAAAACCATCGGGAAACAAGGGAGATCACGCAGGGCTGCATCCATGCATGCTTACCTCGAGCTGAATCCAAACCAGCCCAGATCTGTTCTAGATCATCCTTTCTGATATCCAGCTTTTAATAAAATATTTACAAAATATATAACTGAAGATTATATAAATAATCATTCATGTTATGCTTTGGTACTTTCATAGCTTTATTTTTGCCCTTTAAAAAAAAATCTCTGAATGCATTTTACTGTATAAGAATCTAACCCTTTTTTAAATGATTAGGCAATTGTTATAATGTATTGAAAATTGATCCTTTTTATTTTTATATTAAATAAGTTGATTTAATTCTAAATCTATATGTATTATTGCAATCATTGGGGACTTTGTATTCTGTCCTGCTGCTCTACCTGTTATATATTACATCTGTACCATAATATATAACTTTGAAGATCTTGAAATGATACCTACTGAACTCTTAAGACAAAGAGTATAGAGATTCTTAATGGCTCTTATTTTTAAATATTAGCTTGTTTTCTTGGTTGTATACTCATTTTTTGCTAAGCCAAAGTTGGCAGAAAAACATGAGGTTCTTTGTGTTGATTTATATTAAAATACTCTCCAGGTATATTTACAAGTAGTTTTAAAATACACTAACTTAGGTTAAAGCACAAATACTATTATTACTTGTGACTTATTGAATTATGTCCCATAATCAGCATAATGAAAATCTATTATTTTTCAGTGATGACTTCCACATTGCAAATTTTGATGTAGCTTCTCTTTCATTTCATATAAACCTAGATTTAGAAACAGCTACAACAAAAACTGGGGATTAGGTTATTGCAAATAGATTTTTAATAATTTGATGAGTACTTTAATGGCACAGCATTCAACACAGGTCTAGAATCTGCTGATTAGAAATTCAAACAAGTTCAGCCTTATTATGGAAAGAAAAATAAACAGATTGCCAACTGTTCTACAGATAAGTTTTAAGTACTTATTGATACTTTTTGTTCTTTATCTTATGTGCAGTAGAATAAGATAAACAAGGGTTTACATTGTTACTTTGTATTATCTTGGACAATTTTCCTGATGTCTCAGCCTAATTTTAGGCTTTCAAAAACTGAGGATAGGTATACTCAACCCAAACATCTATTAGTGGATATTAAATGAGAAAACATGAGAGAAAGTGGGAGACCGTAATAGATGCTCATCACTTACAAATTAGATTCCTACACACAACTTCTCGTGCTCTCCGGTAACAGATCTAGACGTAATAGTAACACTGTTTACAATTCCCTCTAAGATAATGCATCTTACTAGGTAGCCTTACAGAAGTTGAATGAGTCTTTCCAAGGTACAGAGTTGTACCTCCAAAATGTTGTGAAGTGGGTAAAATTTGTCTCAGTTTCCCTCTGCATTTCACAATTCCTTGCCCTCACAGGAATTCAACCTCTTCCTCCTTCTCAGGCACACACTGGGATCCCTCTTCTCCATCCCTACTCTATCCAGGTGGATTGAACTATTGACAGTGATGTCACCACAGTCCGGCATGTTGATGTTTGAATAGGGAGGAAGATATCATGCAAGTCCATCTTCAACTGACACCTGTTATTCCCAATGCCTCAGTTTTCTCATTATTGGAAAAAAAAATGAGTCCATAGTAGAAGGTGTGGGTTGGAGGTATGATTATACTATGTTTCATTAACTTAATGGAAAAATAGCTAGACAGAAAATATGATTATTTTAAAAGATTGGACAGGAATGTGGAAAATTGATCATGATACCTTAACTGACAATACAACTAATAAAATATTCAGTCACTTCCTTAATGTCTGTATTTGTCCTAAATCATGACCCCTTTGGAGGAAGGGTTTGTGTCTGTTTGACTGACAAATTTACTTCCCTAAATGGGACATGTAGGCACAAGACACACAGTTGTGGAATGAACAAACGTACTTAAATACACATTAGGTGTAAATATGTATAACCAGTAAAACAATGTGAAAAATAAAAATAATGAGGGATAATGGATATTTTGCTCTTTTTGCAAAATTTAAACAGTTGTATTTTTTTTTAGTATTTTTAAAGATAATAAAACATGAGATGAGATTTAAAATATACTCCAGCTGTAAAATATGAGCTTAGATAGAGATAATTTGGAGAATAGAGGCCTCTTTCTGTTACCTCCAAAGTCCCATCGTTGGTAATCACTCCAAGAACTTGCCTTTAAAGAGAAAACAGGGCTTTCTGCAGCAGTGTCCTAGTTGTCCTTCCTGAAACATGGTGTGAGCCCTGCCTTGCAACCATGAGGATACACTTTCCCCTAGGCTGTTCCCACGATGAACTTACAATTCTAATTTGTTTTCTTACATCTTCAAAACCTCAGCCTCGCTATTTCTTCCCATTAAGCTTGTGCTGATGCAATCTGCTTGATGTTTTATGTGGCAATAAAGTGAGCACATTTAGATGATCATTAATCTATTTTAAAAGTTGAGGAGTGCCAGGGAGAACACTTATTTCTGTCTCATTCGGTATGTTGTTTAAGGCCAGGAATTTCTTGAATGTTTCTACAGTAACATATTACCAAGAAAGGAAAAGCGCATTGGTGCAAGCCTCACTTCATCTCGTGAATTACTGGCCTTGTAAAAATGATTGATTCTTTGAAATTAGATTCAAGCTCACAAAGAGTTTATCATTTTTACTTTAGAAATCTGCTTAACAAATAATATCCAAAAATAAGAAAACTGAAATTTATTAAGAAAATGTGTTTGTGAATCTGTAAAATTGCTTCTTAAAAATAGTACAGTAAAATAGTTTATCTTTTCTACAGGTGCCTGACTCATAAATCATGTTTTTTTTCTAAATAATTCATACCACTGTGTTAAAGATAGAGAGTATTTTTTAAAATTGTCATCAGATAACACATTTCTTTCAAATAAATACTATTTATAAAAGTAAGATCATCAAAAAATAAGATATTCATTAAAATGATTAATTTAAAATGCATTTGAAATTAAATTGTGTCACATTTAAAAGAAAAATAAAAGATGTCAATTTGGGCTTTATCAAATAATGACATATTATCTTAAATGTTACAATTACAGAGCTATAAAGTGAAATTATTCTGGAAAAAATTTACTTAAATAAAATGTGATTATTTTTTACTTAATGGATGACTATTAAACAGATTGAGGTATGACAGTTTTGACAAGACTTTGGTTTTATGACTACTATATGCTTACACTGACCATTACGTCATGTGTTTAACGCTATCTTATATTAAGTGCGTACAGTCTTCTCTGTAGGGAAAACGTTTATGGTCTCTTAAGTAATTCCCTCCTCTATTTCTTTAAATTCAGAAGATATTGAAGTAAGAGAAACATAGCACACCTAAGTAGGTTAGTGTGGAAAATACATAATTATGGTCAGAATAAAAGTCACTCTGATCTACTACTTTTAATTTAGAGGAAGCCTATTGGTGAAGAAATTCAGTTATTGGAGTTTTATGAGAACATTTAAAATCTAGTAAGCACAGCTTATGCCACATTTATGTTTCTTGACTGTATAGAGAATTATAAAAAGAAGTTGAAAGAACAAAATTGCTATTAAGTATTAATTCTTTTATGTTTCATAAATGGGTCACTATGAAGTAAGCAAATTTCATTAAAGATCTTAATTCTTTGTTGCTTAGAAAAACATTATGAAACAAAAATTTGTAAATTTTCCTCATAAAAAATCTACATAAAATCTTTCATTCAGCGTAATGTCGATGCTGCAGAGTATTATTGTTCCATAATAATCATACAGAGAACTAGAGAGATGTTGTAATTTTTTAACGGGACTTTATTTTTAGTGAGAACTTTTGTTAGTACTCATTAATAGAATCAGAAAGTGAACTTTGTTTTTTATTTAACTTGAATTTCTATCACATTTATTGGGTGGATTGAGGCCTTTACTTCTTCACTGTAAACTTTATATTTAAATGTTTTATTGTTAATAAAGTGAATTTTTAACTTATGGTGGCTTGTCCATTTTAAGATCAATTTTAAGATATGTCTTGATATAAGAATGAGAGTGTGTGGTTTTCTGTTTTTCTTTTGATCTCTATGAACAATTCAAATATTCTTTTAAAGGGTCTAGAAGAGTAAGCTAGGCAGTAAAAAGGTCTAGGTAAAGGTAGAAAAATAGGTAAACAACAAAGAAAGTAAAAACAAGAATCTCAGGATGACATGGGAATAATTCATTCAAAAGAAAATTAAATGCTGCTGTGGTGAGAATCCCCATCACCTGGACCACATCTGTAACTGAAGTTTTCTGTTGACCCGCCAAGGCTGAAAGGCAACATTTGAGTGTTTTATCTATGTGGCCTTCTGCTCTCAGGAAAGGCTAGTGTTGTCTTAGCAACTTTCACAATTATGTTGCCAGCAGGACCCTCCCAGAATCTGAGAGATAAATTATGAGCCCCTTCCTTCCCCAGAGACAGCAGTAATTGTGAAATGTGTTACACAACACACATGCTGAAGTTCTAAGGGAGGTCACCTCAACAATTTAGTAAAATAAGGTTGAAATTTGATATATATCAGATATGAGCATGAGAGAACACTTAGTTACCAGATAATGTAGTGAGAGTTGGAGATGATTCTCCATAGATAACTAGTTTTATCTAGAATAATCTAGAAGCCTTTATTTGAAAGAGCAGGCTTTGTTTGTTAAATAAAAACTCTTCATTATATTGTCTCTTGAAAGGTAAATAGGAGAAAACTAAAATTCTACTGTGCCAATTTAAAGTATTTTCTTCTAAAAGGTTTTATTTTATGGCCAAAAGATAACTGTGAAATAGACAACTCTATGTTTATTGAGGGTGAATCTCCAGCCTGGGGATGCCTTATGAGGTCTGCAGGCAAGCAAGTCAAAGTAGGAGTGTATACAAGACTTACTGGTTTCCAGATAGTGTGTGAGTATGTGTGTGTGTGTGTGTGTGTGTGTGTGTGTGTCAGAGAGAGAGAGAGAGAGAAAGAGAGAGAGAAAGAGAGAGAATGAGAGAGAGAGAGGACACACACAGAGAGTGACTGCATGGGCAAAAACTGGAGAAATAAAAGGAACCTCAGTGCTTATTTGCACGTGTTTTATGAAGAGAAGAGGAGAAGAGGAAAAATAAGGAGAAATTAGACAAAAGTTAATGTTTTTACCTCAACACAAAGCAGAACTGGGGACATAAAGAGAGTGGAAATAACTCTTCCTGCCATATCTAAAATACAGCTGAAAAGAGATACCATCAGCCTTATAGCACATGGTAAGCTTCAAGACATTCAGGACTGACCTAGTTCCCAAAGAAGGGTAACAGACAAAGAAAATGTCCACAGAAAATGCATGCAGCCTCATTTATTTGAGGTGTTAAGAAATCCCTGAGAAGTGATTTTTGAAGATCCCAGTCTAATCATAATGACTTCCCAAATGTGGCCAATTATAAGTGTCAGACTATTGCCAGCTCAAGTTGCCATTCTGGAGTATTCTAACACTTGGCATTTAATTCCTAGTCGGGCTATATTACTCAGATTAATCATGTTGACAAAACTGATGTTGACGATTGCAATTTGAAGGATTCCTTTTTTTAGTATTTAAAGTTTTTTAGTTAATGGTTCTGGTTTTATTCTACATTTAAGGAACATGTTGACCCTGTAGTTAATTTTATTTTCTTTGGCCTCTATTCTACTTTGAATGTGAGACATTTTCATCTTCACAATCTATAATAATTCCTGGTCTGGAAATGAGTTACCCTAATCACATAGCACCCATGAAGAAATCAGACAAACTATTTTCAGAAATAAAGTTAAATTTGGATAGTTCACCTTATTAACTTCATTCCTGAATTATACTTTCTTCTGTAGTAATAGGTCAGGGAGGTTAGGAGTGGTGAGTAAAACAAGACAAAAGAAAAGAAAGAGGAAAAATACCCTCTAATGTTTCAAGCTATGCAGGAGAACATTTTCAATATGTCATATATCCAACTCAGTGGTAATGTGAAGTATTAGACAACAGTATATTCACTTTAAATTAATTATTGTATGCAGTTGGTGAAATTGGATGCTCCTTAATTTTACAGTATAAGAAACTTCCACTTGAAAGACTGTCTTATATTAAAGTATATTCTGTTAGGAAGTAATAAAAAATATATAAGTGAAACATTAGAGTTGAATAGTTGACAAACACATGGACTTAACGATGAAGAGAACTATATTTTATGGGCTGTGTGTACTGCAAATATTCTCATATATATGTTATTATAGTTTCTACAAGTTGAGATAGAAAAAAAAAACAGAATTAAGAAGTAGCTGGACTAAGAACATATAGGAAATGCACATATGTTTACTGACTTAAGTTACTATCAAACCTTCCCATGTAGTGAGTTCAAGTCACTCTTCCAGGTTTCTCTAACACTACATAATAAATTTTATAATAACATTTCATAGGAGTTCAGCTTAGAAATATTTGGTATATTTTGGTGAGTTATTGTGGTAGTAGGGATTTTTATGACTTCTGATACAATGCAAATTAATAATCTAATACATGTTAGAGAAGGTTTTTTCTTTTAGATTTTTCTATTTCTGCCTTTTCTCTACATGTAGCCTGTAGTTGCCACTTTTTATTGTAAACTTAATTGTCTACTTCAGAAATCTGTCAAGTTCCTTGAAAGCAGGGACTGTATCTTACTTAGATTGTATCTTTGGCAACAAATGCAAACCTGAATTCCAAGCACAGGAACTATGCATTTTCATCCAAATATGTCCTACATTCTAGGTCTCTGTGTATCTAGAAATAAACACTGATTTTTCAGCATTAATACTGAATTTTAAATATCCTCCCAAAAAATGAGGCAGAAAAGAGGTAAATTGGCAAGTTTGACTTACCATACCTCTCTTTCATGGAAAATGCTTAAATTCTTCTGTAAGTCTCAGTCGGATACTCATGTAAAGAGAAGTTATATAGATAGTAAAAAATTAAGGAAAATATTTTCACTGCCTCTTCTGAGAAATCAGCACAAATCCTCCTCTCCCTCTGTTCATTATTACTTACTCTCTCCAGTTCCAAAGCTATAGATAAAATACACTTAATTAATATATAAAGGTATATGAATCATTAATTTATAAGAAGTAGTCCAAATAATTCTGTGTGTATTTGAAGGGAAACTTGAACAAGTATATGATCTAGTATATATATCCTTCATAAAAACACACAGACACATTCATCATATATACCCTCTAACACACACACACTTAAGTTATACTAATTACCAATAAAGAATTAAAATAATAAAAAGAATATATGTATTATATGCATAATATATGAGATAATATTTTCCAGTGAAGAAATGTTACTAAATTCTGAATTAGTATTATTTTCATACAGGAATATTTTTGTCAACAATGAATGTCTCTGATATACATGATTTTAATATCATATTGAGATTGTTATTCAATTTTTTATTTGAATAAATAAACATATACATATATATTACTTAAAAATTACCATCATCTTTCATAGTGAGCAAATTCCAAAGTTTATCCTCTTGCTGTGAATTTAATACACTAAGCAAAATTACTAAGATTTCATTTCAATTAAGAAGGGAGTCTACCATATTTCCTTTCTCCCCTTTCCACCTAAAGGAGAGACAATGTGTAGGCTGCTCAATTATTGAAATTAATCTTTGGTATATCACAATGGGATCTATATTATCAAAGTCTCTTCTACAGACAAGACCAGACGAGTAACTAATATGGATTACTTACTCATTCATTGTAAGAGTTGAAGACAGCTGGACTTCCTGGGTCGAATGGGGACTTGGAGAACTTCTCTGTCTACCTAGAGGATTGTAATTGCAACAATCAGCACTCTGTAAAAACGCACCAATCAGCACTCTGTGTCTAGCTAAAGGTTTGTAAACACACCAGTCAGCACTCTGTAAAAATGCACCAATCAGTGTTCTGTAAAATGGACCAATCAGCAAGATGTGGATGGGGCCAAATAAGGGAATAAAAGCTGGCCACCCAAGTCAGCAGCGGCAACGTGCTCGGTCCCGTTCCATGCTGTGGAAGTTTTGTTCTTTCACTCTTGCGACAAATCTTGCTGCTGCTCACTTTTTGGGTCCGCACTACCTTTACAAGCTGTAACACTCACTGCAAAGGTCTGCAGCTTCACTCCTGAAGTCAGTGAGACCATGAACCCACCAGGAGGAACAAACAACTCTGGACATGCTACCTTTAAGAACTGTAACACTCACTACGAGGGTCCGTGGCTTCATTCTTGAAGTCAGCGAGACCAAGAACCCACCAGAAGGAATAAATTCCGGACATATTTTGGCAACCACTAAGGGATAATCACCAAGAGGTGAGTACCATCGGACCCCTTTCACTTCCTATTGTCCTATTTTTCCTTAGAGTTCGAGGCCTAATACCCGGCACCTATTGGCCAGTTAAAAGTGACTAGCGTGGCCACCAGACTAGAGACACAGAGGTCAAGCTTTCTTGGAAAGGGCTAACAACCCCCGACTCTTCAGAGTTGGGAGCATTGGTTTGCCTGGAACCAGTTTCCATGTTTCCTGTACCTCTGCGCTGAGCTGAGGGTTGACAGAGAGGAAAGCCATTCAGCTCTGGGGTCCCAACAACAAGTTGGTTGACCCTGTGGCCATGAGCGGAACTCTCAAAGTCATGTTGTCCAAGCGAGACTCACCCATCTATCCTATGTACCCTAACCCTTGCCTCCTGGGTCTTAGTGCCTGTCAGACAAACTTCCTCTTGCCTCTTTTCTCCAAGGCTAGTCCTGCTTCCAAAAACCACTCCCTGTCTCTGGTACTTTTCTTTTTTTTCTTTTTTTTTTTTTTTTGGCTTTTATTTTATTATTATTATTATTTTTTATTATACTTTAAGTTCTAGGGTACATGTGCATAACGTGCAGGTTTGTTACATATGTATACTTGTGCCATGTTGGTGTGCTGTACCCATCAACTCATCAGCACCCATCAACTCGTCATTTACATCAGGTATAACTCCCAATGCAATCCCTCCCCCCTCCCCCTCCCCCCTCCCCATGATAGGCCCCGGTGTGTGATGTTCCCCTTCCCAAGTCCAAGTGATCTCATTGTTCAGTTCCCACCTATGAGTGAGAACTTGTGGTGTTTGGTTTCCTGTTCTTGCGATAGTTTGCTGAGAATGATGGTTTCCAGCTGTATCCATATCCCTACAAAGGACACAAGCTCATCATTTTTTATGGCTGCATAGTATTCCATGGTGTATATGTGCCACATTTTCTTAATCCAGTCTGTCACTGATGGACATTTGGGTTGATTCCAAGTCTTTGCTATTGTGAATAGTGCCGCAATAAACATACGTGTGCATGTGTCTTTATAGCAGCATGATTTATAATCCTTTGGGTATATACCCAGTAATGGGATGGCTGGGTCATATGGTACATCTAGTTCTAGATCCTTGAGGAATCGCCATAATGTTATCCATAATGGTTGAACTAGTTTACAATCCCACCAACAGTGTAAAAGTGTTCCTATTTCTCCACATCCTCTCCAGAACCTCTTGTTTCCTGACTTTTTAATGATTGCCATTCTAACTGGTGTGAGATGGTATCTCATTGTGGTTTTCATTTGCATTTCTCTGGTGGCCAGTGATGATGAGCATTTTTTCATGTGTCTGTTGGCTGTATGAATGTCCTCTTTTGAGAAATGTCTGTTCATATCCTTTGCCCACTTTTTGATGGGGTTGTTTGTTTTTTTCTTGTAAATTTGTTTGAGTTCTTTGTAGGTTCTGGATATTAGCCCTTTGTCTGATGAGCAGATTGCAAAAATTTTCTCCCATTCTGTAGGTTGCCTGTTCACTCTGATGGTAGTTTCTTTTGCTGTGCAGAAGCTCTTTAGTTTAATGAGATCCCATTTGTCAATTTTGGCTTTTGCTGCCGTTGCTTTTGGTGTTTTAGACATGAAGTCCTTGCCCATGCCTATGTCCTGAATGGTACTACCTAGGTTTTCTTTTAGGATTTTTATGGTATTAGGTCTAACACTTAAGTCTCTAATCCATCTTGAATTAATTTTCATAGAAGGAGTAAGGAAAGGATCCAGTTTCAGCTTTCTACTTACGGCTAGCCAATTTTCCCAGCACCATTTATTAAATAGGGAATCCTTTCCCCATTTCTTGTTTTTCTCAGGTTTATCAAAGATCAGATGGCTGTAGATGTGTGGTATTATTTCTGAGGACTCTGTTCTGTTCCATTGGTCTATATCTCTGTTTTGGTACCAGTACCATGCTGTTTTGGTTACTGTATCCTTGTAGTATAGTTGAAGTCAGGTAGTGTGAAGCCTCCAGCTTTGTTCTTTTGACTTAGGATTGTCTTGGCAATGCAGGCTCTGTTTTGGTTCCATATGAACTTTAAAGCAGTTTTTTCCAATTCTGTGAAGAAAGTCATTAGTAGCTTCATGGGGATGGCATTAAATCTATAAATTACCCTGGGCAGTATGGCCATTTTCACGATATTGATTCTTCCTATCCATGAGCATGGTATGTTCTTCCATTTGTTTATGTCGTCTTTTATTTCACTGAGCAGTGGTTTGTAGTTCTCCTTGAAGAAGTCCTTTACATCCATTGTAAGTTGGATTCCTAGGTATTTTATTCTCTTTGAAGTAATTGTGAATGGAAGTTCATTCATGATTTGGCTCTCTGTTTGTCTGTTACTGGTGTATAAGAATGCTTGTGATTTTTGCACATTACTTTTGTATCCTGAGACTTTGCTGAAGTTGCTTATCAGCTTAAGGAGATTTTGGGCTGAGACAATGGAGTTTTCTAAATATACAAGCATGTCATCTGCAAACAGGGACAATTTGACTTCTTCTTTTCCTAACTGAAGACGCTTTATTTCTTTCTCTTGCCTGATTGCCCTAGCCAGAACTTCCAACACGATGGTGAATAGGAATGGTAAGAGAGGGCATCCCTGTCTTGTGCCAGTTTTCAAAGGGAATTTTTCCAGTTTTTGCCCATTCAGTATGATATTGGCTGTGGGTTTGTCATAAATAGCTCTTATTATTTTGAGATATGTTCCATCGATACCGAATTTATTGAGAGTTTTTAGCATGAAAGGCTGTTGAATTTTGTCAAAGGCCTTTTCTGCATCTATTGAGATAATCATGTGGTTTTTGTCTTTGGTTCTGTTTATATGCTGGATTATGTTTATTGATTTGCGTATGTTGAACCAGCCTTGCATCCCAGGGATGAAGCCCACTTGATCATGGTGGATAAGCTTTTTGATGTGTTGCTGAATCCGGTTTGCCAGTATTTTATTGAGGATTTTTGCATCGATGTCCATCAGGGATATTGGTCTAAAATTCTCTTTTTTTGTTGTGTCTCTGCCAGGCTTTGGTATCAGGATGATGTTGGCCTCATAAAATGAGTTAGGGAGGATTCCCTCTTTTTCTATTGATTGCAATAGTTTCAGAAGGAATGGTACCAGCTCCTCCTTGTACCTCTGGTAGAATTCAGCTGTGAATCCATCTGGTCCTGGCCTTTTTTTGGTTGGTAGGCTATTAATTATTGCCTCAATTTCAGAGCCTGCTATTGGTCTATTCAGGGATTCAGCTTCTTCCTGGTTTAGTCTTGGGAGAGTGTAAGTGTCCAGGAAATTATCCACTTCTTCTAGATTTTGTAGTTTATTTGCGTAGAGGTGTTTATAGTATTCTCTGATGGTAGTTTGTATTTCTGTGGGGTCGGTGGTGATATCCCCTTTATCATTTTTTATTATGTCTATTTGATTCTTCTCTCTTTTCTTCTTTATTAGTCTTGCTAACGGTCTATCAATTTTGTTGATCTTTTCAAAAAACCAGCTCCTGGATTCACTGATTTTTTGGAGGGTTTTTTGTGTCTCTATCTCCTTCAGTTCTGCTCTGATCTTAGTTATTTCTTGCCTTCTGCTAGCTTTTGAATGTGTTTGCTCTTGCTTCTCTAGTTCTTTTAATTGTGATGCTAGGGTGTCAATTTTAGATCTTTCCAGCTTCCTCTTGTGGGCATTTAGTGCTATAAATTTGCCTCTACACACTGCTTTAAATGTGTCCCAGAGATTCTGGTATGTTGTATCTTTGTTCTCATTGGTTTCAAAGAACATCTTTATTTCTGCCTTCATTTTGTTGTGTACCCAGTAGTCATTCAGGATCAGGTTATTCAGTTTCCATGTAGTTGAGCAGTTTTGATTGAGTTTCTTAGTCCTGAGTTCTAGTTTGATTGCACTGTGGTCTGAGAGACAGTTTGTTATAATTTCTTTTCTTACACATTTGCTGAGGAGTGCTTTACTTCCAATAATGTGGTCAATTTTGGAGTAAGTGTGATGTGGTGCTGAGAAGAATGTATATTCTGTTGATTTGGGGTGGAGAGTTCTATAGATGTCTATTAGGTCTGCTTGCTGCAGAGATGAGTTCAATTCCTGGATATCCTTGTTAACTTTCTGTCTCGTTGATCTGTCTAATGTTGACAGTGGGGTGTTGGAGTCTAAGTCTCTTTGTAAGTCTCTAAGGACTTGCTTTATGAATCTGGGTGCTCCTGTATTGGGTGCATATATATTTAGGATAGTTACCTCTCCCTGTTGAATTGATCCCTTTACCATTATGTAATGGCCTTCTTTGTCTCTTTTGATCTTTGATGGTTTAAAGTCTGTTTTATCAGAGTCTAGTATTGCACCTCCTGCTTTTTTTTTTTGTTCTCCATTTGCTTGGTAGTTCTTCCTCCATCCCTTTATTTTGAGCCTATGTATGTCTCTGCATGTGAGATGGGTCTCCTGAATACAGCAGACTGATGGGTCTTGACTCTTTATCCAGTTTGCCAGTCTGTGTCTTTTAATTGGAGGATTTAGTCCATTTACATTTAAGGTTAAGATTGTTATGTGTGAACTTGATCCTGCCATTATGATATTAACTGGTTATTTTGCTCGTTAGTTGATGCAGTTTCTTCCTAGCCTCGATGGTCTTTACATTTTGGCATGTTTTTGCAATGGCTGGTACTGGTTGTTCCTTTCCATGTTTAGTGCTTCCTTCAGGGTCTCTTGTAAGGCAGGCCTGGTGGTGGCAAAATCTCTCAGCATTTGTTTATCTGTAAAGGATTTTATTTCTCCTTCACTTATGAAACTTAGTTTGGCTGGATATGAAATTCTGGGTTTAAAATTCTTTTCTTTCAGAATGTTGAATATTGGCCCCCACCCTCTTCTGGCTTGTAGAGTTTCTGCCGAGAGATCTGCTGTTAATCTGATGGGCTTCCCTTTGTGGGTTACCCGACCTTTCTCTCTGGCTGCCCTTAAGATTTTTTCCTTCATTTCAACTTTGGTGAATCTGGCAATTATGTATCTTGGAGTTGCTCTTCTCGAGGAGTATCTTTGTGGCGTTCTCTGTATTTCCTGAATTTGAATGTTGGCCTGCCCTACTAGGTTGGGGAAGTTCTCCTGGATGATATCCTGAAGAGTGTTTTCCAACTTGGTTCCATTTTCCCCGTCACTTTCAGGCACCCCAATCAGAGATAGATTTGGTCTTTTTACATAATCCCATACTTCTTGCAGGCTTTGTTCATTTCTTTTTCTTCTTTTTTCTTTAGATTTCTCTTCTTGCTTCATTTCATTCATTTGGTCATCAATCGCTGATACTCTTTCTTCCAGTTGATCGAGTCGGTTACTGAAGCTTGTGCATTTGTCACATATTTCTCGTGTCATGGTTTTCATCTCTGTCCATTCGTTTATGGCCTTCTCTGCATTAATTATTCTGGTTATCAATTCTTCCACTTTTTTTTCAAGATTTTTAGTTTCTTTGCGCTGGGTACTAATTCCTCCTTTAGCTCTGAGAAGTTTGATGGACTGAAGCCTTCTTCTCTCATATCGTCAAAGTCATTCTCTGTCCAGCTTTGATCCGTTGCTGGCGATGAGCTGCGTTCCTCAGTTGATAATGCAGAAATCACCTGTCTTCTGTGTCGCTCGCGCTGGGAGCTGGAGACTGGAGCTGTTCCTATTCGGCCATCTTGCTCCGCCCCGCTATTCAAAATTGTCTCTGGTACTTTTCTAGTTTCTCTTATAAGAATGATTTCTAATATAAACTTCAAGACTGTGTTACTTTCTTTAGGCACCTGGGCTCACCAATCAGAAAGACATAATTTTTGCCCTAAGGCCTGTCGGGGCAGGGGACTATCTGGAATTTTAGGATCCTTTCTCAGACTAGCAGGCCTAATAAAAGCTATTCCTGAAACTAGGATATGGGGAGCTTCAGAAATGTATCCTTCCTATTCAAGTGAGGACAAAAGACGTCACTCTTCCAACCCTAGAGATCCCTTCCTTCCCTCAGGGTATGGCCCTTCACTTCATTTTGGAGGCATAACATCTTTATAGGACACGAATAAAGTCCCAATACTAACAGGAGAAAGCTGAGGACTCTAACAGGTTTTCGAGAATGTGTCAGTGAGGACCACTACATTTTTGGTCCTCTTTGTGGTCTAGGAGGACAGGCAAGGGTGCAAGTTTTTGAAAATGTATCAGTAAGGGCCACTAAATCCGACCTTCCTTGGTCCTCCTCACGGTCTAGGAGGAAAACTCGTGTTTCTGCTGCTGTGTCAGTGAGCACAACTATTCCAATCAGCAGGATCCAGGCACTGTTGTGGGTTCTTGGTTAAGAGGTGCTTCTGCTGTTGTGTCGGTGAGCGCAACTATTCTGATCAGCAGGGTTCAGGGACCATTGCAGGTTCTTGTGCAGGGAGGAAACAAACCCCGTCTTTCCCGTTCAGATGGGAAACACTCAGGCATCAACAGACTCACCCTTGAAATGCATGCTAAGCCATTGGGACCAATTTGACCCACAAACCCTGAAAAAGAGGTGGCTCATTTTTTTCTGTACTGTGGCTTGGCCCCAATATTCTCTCTCTGATGGGGAAAAGTGGCCACCTGAGGGAAGTATAAATTACAATATTATCCTGCAGCTTGACCTTTTCTGTAAGAGGGAAGGCAAATGGAGTGAAATTCCTTATGTTCAAGCTTTCTTTTCATTGAAGGAGAATACACAACTATGCAAAGCTTGCAATTTACATCCCACAGGAGAACCTCTCAGCTTACCCCCATATCATTTCCTTCCTATAGCTCCACTTCCTATTAATGATAAGCCTCCTCTAATCTGTCCCACCCAGAAAGAAATAAGCAAAGAAATCTCCAAAGGACCACAAAACCCCCTGGGCTATTGGTATGTCCCCTTCAAGCTGTAAAGGGAGGGGAATTTGGCCCAACCCGGGTACATGTCCCCTTCTCCCTCTCTGATTTAAAGCAGATCAAGGCAGACCTGGGGAAGTTCTCAAATGATCCTGATAGGTACATAGATGTCCTACAGGATCTAAGGCAAATCTTCGATCTCACTTGGAGAGATGTCATGCTATTGTTAGACCAAACCCTGGCCTTTAATGAAAAGAGTGCGGCTTTAGCTGCAGACCGAGAGTTTGGAGATAGCTGGTATCTTAGTCAAGTAAATGATACAATGACAGCTGAAGAAAGGGACAAATTCCCTACTGGTCAGCAAGCCATCCCCAGTATGGATCCCCACTGTGATCTAGACTCAGATCTTGGGGACTGGATTCATAATCATCTGTTGACCTGTGTTCTAGAAGGACTAAGGAGAATTAGGAAAAAGTCCATGAATTATTCAATGATGTCCACCATAACTCAGCGAAAGGAAGAAAATCCTCTTGCCTTTCTCAAGTGGCTTCCGGAGGCCTTAAGAAAATATATTCCCCTGTCACCTGACTCACTCGAAGGTCAATTGATTCTAAAAGATAAGTTTATTACCCAATCAGCCACAGACATCAGGAGAAAACTCCAAAAGTGATCCCTGGGCCCTGAACAAAATCTGGAGGCATTATTATACCTGGCAAGCTTGGTGTTCTATAATAGGGACCAAGAGGAAAAGGCTGAAAAGGAAACGAGAGATCAGAGAAAGGCCACAGCCTTACTCATGGCCCTCAGAGAAACAAACCTTTGTGGTTCAAAGGAGACAGAAAATGGAGCAGGCCAATCACCTGGTGGGGCTTGTTATCCGTGTGGTTTGCAAGGACACTTTAAAAAAGACTGTCCAATGAGAAACAAGTTGCCGCCTCACCCATGTCCACTATGCTGAGGCAATCACTGGGAGGTGCACTGCCCCAGAGGACAAAGGTTCTCTGAGCCAGAAGCCCCCAACCAGATGATTCAACAACAGGACTGAGGGCGCCCAGGGTACGCACCAGCTCATATCATCGCCCTCACTGAGCCCCGGGTATGTTTAACCATTGAGGGCCAGGAAAATGACGTCCTCCTGGACACTGGTGCAGCCTTCCCAGTGTTAATCTTCTGTCCCAGACAATTGTCCTCAAGGTCCGTTACCAACCAAGGAATCCTGGGACAGACTATAACCAGGTACTTCTCCCACCTCCTCAGTTGTAATTGGGAGACTTTGCTCTTTTCACACACCTTTCTTGTTATGCTTGAAAGTCCCACACCCTTATTAGGGAGGGATATATTAGCCAAAGCTGGAGCTATTATCTACATGAATATGGGGAACAAGTTACCCATTTGTTGTCCCCTGCTTGAGGAGGGAATCAACTGTGAAGTCTGGGCATTGGAAGGAACAAACTCAAGCTCCAGTCTTAAGCCTTCTCACAGGACAAAAACTTCTCTTTATATGTCACAGAAAGAGCAGGAATAGATCTTAGGGTCCTTCCTCCGACTAGTGGGACAACCCCACAACCAGTGGCATACCTAAGTAAGGAAATTGACATAGTGGCAAAAGGCTGGCCTCGCTGTTTATGTGTAGTTGTGATAGTGGCCATCTTAGTGTCAGAGGCTATTGAAATAATACACGGAAAGGATCTCACTATCTGGACTACTCATGATGTAAATGGCATACTAGGTACCAAAGGAAGTTTATGGCTATCAGACAACCGCCTGCTTAGATACCAGGTGCTACTCTTTGAGGGACCGGTGCTTCAAATACACCCGTGTGCGGCCCTCAACCCTGCCACTTTTGTCCCAGAGGATGAGGAACCAATTGAGAATGACTGCCAACAAATTATGGTCCGGAATTATGCCACCCAAGAAGATCTCTTAGAAGTCTCCTTAGCTAATCCTGACCTTAACCTATATACCGATGGAAGTTCATTTGTGGAGAATGGGATACGAAGGGCAGGTTATGCCATAGTCAGTGATGAAACAGTAGTTGAAAGTAAGCCTCCTCCCCCAGGGACCAGTGCCCAGTTAGCAGAACTAACGGCACTTACCCGAGCCTTAGAACTGGGAAAGGGAAGAAGAATAAATGTGTATACAGATAGCAAGTATGCTTATCTAATCCTACATGCTCATGCTGCAATATGGAAAGAAAGGGAGTTCCTAACCTCTGGGGGAAGCCCCATTAAATACCAGAAGGAAATCATGGAGTTATTGCATGCAATGCAAAAATCCAAGGAGGTGGCAGTGTTACACTGCCAAAGCCATCAAAAAGGCGAAGGAGAGGGGAGAAAAGCAGCATAAGCAGCTGGCAGAGGCAGGGAAAGACCAACAGAAAGGAAAGAGAGAAAGAGACAGAAAATCAGAGAGAGAGAGAGGAAGAGACAGAGAGAGGAAGAGACAGAGAGACAAAGAGAGAAAGAAAGAGAGAGAAAGACAGGAAGTCAAAGAGAAGGAGACAGAGGAAGACAGCAAAACAGATAGAAAGTCAAAGAGAGACAGAGAGAGAGGAAAAGACAGATAGACAGAAAGTCAGAGAAAGAGAGGGGAAAGACAGAAAGAGAAGGAAGGAGAGAGAAAGAGACAGAAAGTCAGAGAGAGAGAAATAGTAAAGAAAAAACAGTGCACCCTATTCCTTTAAAAGCCAGGGTAAATTTAAAACTTATAATTAGTAATTGAAGGTCTTCTCCATAACCCTCTAACACTCCAATACCACCTTGTTGTCAGTGTAAACACCAATTCTAAGTTAATATGGACTGAATGAGGTTTTATTAATAGCAAAGAAAACTTAAAATCCCAAACTTAACAAGGCTTTCAACAAAAGTAAAGTTTTTGCTAAAAGTTAACAGTGTAACATGTATTATCCTAATACCACACACTCCCAAAGGATTTCTCAGATAGTTTGCAAGAAATAACGAAATCTATCCTTACTTTACAATCCCAAATAGACTCTTTGGCAGCAGTGACACTCCAAAACCGCGGAGGCCTAGACCTCCTCACTGCTGAGAAAGGAGGACTCTGCACCTTCTTAGGGGAAGAGTGTTGTTTTCACACTAACCAGTCAGGGATAGTATGAGATGCTGCCTGGCGTTTACAGGAAAAGGCTTCTGAAATCAGACAACACCTTTCAAACTCTTATACCAACCACTGGAGTGGGGTGACATGGCTTCTCCCCTTTCTAGGTCCTGTGACAGCCATCTTGCTATTACTCGCCTTCGGGCCCTGTATTTTTAACCTCCTTGTCAAATTTGTTTCCTCTAGGATCGAGGCCATCAAGCTACAGATGGTCTTATAAATGGAACCCCAAATGAGCTCAACTAACAACTTCTAGTGAGGACCCCTGGACCGATGGGCTGGCCCTTTCACTGGACTGAAGAATTCCCCTCTGGAGGACACTACAACTGCAGGGCCCCTTCTTCATCCCTATCCAGCAGGAAGTAGCTAAAGCAGTCATTGCCCAATTCTCAACAGCAGTTGGGCTGTCCTGTTTAGAGAGGGTACTGAAAGTTGAAGCCAGCTGGACTTCCTGGGTCGAGTGGGGACTTGGAGAACTTTTCTGTCTAGCTGGAGGACTGTAAATGCACCAATCAGCACTCTGTAAAATGGACCAATCAGCAGGATGTGGGCAGGGCCAAATAAGGGAATAAAAGCTGGCCACCCTAGCCAGCAGCAGCAACCGGCTGGGGTCCCCTTCCATGCTGTAGAAGCTTTGTTCTTTCACTCTTCATAATAAATCTTGCTGCTGCTCACTCTTTGGGTCTGCACTACCTTTATGAGCTGTAACGCTCACTGCGAAGGTCTGCAGCTTCACTCCTGAAGTTGGCAAGACCACGAACCCACCGGGAGGAACAAACAACTCCAGATGCATCACATTTAAGAACTGTAACACTCACTGTGAGGGTCCATGGCTTCATTCTTAAAGTCAGCGAGACCAAGAACCCACAGGAAGGAATAAATTAGGGACACAACAGCACAAATGAGCTAATCATATTATTTTCTCCTTATGGTAGTGGGAACTGACATAATATATTTACATACGCAGAATCACAGTTGCTCTTGCAGTATGAATACAGGACATTTACATTGCATTAAAGATATATATTACCACATTTTGTTTGCTAACATTTTATTGACTCTGTTTTTGCACCCGTACTCATAGGTGAAATCTGATGTCTATAGAGTTTATTTTCCATCCTATTCTTGTCTAACTCAAACATGTATTAGCTTTATAAAACAAGGGAGTATTTAGCATTCTATTCTCTGAAAATGTTCAAATTTTTAGAATGGAAAAATAGGGACAATAAAGAGAAATAGATTTAGAAGTGCATACTTGAAATAAAAGGAATTTATTCAGTTAATGACTTAAGCCCCCACCACAAGAATATTTTGTAAAGACTAATAATTTAATTCCAAAGAAAACCCAAGAAAGAAATTACCAAGAAATAAGAATATAAACAGAATTCAATAAACTAGAACTCTAAGAAACAATATTTAAGTGTAATAAAATGAAACACATTTTCTTTGAAAAGTCTAAGTAAATAGATACATCTCTAAGAGCATTGATAATATGATATTAAAAAGTAGTGAGACACAAGCAGTCTTAGAAATGAACAGTAAAACATAATTATACCTACAATAAAACTGAAGTAATAAGAAAGTTTTCAGGAAGTTCTGTGAAAATAAATTTGAAAATTAGGTGAAATCCAGAACTTCCTCGACAAAAATATAGCCTTAAACTCATTCAGAAGATTTTGAAAGCACAAATAGTTCCACCATTATTAAAGACATGGAATCACACTCAGATGCCTGCATACACAAACACAGAGACAAACACATGTACACAATTTATACAGCTGTTTAAGGTTTATACTGCTTATTTTTGTTTCTGCTAATGTTGACATATATTTTGTTTCATTGCATATTTTAATTTTTGTATTATGGACTCATTATTTTTCACTGGATGTTTTCTGTGCAAACTAACTGGAGAGTTTCTTCTTCAGACCAATATTGTATTTGCTTTGTCAGTTGCATCAGAGATAAGTCCTACAGCAATTCTTGTTAGGGTTTCCTAAACTGTCAGAATGGTATACAGATGACCTGGAAAAGTGGGTGAGGCCAGATCCCTGTGTAAACATTTTTAGAAAGGATCTCTGTATTTTAAGTTACAGAATCAAATTATAAATAGGTGATAAATATATTAAATGTGCCAATGGGTTATTTTTTTTCTAGTTCACCTTTTTACTGAATATGTAACCCTTCTATGATCTTTTTATTGCTGGATTATTCAAGTGACATGCGTTCACTCTTTAAATCAGTAGTGTGCTGGATGAAGTTAGCTCACACTGGCTTGTGTCAGCTGATTGTCCACATTTCTCCCCAATTCCTAGTTCATGATATCATGCTGGTAGCCTGAAATCAGCCATAGTATGTTATTGACACCACAGAATTAGCAGATGCTAGATATCAGTACTTTCCTCCTCCCCTAGATACCCTATTATTAAACCAGCAAACCACATCTTTGACCCAATGTGAAGGAAGATCCAAAATTACGAATTTTCCAGGAGATATTTTTTCTTACACAGCCTCCAAGATGAAGCAGACAAGTTGCTTTGTTATCACTCCATGGATGTAGGTGAATCACTGTTGTCCACACTTTCATTTAAGTTGCAGCCTTGGATTGTCCAGGCTTCATGAAGAAGTTATAACCCATTTTCTCTTGTCAACACAAATCTTCATTTCTTCTCCTTGGATAATTATTAAATCCTAGTTCTCCTGAACATTCCTCTCCAATAACAAGTTACCCTAAGAAAACCAAGACATTCATTTCAGCTAATGGCTCTGTTTTCCAATTTCCTCTTTGATTTTGACCTCTGGGGATTCATTTTCAAAATTAACTATGCAATTTCAAATTGATATTAATATATTGCTACTAGCATTTACCAGGGTTTTGATAACAAGAAGGATTTTATTTTATCTAGTCCACAAAATTGCCATAAACAGTAGCTTTCATCCACCCTTAAATTATAAAAGTTTTGATAATTTTTTTTAAGCATGGAAAATAAAAGGCAACATAATAAATGAAACTCTACTGTAATTTTTATTTTGAAATTAGAACTCCTGTACTTCATTACATGTTAGGTACCCAAAGGCTGTTACGAATTTATGTGACCTTTAAAACCACTATGCTATGCAAATTTGAGATGCATTTATCAGGCTTATTGCTTTTTTATTTATTAAATTTCACCAGCTAAGCTTTGGAAAGTTTTGCTTTCACTTTTGCATATGAAACTTATACAGAGCAAACATGACAATCATAATATTTTGTGATTACATTTAGTGTTCACTGTAGTATAAGCAAGTTTCCATTTCTGGATCTGTAATGCTTCACAGAAAGGTTGTACCATGATTTATTTCACTCTTTCAATATTGTTGGTTATTTCAGTTGCTTTCAATTTTTTAATACCACACACAGAAAAACTAAATCAAAGCAAACTTACACACATAAACTCCATATTTGGATCATTTCTTTGAAAATTTTTTTAGAAATGATTTTCATATTGATTTATAAATATGATAGTGGGAGCCTCTCTGGTTTTTTGTAAGTAGCAAATTACAAGTAGAAAGAAAATCACATGTCTTTATCAGCCAAAGTTTCTAGGGTTTCCTTTTTTTATTTTTATTTATTTATTTACTTATTTGAAAAAGCTTATGCTTTTTAACTTCATTTTTTTATTATTATACTTTAAGTTCTGGGATGCACGTGCAGAATGTGCAGGTTTCTTACATAGGTATACACGCCCCATAGTGGTTTGCTGCACCCATCAATCAGTCATCTACATTAGGTATTTCTCCTAATACTATCCCTCCACTAGACCGCCACCCCCCGACAGGCCCCAGTTTGTGATGTTCCCCTTCCTGTGTCCATGTGTTCTCATTGTTCAACTCTCACTTATGAGTGAGAACATGTGGTGTTTGGTTTTCTGTTCCTGTGCTAGTTGGCTGAGAATGATGGTTTCCAGCTTCATCTATGTCTCTGCAAAAACCATGAACTCATTCTTTTTTTATGACTCCACAGCATTCCATGGTGTATATGTGCCATATCTTCTTTATCCATTCTATCATTGATGGGCATTTGGGTTGGTTCAAAGTTTTTGGTATTGTGAATAGTGCTGCAATAAACATATGTGTCCATGTGTCTTTATAGTAGAATGTTTTATAATCCTTTGGGTATATACCCAGTAATGGGATTGCTGGGTCAAACGGTATTTTTGGTTCTGGATCCTTGAGGAATCACCACACTGTCTTCCACAATGGTTGAACTAATTTACACTCCCACCAGTGGTGTAAAAGCTTTCCTATTTCTTCACATTCTCTCGAGCATCTGTTGTTTCCTGACTTTTTAATGACCACCATTCTAACTGACATGAGATGATATCTTATTGTGGTTTTTATTTGCATTTCTCTGATGACCACTGATGATAAGCAGGGATTGCAATCCTAGTCTCTGATAAAATAGACTTTAACCCAACAAAGATCAAAAAGACAAAGAAAGCCATTACTTAATGGTAAAGGGATCAGTGCAACAAGAAGAGCTAACTATCCTAAATATATAGGCACCCAATACAGGACCACCCAGATTCATAAAGTAAGTCCTCAGAGACCTACAAAGATACTCCCACACAATAACAGTGGGAGACTTTAACACCCCACTGTCAATGTTAGACAGATCAACAAGACAGAAAATTAACAAAGATATTCAGGATTGGAACTCAGCTCTGGACCAAGCAGACCTAATAGACATCTACAGAACTCTCCACCCCAAATCAACAGAATATACATTCTTCTCAGCACCACACTGCACTTATTTTAAAACAGCCCACATAAATTGGAAGTAAAGCACTCCTCAGCAAGTGCAAAAGAATGGAAATCATAACAAACAGTTTCTCAGACCACAGTGCAATCAAATTAGAACTCAGGATTAAGAGACTCACTCAAAACCGCACAACTACATGAAAACCGAACAACCTGCTCCCAAATGACGACTGGGTAAATAATGCAATTAAGGCAGGAATAAATGAGTTCTCTGAAACTAATGAGAACAAAGACACAAGGTACCAGAATCTATGGGACACACCTAAAGCAGTGTTTAGAGGGAAATTTATAGCACTAAATGCCCACAGGAGAATGCACGTAAGATCTAAAATCGACATCCTAACATCACAATTAAAAGAACTAGAGAAGCAAGAGAAAACAAATTCAAATCCTAGCAGAAGATAAGAAATAACTAAGATCAGAGCAGAACTGAAAGAGAGACACATGCACAAAAAAACCCTTAAAAAAATCAATGAATCCAGGAGCTGGTTTTTTGAAAAGATTAACAAAGTAGGTAGAATGCTAGCCAGACTTATAAAAGAGACAAGACAGGAGAATCAAATAGACACAATAAAAAATGATAAAGGGGATATCACCACTGATCCCACAGAAATACAAACTACCATCAAAGAATACTATAAACACCGCTACACAAATGAACTAGAAAATCTAGAAGAAATGGATAAATTCCTGAACACATACACCCTTCCAAGACTAAACCAGGAAGAAGTCGAATCCCTGAATAGACCAATAATATATTCTGAAATTGAGGCAGTAATTAATAGCCTACCAACCAAAAAAAGCCCAGGACCAGACGGATTCACAGCTGAATTCTACCAGAGGTACAAAGAGGAGCTGGTGCCATGCCTTCTGAAAAAATTCCAAACTATAGAAAAAGAGGGACTCCTCCCTAACTCATTTTATGAGACCAGCATCATCCTGATAGCAAAACCTGGCAGAGACACAACAAAAAATTAAAATTTCAGGCCAATATCCCTGATGAACATCGATGCAAAAATCCTCAATAAAATACTGGCAAACCAAATCTAGCAGCACATCAAAAAGTTTATCCGTTACGATCAAGTCAGCTTCATCCCTGGGATGGAAGGCTGGTTCAACATATGCAAATCAATAAACATAATCCATCACATAAACAGAACCAATGACAAAAACCACATGATTATCTCAATAGATGCAGAAAAGGCTATCGATAAAATTCAACACTGCTTCATGCTAAAAACTCTCAATAAACTAGGTTTTGGTGCGATGCATTTCAAAGTAATAAGAGCTATTTATTTATGACAAACCCACAGCCAATATCATACTGAATGGGCAAAAGCTGGAAGCACTCCCTTTGAAAACCCGCACAAGACTAGGATGCCTGTGTCACCGCTCCTATTCAACATAGTATTGGAAGTTCTGGTCAGGGCAATGAGGCAAGAGAAAGAAAGAAAGATATTCAATTAGGAAAAGAGGAAGTCAAATTGTCTCTGTTTTCAGATGACATGATTGTATATTTAGTAAACCCCATCATCTCAGCCCAAAATCTCAAGCTGATAAACAACTTCATCTAAGTTTCAGGAGACAAAATCAATGTGCAAAAATCACAAGCATTCCTATACACCAATAATAGACAAAGAGTGCGCTAAATCATGAGTGAACTCCCATTCACAATTGCTACAAAGAGAATGATATACCTAGGAATACAACTTACAAGGGATGTGAAGGACTTTTTCAAGGAGAAATATGAACCACTGCTCAAGGAATTAAGACAGGAACAAATGGAAACACATTCCATGCTCATGGATAGGAAGAATCAATATTGTGAAAATGGCCATACTGCCCAAAGTAATTTATAGATTAAATGCCATCCCCATCAAGCTACCAATGACTTTCTTCACATAATTAGAAAAAAACTACTTTAAATTTCACATAGAACCAAACCAAACCAAACCAAACAAAAACAAACAACAACAACAAAAGCCTATATGGCCAAGACAATCCTAAGCAAAAAGAACAAAGCTGGAGGCATCATGCTACCTGACTTGAAACTATACCACAAGGCTACAGTAACCAAAACAACATGGTACTGGTACCAAAACAGATACATAGACCAATGGAACAGAACAGCGGTCTCAGAAGTAATTCCACACATCTACAACCATCTGATCTTTGACAAGCCTGACAAAAACAAGAAATGGGGAAATGATTCCCTATTTAATAAATGTTGTTGGGAAAACTGACCAGCCACGTGCAGAAAACTGAAACTGAATCCCTTCCTTACACCTTATACAAAAATTAACTCAAGGTAGATTAAACACTTAAACGTAAGACCTAAAACCATAAAAACCAGGATGTAGGCATGGGCAAAGACTTCATAACTAAAACACCAAAAGCAATGGGAACAAAGCCAAAATTGACAAATGGGATCTAAATAAACTAAAGAGCTTCTGCACAGTGAAAGAAACTATCATCAGAGTGAAGAGATGACCTACAGAATAGGAGAAAATTTTTGCAATCTATCCATCTGACAAAGGGCTAATATCCATAATCTACAGGGAACTTAAACAAATTTACAAGAAAAGAACAAACAACCCCACAAAAAAGTAGGCAAAGTATATGAACAGACACTTCTTAAAAGAACACATTTATTCAACCAACAAACATATGAAATAAAGCTCTTTTTTGTTGTTGTTTTTAAAAGAGAAAATCCTATTGAGTCTTTTGTTGTCAGAGAGTACATAAGATAAACTCCTTTTCATTTTC
Source organism: Macaca nemestrina (assembly GCF_043159975.1). Classification (NCBI taxonomy): domain Eukaryota; kingdom Metazoa; phylum Chordata; class Mammalia; order Primates; family Cercopithecidae; genus Macaca; species Macaca nemestrina. The sequence continues at coordinate 40,760,335 of NC_092137.1, forward strand.
AAGTCCAACTCTGGTTTATGCTGTCTTAGTAAAAATAAACTCTACCATTTGCAGAAAGCATTTTCCCCCATCTCTAGAACACGGCAAATGAAAATTGAAGTAACTGAAACTGAGAGCACAAAAAGAGAGTTTTCTAGGGGAAGGTATCTGTCTGAAAAAGGATTAAGTAGCCATTTGCTAAGGAGAAGAGCGGAAGAACAGATCATTTTCACCCTAGATGAGAATAAGGGAGATTTCCCCGCCTTTTGATTTTTTAAAGTTGATGTGTACCAGGTGTGAGAGGCATGTCTCAGAAAAAAATGACTTTCATTGAACTATGAGTTTGGAATAATGTCATTTAAGCCTCTTTTAATGGCATGGTTTTATAACACAGAAACTGCAGGGGCCCAGTGATTCCATTGTAATTATAACTTGTTTGATCACATGGTCAAAATAGCCCATAATGTCCATTTCTGTGCCACACAGTACATTCCAACAAGAACAGAAAGCGACTGTAGACTAGAATCAGTCCTCCCAAGGACTCTCCCTCAGTCCAGCAAATTCCTTCATTCTTCAGGTAGCCCCAGCTCAGATTTTGTATTTCCATAAAGTTCAAAGGTGACACTGGTCTTTCTGGTCTGAGGACTACACTTTTGATGAACAAGGCTGCCATATTTCTGTCATTTGACTAGTATAGAGATGCTAGTGAACTCTTCTCCAGAAATTTAAGCTGTGCTGGGGCCATTAAAAGGGTTAAGTTACCCAAATGGGAGGAAAACACTTAATCTAATTTTTTTCTTGTATGATTAACATCCGTTATAGACACAGGCATTAGAGTATGGGTGTTCAAAGCAATATCAATATTTTGTGGAAACAGTCCATCCTACATTGAGATTTAGCTTTTTCTATATATCAATATTCCTGTTAAATGTTCAGATTATTTAATATGGTATAGAATGGATTGATTATTCATAGGAATTATGTGGATCATACTAAATCATCAAATGACAACTGCCTATTCTTATTGCTATGGAAACATTTCAGTTAACTAAATAATTTATTATTGAGTGAGTACTCTGAACACATCATGTTAGATATTACAAAAAGATAAACAACATAAAGTCTTCAGAGACAGAGAACTCATGCACAATTAGTCTGTCAATTATCTGTTATTATATAACAAGTCACCTTAATTCTCAGTGGCTTATAACAATAAGCATTTATTGTGTTCATAATTTAGCAACAGATCGTTTAGACCATACTCAGTTAAGCAGTTCTTCTAATTGAGGCTGATTCCATGAGTATCAGTGGTCAGCTGTAATTTGGTCAAGTTGCTGTGCTTCTGGGGGTTGGCTGGCTATCACCCAGAGCAATGAGGACCACTAAACTACATCTCTTGTCTTATAAGAGTGCCCTGGCTCATTTACATTGTACCTCAACAGTGTGTCAAGAGAGAAAAAGGAAATGCAAAGTCCTCTTGAAGCTTGGACTCAGAAATGGCCCACATTCTTTAGGCCAAAGCAAGTCAGAGGGCCAGTGCAGATTCAAGTTATGGAGAAAGAGGTTCCACTCATTGATAAGAGGATCTATGAAGTTATATGGCCAAGAAGAGAAGAAAAGAATTATTATAGTCATTTTCATAAACAATGTATTATAAATAAATTTTAGACTTTGTCGCAAGTCCTGAAGACTTGCTAAATCTCTTTGTGGCATATCTCTGAGACATGTAGAAAAGCCTTGTTTAGCCTGATAAATTGGGTAAACAATTGTCTTTAGAAATTCCCTGTGAGAAAGTTGATGAAACAGCTTATATCTTGAGACTAATATAAACAATTAGCTAGACAAACTTGGATTCACTTTTCTGAATAAAATGTGTGACAACATGATTATGGATAAAAACGAGGATCAGCTGGTTTCCCACCTGCCAAGAAAACATGCCATAAGAATGTATTCAATTTCAATATTAGCTAATTGACTACTGCTATTCAAATTCCCATTTGACTAACTCACACAGTGAACTCGATTTTTAAAAAAATTGTTGATTAATGATTCTTACTGATATGCTATTAAATTAGCTACATCTTGAGTTAAGAATTGGCTATTAGTTATTTATACAACGAAGGAAGGAAATTGTCTTCAGTTTCTATACTTTAGGAGTGAAAAGCCTGCAAAAATGTATGAAACAGAAAAAAATATGTTTTTGAAGAATACAACAATTCTCATTAAGCTTTCTAGTGGTAAAATTGAATTAGAAGAAACATTTCTGGATTTTGTTATTAAATCCAACTTAATTACATAAATTTATTTGGAATATTTTGTGTGGAGGGAGATAAGACTATTCAAAGGAAATTGCTTAAATATACTTACAAATGCAGTGTTGTGTAAGTTCAAACTACAGTATTTTCTGTCTTAGGACAGCTGAAGCGAGCAAGAAACTAACAGCACAGATTGATAATTGTTAAAGAAATAAAATTCTTGTAATAGGTAATATGAAAAATACTAAGGAATATATGTGCTTACACAGTGGGCCCAATTAAAACCCTATAATTTGATTTCCCAGGGGGATAAATAAAACACATTGTTCCATTGAAGTTTTCATATTTTGCCCTTGTCTTTTTCTAGAACTTAGAGAGATGATGACTTTTTTAACCATATTAAAGATAGTTTCCTAAAATAGGCATATATAAATTTTTATGTCTGGTTGAAAGGGCACCACTTACAGAGTCTGCATGTCACTGTGGTGCTAGTTGCATATTGGTGCTGAGTCCTTGGCTGAGAGCAGTTACAGATGTTGGCATCAACACACTGAGCTTACCTACTCTGGAGATGCTATTTATCTTTACAGAGGCCCCTCAAGGGCATGTGTCTGTGAAACGCAGGCCTGATTCTCCTATGTTTAGATTGCATTCATTAGTTATTTTCATTTTGTAGCTATTAACCCAACAAATTAATATTTAAACATGTAAGCTTTAAAAGTTACTTGAAGAGCTTATGTTGATGAATTGCTGTATAGTCTATGCTTCTTTCCATCTGTTCTCTCCTTGCTCCTTTGGGTGATTTGGAACCTGAAGCCAAGCAGTACATCTGAGTATATTTGCTCACCGTCTGACCACAATCCTAACCAATCTTGACAATTGAATGATTATTTAAGATCATGAGAAATTTAGAAATGTTGAATTGAGTTTTATGCTGAGATTTTGTATTTGGTCCCCTCACACAATATCATCACCCTCAATTTTCAGAAGTTTTAACTTCTTGGCTAATCTAACACTTTAAAAGCTTGCAGAACTACTTTCTACTCAGTCATTTTTATTATTTCTTTATATAAAAGTATTCCTTTGTCATGGGTGATTGGATCAACAGAAAAGGATAACTGGCATTATCCCTTGATAGACTCAATTGAGTAAAAATCAAATCATTCCAATTACAGGGTGCCAATCAACCTTAGAATGCCCTTGAGTTAACATGAGTAAAATACTGACAGAGGATACTAAAATGGAACAAAGGCTATCAAATTAAGACAAGAATTTTTTTTTTTTCATTCTGTGATTACCTGGCTTGGACATTTCAAATAAAGGACTCACTTATTTAATGACATTACTGAATTCCAAAAATGTTTTTGTAAGCCACATTCCTTTTAAATCATTATTATTTTTTAAATTTAGTTGTATTTTAAAACAACAAAGGAAAATATTTTGATCTCTGAATGTGATAAGATTATACAAACAAAATGCAGAACATATAAAGATAAAAAAGACATAACATTTTGATAATATATTGACTATAATTCTCAAAAAGATGCTCATATTCACAATAGCTGTACTAATAATTATGATTCTTAAAAATGAAACAAGATTAAAATACTGAAAACAAACCATTGTATAACAGAGGGAACTCTGACTGTTTTATGTATTTCGTTCCCAAAGTAGAGATAGTAATCTTTAAGACCTTAGGGATTTGAGGAAATTTGTTACCAATCTCAAAGGAATCTTTTATTTTGTATAATTTTGTAGGCTATAAGTGTAACTTTGTTACATGGATATATTGCCTAGTGGTTAAGGTAGTGGTGAAGTCAGAGCTTTTAATGTATCCATTATCAGAATAACATACATTGTACCCAGTAAGTTATTATTCATCTCCCACCTCCTCCTAACCCCCTTTGAAGTCTCCAGTGTCTATTATTCCACACTTTATGTCCTTGTGCACATGTTATTTAGCTCACAGTTGTGAGAACAAGCAGTATTTTTCTTTCTGTGTTTGAGTTGTTTCACTTAAGATAATGACCTCTAATTCTATCCATGTTGTTGCAAAAGACTTGATTTCATCGTTTAAAAAGGTTGAAAAGGTTGAATAGTATTCCATTGAGTATATATACCACATTTTCTTTATCCAATAATGTTTGATGGACACTTATTTTGATTCTATATCTTTGCTATTGTGTAGAATGCTGTGATAAACACTTTAGATTGCATATCTATCTAAACAATAAACATAGTGAAAAAAGTAAGTGGTTAGGGATCAATAAAACAATTATCATAGCCTGTGACCCTAGACAATTAACCTACCTGAACTTCAATTTCTCTATGTTTAAAATAGAAAGAATGGTACCTATCTCATGGGGTTACTGTGAGGTTTGGAAAAGATAGCATATGTAAAGCACCCTGAATAGAAGCTAGGGCATAATTAGTATTAACTGTTATTTTCTCTATGCTTGTGTGCATGTATGTGTGTTATACATCATCAGTTTATTCTGTAGGCAACATAAGACTTCCTGGGACTGCTTCTACTGTTCCAAGTGCCCATATTGTGCCTTTGGTTATTTGAGAACATGCACTTTTAAAATAATACGTATTTTAATCTTCCTTTTATAGATAAATATTTACTGAGAGTATAACTAGAATTAAGATATTGAGTCAAGCACTGAGGTATCCACAGATATGAATCAGACTGGGAATCTACCTTGACAGAACTCAGAGTACAATAGAGGCATGTGTACATATAAAACTGCCATGCCAAGTGTGCGAGGATAAGCTTAAACAGTCACCAGTAGACAGCCATGGATACTCAAGAGCAGAGAAAGGGTAGTTCCCATTTGGAGTGAGTTTGAAAGTGTCTATGTGTATGGATGAAGGCATATGAGGGTGACTGTGAAGTAAAGCTAAAAGGTGAGCCAGCACTGGACAAAGGGAAGTTCTAGACAGTGATCATAGCATGAGTAAAACCAAAATAACTTTTGCTGTGCAGGGAGTTACAAGTACGCTTAATTGCCCCAGCTATTAGGATGCACGTCAAAGATTAAAAGGTTAGAAAGGAGGCTAGGGTCAAAAAATAGAAAACTTTGAGTATCTGGTAGGAGTGTTGACTTTTTCTTTTGATTAACTAAATATGATACCTCTTTTTGCTTTCATTAATTCCTCTTTAAACGTCCAAAATGACTCATTCAGAATAACTCAAGCTCTTTCAGGGGCCATCTTACTAATGACATGGCAGAGTACTGACTTAGGCTGATGTTTTCTTTTCAATGCCTCTTGCATTGTTTCTCCTTTTCCCCTTGTTTTAGCTCACAGGCTTAGTCTATGGGTACAGAACCAAAGTTAGAGACAAATATCGACTAGTTTTCTTGGTGTCTGAATGAGTCAGGCCGGTTTGTCTCCTCTCTGGATATCTCATAAATACCATGTCAATGGAACTCATTGGCTCAGTGAGAGGTAGAAGAACAGAGATTCTGAAAGGGGTCCAGGAACATGCCGTTCTTAGCACAGCAAAAGGCAGAGAAATCTGTGTTTAGAGAAAGCAAAATAAAATGTATTTGGTATAGTTCACCTCATTGCTTTTGTTTCCCTTCCCAGAAGTGAATGATGTGATATTTTACCAGTTTCAAATGCCTCCAATCTGATTTTTGGTTAAAGCAAAAGCAAAAAGACATTTTTTTTTTAACCAGAAAGAATAATGATGTATGAAAAACACTTAGCTGTTCCACGTGTGCATAAAAAGTTTAATAAATGTCATTCTTTGCACTTGAAAATTTAGAAGGTCACAGTGAAGGCACATAATAATCACCCTCTGCTACAGGTGATCTCAGCCTGGCTGCTTATGGAAATCACCTGGGAGGACATCAGACCTACTAAACTGAGGCCTCACAACTGGATTGGGTTAGCGAATTTTAAACCATATATGATTATAAAGGCCAGCCAGAGTTAAAAGCCATTTAACCACCCAAAGCCTTTAGTTTACCTGCTGAGAAACCTCAGAGTCATTAAGAGAAGCGCTCACACTGCTGATTTAAAGTAAAACTAGACCGACCACGGTGGCTCAAGCCTGTAATCCCAGCACTTTGGGAGGCCGAGGTGGGCAGATCACCTGAGGTCAGGAATTCAAGACTAGCCTGGCCAACACAGTGAAACCCGGTTTCTACTGAAAAAAAAAAAAAATTACCAGGTATGGCAGCACATCCCTGTCATCCCAGCTACTCATTTGGGAGGCTGAAGCAGAAGAATCCTGGGAGGCAGAGGTTGCAGTGAGTCGAAATCATGCCATTGCACTCTAGCCTGGGTGATAAGAGCAAAATTGTGTCTCATAAAAAATAAAGAAAATAAAAATAAATAAACTAAACAAAACAAAAAATAGCTGGGCCTAGAACATAGTTCTCCAGAATCCTGTTGTTCTTTTTCCAGAGTTTGTTCTTTTCTCATACATCATGGTAAACAGGGATTTAAAAAAATCTACTTGTTTCTAACATTAAGCTCTTAATTGGGACAGTCATACAACTTTTTATATGTCAGCTACTGTTCAGCATAAAGGCAATGTAGCAGAAAAGAAAAGCCCTGCATTCAGTGAGTTAACACTTGGTAATGGAAAGGAGGAAAATATACAATAAACATAAAGAAGAAAGTGAGGAAATAAATCAAGTGACATGGGTGCATTTCCATGTGTTGGGTGGTGAATTTGGGTAGCTTTTGTGCTAGGCACTGTGCTGTATGCTTGATGCTTGCTAGACATTGAGAACATAGACATTCAAAATAATTCCCTGACACCAAATAGTTGTATTTGAAAGCTGAATGAAAATTGCCAGGAAATAAAGACCAAAAGGAATTTCAAGCTGAAGGATCAGTTTGTACAATGGAATAAATTTATGAGAGAAAATGGTACCTTCAGAGGATTACAAATCAGTTTAATAGTACTAGAACAAATAATGGGAAGAGGCCATAGAAAAATAAACTTCAATCAAATAACAAAGGACAATGTATGCATTGCAAATGGATAAACTGCTTTTCTCCTATGGGAGTGTTTCTCAAACTATTCTGTGTTATGAATTACACCTGGAGAATTTAAAAAAACAAGATTCCACATCTATCCCCAGTATTTCCACTCTAGTGTTTCTGACAATGTTCTGCACCATTTTGAGAAATACTGCTCTAGATGATGGCAAAGTATTAAAGAAATTTAATGCAGGCAAAGCATGATTGGATTTTCGTGTTGTAAAGATTAATGCTGGAAGAAGTACAGAAGATGTATTGGGGACAGAATGATAGATTGAATAGGAAAGTTATGGCACTACTGTAAGAGGGAGATAATGAAGGCCTTACTAGGACAGCACTGGAAATGAATAGAAGTAGGAAATAAGTATTTAAAATATTTAAAACTATAATTAACAGATGACAGGACTTAGAAACAGAATTCATGTAAGTAAGTAACAATGAGAGTGGAGTATACAATTGCTTGCAGGCAACTGATTTGGGAAATTGGATGGAAGGTATTGTCAGAAAAAAGATGAGTTCAGACTTGGGCGTGACCATTTCTACATTAGGATCAACTTCACCTCGGCTGTTAGTTGTACTCATCAGTTTGCATCTCAGGAGAGAAGGATGTCCAAAGACATTGATTTGAAAATTATCAACACATATATAACACTTGGATTTCATTAAGAAGATCAAGAAGAAATTATGAGAAAGGAATTATGTTTTGTGTGCATGTTTGTGAATTTTTAAAATATACTTTAAGTTCTGGGGTAAATGTGCAGAACATGCAGGTTTGTTACATAGGTATACATGTGCCATAGTGGTTTGGTGCAACCATCCACCCATCATCTACATTACATATTTCTCCTAATGCTATCCTTCCCCCCTCCCTCCACCCTGCAACAGGCCCCGGTGTATGATGTTCCCCTCTCTGTGTCCACATGTTCTCATTATTCAACTCCCACTTAAGAGTGAGAACATGTGGTGTTTGGATTTCTGTTCTTGTGTTTGCTGAGAATGATGGTTTCCAGCTTCATTCATCCATGTCCCTGAAGAGGACATGAACTCATCCTTTTTTATGACTGTACAGTATTCCATGGTGTATATGTGCCACATTTTCTTTATCCAGTCTATCATTGACAGGCATTTGGGTTGGTTCCAAGTCTTTGCTATTGTGAACAGTGGAGATAATTTCAAGAAATAAGTGTGTAATTGTTATAAATGATGAAAGTTGTTGAGCAATTATTTTGAAGTTGACAATTTAAAAGTCATTGGTGGCTGGGTATGGTGGCTCACATCTGTAATCATCTCAGCACTTTGGGAGGCTGAGGTACGAGGATCTCTTGAGCCCAAGAGTTTGAGACCAGCCTGGACAACATGAAGAGATCCCATCTCTACAAAAAAAAAAAAATCAAATAATTAGCCCAGCATGGTAGCACACACCTGCAATTCTAGTTAATTTGTTTACTAAGAGGGGAGGATGACTTGACCCAGGAGTTCAAGGCTGCAATTGGGCTATGAGCATCCCACTGCACTCCAGCGTGGGTGACAGAGCAAGACCTGTCTCTATTAACCCCCAATAATACAGGTTTACCTATGTAACAAATCTATACTTGTATCCCTGGACTTAAAATAAAGGTTAAAAAGAAAAAACTAAGCAAAATAATGGTTACATATAATACACAGTATAAAGAAAACTGTTATTTATACCTAAAAAAATAAAGAGAATCTTGAAAAAAAATTTTAAATCATTGGTAAAAGTGAGAAAGTGAAGAGGTAACAAAAATTTTGTGAATTGGTACTGACAGGGAAGATTAGAGGAAGTGTCAACAAACATGATAGGTCGATAACTAGGAATGTGGGCTTCTCTCTCTTCTCTCTCTCTCCTCTCTTTCTCTCTCTCTCTCACACACACAGACACACACACACACACCTTTTTTGTTGCTTATTATAAAAATTCTTTTTTCTTTGTATACATGTGACAAACTGAAATGTGAAGAATGCAAGTAGTATGAAGAAAAGAAATATAGAATAATGAAGATTATAATACAATAGAAGAGTAAATACTTGTGTGAAAAATTAAGGGACTCACAAAACTGGTTTGATGTCCTTTAAAAGAAGGAAGTCACTAATGTGAAGGCTTATTTTCAAGGCAAATCTCTCCAATTTCTTTTCCTAAGCAAATAAAGACGAAACAATCCTTGTTGATTTCAGACATACAAACAGATGCCTTCCACAGTTTTTTGTAGAAGTATCAGACACTTTTAAAGAAGGAAAAATAATTTGGAATTATTTACTTCAACTATCTCAGGAAGAACAAACATAAATATTCAGAATGTCCTTTGAACATTAATGTCAAAGCCTCCATAAACTTTAGCATGATATTTTCACATCTTAACTCTGGTTCACTGTGATATACTTCAGCAAGCTTTACTTTTATGTATGAATCGTTCCAATTTCTGCTTGATGATAGGGATAAATTTAGCTTATGCATTTCCTAATGTATCCTTATATTTTAATAATAGATATTATATCCTAAAAGGACTTATGAAACTGTTATTCAATAGAAATGCACATAGTTTTAATTTTAAATTTTCTAGTAGACATATTAAAAAGGCAAAAGCAAAACTAATTTTAATGTTTTATCACAATGTCCAAAATATTATTTCAATGTGAAATACATATAAAAATTATTACTGAGATATTTTACATTATCTTTTCTTAAAAATCTTTAACATCTGATGTGTATTTTGCACTCACAGCACACACACATCAATTCAGGTTATTCACATTTTAAGGGTTCAGTAGGTACTTTTGGCTAATTGCTGCCATATGGGTACTGCCCAAAGTTATAATATTTACTATACAGACTGTCTTTTGTGTATAACCCAAACTAAACCTTAAAATTATGTAGTTAATATTCAACAAAGGTGCACTTTTTTTTTCTGTTATTTTACTGTAAAATACTTTAGTGTGAGTAGCTGATGTGAGAAGTTTAGTCTTCAATAAACCATTAATTTTTACAAAACAATTGTTTAACACCTATGATGTGCCATTCTCTTGTTGAGTGTTTGAGATACAGGGATAAATAACACACCTACACCTACAAAGAAACACCCATTCTAGCAAAGAAGAAAATCCTATGCATAATATTTGTTTTGTGTGGGGAAAATGTAAGATGGCATTTAGTAAGTCATGGCTTCCAAAAAGAAAAATGAGCAGTCTAGGCCCAAGTGCTCTGGATATTCAGCAAAGAAGAGGCTCAGATTTGGCAAGACTTAGAATAATGTTTGTGAAAGCAACAGACCTTGAATGAAGACTTAAAGTATGAGTGAGATAAAGTTTGACAGAAAATTTTAACAAAACTAAGAAAATCATGAAAATGAGGGCAAAATGACATGGAATAGGAACAGGAAAACGATCAAATGCCTGGAGTCGTAGGTTAATGAAAGAAAAGTATGATATAAAAAATGGTAGGGCTTGGACAAAGTAGGCATTTTTCCTTGCCTTGAATGGAAACATATTGTGGTACTGTTCATGAAAGACTATTTAGAAAATTACAATGTGGAAATTTTCATGCACTGGTTGCCTTGAATAAACCCTTGATGGAAAAATCTCATGCCAAAGGCAATATACTTTAAAGGAAATAAAAAACTTTCAGGACTGTGGAGGCAGCAGGAGGCAATTCCATATTTGTCCCATCTCCTTTAGTTTTATCTTATTGTATGAAGATAACATAGAGATATTAGAATAATTTATCATAGTGTCAGCTCTCTAGAGGGCAAGTTGTCACTTCATACCAAGACTTGAAAAACTGTTCTTAACTTTTTGTTAAACATTTCCACTTCTTCAGGAATTTTATGATAAGAAAATAACCAGAGAGCTCCACATTGAAGAATACATAGAGATATTGACTGCATTTGTAACAATAACAAATTCTAAACAATGTCTAAGATGTAGTTATTAAATATATTTTGCTCCACTATGTGTTATTGTAAAAATAAACATAATATTTTAAAAGATTGTTGGATAACATGGGTATTTACTCATGATTTAATTCTTAACTTTTATTGAAATATAGGCACATAAAATCACACATATCATAAGGACACAACTGAAAGAATTTTTTTGCATTGGTAAAACACTCAAGTAACCAATATGTAAATCAATACAGAAATATCAACTCACCAGATGCTCCTTTTACCCTCACTTCTACTCGCATAGATTAGGTTTTTCTTCTTTTTAAAGATTTCTAACTTAAATCATACAGAATGTCCTCTTTTGTATCTGATATTTTGCTCAATATTATGTTTGGAAGACTTAATCCAAGTTGTTTAATGTAATTTACTTTCTCAATTATCATTGCTGTGTAGTATTCCAGTATATGAACATGCAAAACTTTATTTATTCATTCTACCGTTGAAGGATTTTCAAGACGTTTTAAGTTCAAGCTATTATAAATAATGCTGTAAGGAACTTGTTTTTCAGCTATTTTATGTTTTTTTGTTTCATGAGCTATATGCATTTGTTCTATTCCTCTGGTTATTGGGCTTATGAATAGAAATGAAATTGCTAACTCATAGGATATGAAGAGATGCAACTTTTGTAGCAATCAGCAATAGTTTTCCAAAGCACTGTACCAATATTATTCCCACCAGCAGTGCCTGAGAGTCCTGGTTGTTCCATATCCTTGATATACATTTGATATTAGCTGAAACTTTTATTTCAGTGATTTTGGTGAGTAGGAAATAGCATTGAATTTGGTTTTATTTTGAATTTCCTCTGATGGCTAATGAAGTTGGTCACCTTTTTAATAATTCTGTTAGCTGCTGTAAAATCAATCATGTGAAATCTCTGTTCAAGTTCATTGCCCATTTTTCTACTGAAGTGTCTGCTTTTCTTTTTTTTTTTAATTTATATATTCTGAATATGAGTTTATTGGATACATGCATTACAATTATTTTTCTTCTTGGGTTTGTCTTTTCACTTTAATGATATTCTTTTGCATCAATTACACAGGTTTGGATGATTGAAAATACAAGACATTTGCAGGTGCTCATTTAAGCCTTTTTTTTTTTTTTTCCCCTTGAGACCAGGCTGGAGTGCAGTGCCGCAAAGTCTGCTCACTGAAAGCTTCGCCTCCCAGGTTCACGCCATTCTCCTGCCCCAGCCTCCTGAGTAGCTGGGACTACAGGCACCCGCCACTACGCCCAGCTAATTCATTTAAGGCTTTAAATAAAGGTAAAGGTTATGGTAGGGTAGAGAAAGAAAGCACAGGCAGACACTGGAGTCCCAAGAAACTTCCAGATGCAACTCCTCAGGATCCTTTCTGAGTCACACAAGATATAGTTTGTCTTTGGATTATAAACCCCTAATATGCTGAGGAAACGTGTGAAGTGCCAAGTTCTATCCTCAGAGGTATAAATAGCACATTGGTCAAAATACAAAGTCCTCACCTTCATGGAGCTTATTTATATTCCGGATGGTAAAAAAGAAACAAAAATATTTTTAAAAACACAAATTATCAGATAGTGATATGTACACTTGATAGAAAAAAAAATGTAAGCCACTGTGAATAGGGCATATTTGCTGTAGTGGGATGAGGTGCAAGGAATAAAAGCAAATTCTTTGATAATATGATGTTTGAATAGAGACCTTAATAAAATGACAGAACAGATAATACAGTTATACATGGGAAGACTTCTCCAGAAAGAATAATTGGAAAGTGCAAATATTCATGTAAGAGCATGCACGGATTTTTCAAGAAAAACAAGTCTGGTGAGTATAGAATGAGCTGGGGTGGGGTGAGGTTGGGGAAAGTCATAAGAGATAAGCAAGTGTGGAGAGATAGCAAAGATTTACATCATAGTAGTCAGGGTAACAGCTAATTGAGACTGAGAAATCTTTGTAGTGTAGTAAACAGAGGAGTGACATGATCAGACGTATGTTTTGAAAGGAGTACTGTGGCTGCTGTTTTGAGAACAGATTTTGGGAGGGCAATGGTGGGAACAAATTATCAACCTAGGATGTTTCAGCGATATTTCTGGAGAGAGATAATAGTCTTTGAAATCTGGTAATAGTGGTACAGATACATTTTAAAGATAGGTCACTTATGGTTTAATGATTTATTAGAATCACTTAAGAGACCAATCAGTAATGACTCTTAGGTTATGCTGTGTGTCACCGTTACTGAAAGCATGGAGTTACCATGTCCTGAGATGAGAAAGATTATGGTATGAAAATCTTTTAGGAAAAATGACTAGTTGGTGGAAATTATGAGAGCAATTAGGGTGATGTTAAATTTGAGATGCCCTTTAGTCATCCAATTGACGGTATGAATAGAAAGTTGGACATATGAGTTTTAAGTTTATACATTTGGAAATCATTATTTACTATGTGGAATTTAAAGGTGTAAGACTTTGTAAGAACACCCACAGAATGAGGAGAGACAAGAGAGAGAAGCAGTCTCTGGTCTGAATCCTGGGGCATTCTAGTTTAAAAAAATGAGTAGATAAGAAGAAACCTGCAACACTGAGAAAATCAGGAGGGAGGAGGAGGAGAAGAGAGAAAAAGAGGCAGTGTCAGCCAGGCACGGTGGCTCACGCCTGTAGTCCTAACACTTTGGGAGGCCAAGTTGGGCAGATAATGAGATCAGGAGTTCGAAACCAATCTGGCCAATATGGTGAAACCTCATCTCTACTAAAAACACAAAAATGAGCTGGGCGTGGTAGCCCGCGCTTGTAATCTCAGCTACTTGGGAGGCTGAGGAAAGAGAATTGCTTGAACCTGGGACGCAGAGGTTGCAGTGAGCCAAGATTGTGCCACTGCACGCCAGTCGGGGCGACAGAGAGAGGTTCCATCGGAAAAAAAAAAAGAAAGAAAGAAAACAAAAAGAGACGGTGTCTGTGTCTGTGTGTGACGGAAACAGAGACAGATAAAGCTAATCAAAGAAAGTATCTCAAGAAAGATGACATGACCAACTGCATGAAATGCTTTTGATAGACTGAGGAAGAGCTGGGAACTGACCATTGGCTTTGGCAACGTGAGCAGTTAGAAACATGAACTCCTTCAAATATGAGGGCAAAACATTGACTGGAATGAGTGCAAGAGAAATGGAGGAGAGGCACTGAAGACTATATAGAAACATTTCTTTTGATTTGTTTTGCTGTAAAGAGGAGCAGATCTATAGGGCAGTAACTGGAATGGATGTGGAGCCCATGAATGATACATTAGAGGGTATACAATTTTGTAGAAGAGACAGAGATAGTGTGATCAATGAAGTAAACTAGAAATATCAGTAAGCCGAGTCTCAAGAACAATTTTTTATAAACAGATAGACTTGTTTGGTTCAGTGAATCTGTTCTCACATTTAATAATGCACACTAAGGCCTGAAAACTCTTTCAAATATATGCCTGTGATTACATCTCAAGTGGCTCTCAAATACATTGCTGGCTCAGGGCAAAACCATCAAGGCAACCATAATTATTTAAAAAAAAAAAAAAAAAGAAAGAACAATTCTGGGTGTATGTGCGCTTCCCAGCAATTTGAGTTAGAAATTAAAGTATTAACTCAAGTAGATAAAATGATATTAAATCTGTTTTTAAACTTTATTGGTCTACAGAAGTTGAATATTTGTTAAATACTCCTTCTTCAATATAATACAAATCCTTTAGGAAATGACGTCTGCCTTTGACTGAGATTTCTAAGTCTACACCAGGGCCATGTTGTAAAATGTTCTGGTAAAAACATTTTAAATTTTAGTTCACATAAGAGTCAGAAAAGTTCAAGTAATTAAGGGTGAATAATTTTTGTTATATTCTCAAAAATAGAATTTTCACTAAAGGTTCTCTAATTGACACAAGTGATCTTTTCTGCTTTAAATGCATGGAGAAAAATAGATGAAGAAAAATCTGAGAACTAGGAGGTTTAATTGAAGAGTAAAAAAGTCCTAACACTTTCTGGGAGCTAAGCTATGAGGATGCAAAGGCATAAGAATGATACAATGGACTCTGGGGACTCGGGGGAAAGGATGGAAGCGGGGTGATGGCTAAAAGACTACACACTGGGTACAGTGCACACTGCTCACATGATGGCTGCACCAAAATCTCAGAAATGACTACTAAAGAACTTATTCATGTAACCAAACACCACCTGTTTCCCAAAAACCTACTGAAAGAAAAAAAAAAAAGTCCTGCCAGTGTAGTTTACCAGGTAAGCTATACATGTATAAATGTAAGAAATGACCTGGATTATCTTTACACTAACCAAAATTCTGAAATTTCCTAGGTATAATTTATATAATATTAATATTTACATTAATTTAGTGCAAATTAGGACTGCCTTTTTCTTTAAATTTATAATTTTTAATAGGTAACATTTCATGCAAACATAGATATTTCTTTCTTTTTGCTTCTTTTATGTGTATTACATTTTATTACAGAGTTTTGTTTTTAATGGTGCTACATTTAATACTTTGAATAAAACATTTTATTTAAAGGATAATATGATGAAGTGTGTGAATGGCTCTGATCTCTCACATTTTTCACATCTTTGGAAGAAATGTAGTCATTAACAGGGTGATAACCACCATTCACTTGGTGAATGATTAATTCGGATTGTAAACAGAGTACCAGAAGGGAAATAAGTGAATAAAGTCATCTATAAGTATATCAAGACAGTAATTAAAAAGTGATTCCCTTATCTCTAGTCACCAACAGTTTCCGCCTAACTAAAGTAGTTCTCCATGTCCTGTATTACTTATTTTTAACATTTCTCATGGTTATTGTTTGCATACTTCAAAAAATGCAACATTGTATAAACTTCATTGGGATTATGGCATTAAATCAAATCAAAGTTGAATATATCTTGTTTACAGGACAATTCCAATGACTATAAATTTGGGGTCATATCTATAAGACTAAAAACATCCATCTATTTTTACTTTGCAATTGTTTATCCATGGAAACACACATTTTCAAAATTTAATGAAAATGTAATCTGTTTCAGGCGCTGCTCTAAGTCTTGGAGGTATAGTCAGTAACAGAACAGACACATGTCTATGCCTGCATGAAGCATATATTCTAGGGTGAGGGCTGTAGAATGAATACGGTCAAATAAGTTAAAATAAAGTATGTTATGTGTGATAAGTAGTATGGGAGGGGAGAGAAAAAAGGAGTCTCATACTGGGCACACATGGGTATTATCTCCAGTGTGCTTAGAAACAAATGAGAAATAGACTACAGGGAATGAACAACAACCTGAGATTAGTCCTGATAGCCTCCAAATGCAGGGTAGAGGCCAGGCTGGAAGTGCTGTGGGAAAGGAAAGGGCAACTATTTTGCCAGGAAGTTGCAGAGTTCCTCTCTGCCCAGAGATACAGAGGCCAGGAAGACGTTCTACTCAGAGCACAGAGAGTTTCTCAGCTCCCTCTTGACTCCTATAAGAGAAAATAAAAGGAAGGACAATACATTTTCTAGCATCCAGACTATTTTCACTTCATTTGTATAACCCATCTTTTCTACTCACTATTTTCTGTTTTATGTGTGCCTAAGAGTTTATCCCTGCCCTAAATATTCTTCTGATATCATAGAGTTCTAGGGACAGATGAGCTTTGGATTTTTAGGTGAAATGTACGTAATGCAATCAAAATTCCCAGATTAAAATCTCTAAGTAGGAAATTTATCAGTCACTGAAGAAAGAAGAGTCTGAAGAATAAATCAAATGAGAAAGCATTTAGAAAACTATCAATACTGTTTATACAAAGGTGTGCTGCGGTTTTGAAAGAGATGGTGTTAGTTACACACATACAAAATATTTCCTGCTCCTCACTTTCCCGGCTCATAATACAGGTTCTAGTTTTCTATTACTGCATAGAAAACCACCTTAAAAGTTAGTTGAGTAAACCAACAACAATTTCATTATGTTTTCTTTTATGTGGGTCATACATGAGGCAGTACAGTGGGGATGGCTCATGTTGGCTCTGTGATAACTCTGTGATAAGCCTCCTCATTTGTGGTGGCTTCAGTGTTCGATTACAGATATGATGGGTTGACTGGAACCACATCTCTGAGGCCTTGGATCAGGCTGTTGGATGTGCTGTTCAGTTTTCCATGTTATGTCTGCTGGCCAGACAACCCTCTCCATGCATCTTTCCCATGTGTCTCCATTCGACTTTCTCATATCACGGCAGTAATGGGAAAGTTAGAAATCTTACATAGCAACTGCTCTGATGAGCGCATTCCAAAAGTAGGAAGTGGAGGTTGTCAGTCTCTTAAAGTGAGGTCTGGAAATTAGTGCATATCATTTTCTTTTATTCTCTTAGTAAAACTAGTTACTGAGCCTGCCTCAATTCAAGGAGTGAGACTATAGAACCAATCTCTCAGGTAGAGGATTGACAGGGAATTTATAGCCACATGAGGACTACAATTTTTGACCCCCTAGTAATTAGGTAGGTCTTTGTGAGTAGTTCTAGTCAGAGCTGTTTGCAGAAAGCCTGTACCCCTTGCAGGCTAGGGCATTTATTCTCCATTCAATAATCTTCAAATATTTATTTCCCTTAGACACAGAACCTGATAATATTTGAGATCTTAAACTGAGTTCCATTGCAAGTGAAAAAAGATGGAGCATAGGTCCCAGCCAAGATAATATCGATGTGTGGCATGAGTGAAATATAAACCTTATTAATTTAGGGTATTAAGATTTGGAAGTTGTTTCTAAGTATACAACCTAGTCCATCTGATTGATACACAGGCTTTGCATCTGTTGTCTTGCTTATTTTCCCAAACTACTGAGACATGCTAACTGTATTATCAAGTGAGAAGTTTCAATCATTTTTACATCTGAGAACAGATTTATTCAAGGAGAATTATTACTGCTTTCTAAACACACCACATATGGCAAAACAACCAAAATGTGATGCAAATACTTATTCCACCTTCTCTTTCTTGAAGCTAAACAGAGAAAACCTGTTTCATGCAGAATTTAGTTTTCACTGAGCAATCAAAGCATCTCAAGCAAAATTTATCTCTATTAAACTTTCCTTGTACTCTTAGCATTGCTTTATTCCTGTCAATGTCTCATAATTTATGTTTCTTCTCATTTTTTTTCTCATTTATTTCATCTACTTAAGTTTATTTATTGCAGGAATCAATTTCCAATGTTACATGTTTCAGGTTAGCTTCATATATTTTATAGGAACTACAAATGACAGAGATATTACTTCAAGTTTACATTTAAAGGTCATTTGACAAAATAAGAAGAAAAAGCTAGTCTTTATGCTTGAAGCATTTTATTTCAGAGGGAAAAAAGTGACCAATGACATTTCTTCCCATATTTTTGCAGCTGAGCTTTTTGCAGAGGATTGATGAAAACTGTATGCTCTGCTCTCTGGGTAGAAGGACCAGACAGCAACATTCATTGGGTTCACCTTTTTAAAATGTCCTAATTTGTAATCCTTAGAGCAGAGGTGAGAAACTAACAAGTAAGCCAAGACTTTGAATCCCAAATAAGGCAGAACATATCCCCAGCAAACGTTCTATATTCATGTGACAGGCAGGAGAATTTTTATGAAGAGTTATATCAGGTCAGTCAAGCATGATAAAAACAGAAACCTTGTACAAGATTATAGAATGCAAAAATTGGAATTTACAAAAGTCAATTTGCACTCAAATTATGTATTCCTTCCATAGTACTTCTGAGTGATAATCATATAGGACTTTATGGAGTTCTCATGTGATAGGAAGGTTAGGAGACCAGAAGCAGTTCATTTCATGTACGGATAGCTCTAGATATTAGAAAGTACATTATTTCATTGACATGAACTTTGCATCACTGTCAACTTGTACCCATGCATACTGTTTCCAACGCTTACCGTGGTATAAAACTATAGCTCTCTCATGTTTCTTTCTAACGTCTGAAATAACCAGGGCTTTGTCTATGTGGCACTAACATGTTTTCACTATGAACTATAACTCTTATATGGAAAAAGGTACTGAGTGATTCTAATGTGGACATATATGTAACCACCACACAAATCAGTAAATAGAACCCTGCCGGAAGCCAAGAGATGCACATATGCCTTTTCTCATACCACACAGTCCATCTCCTCTAGAGGTAATTATTATCCTGATGAGGTATGTAAGAATTTTCTTATTTTTTAAATAGAAATAGATTTGTATTTCCTTATATTTCTTTTCCCAAATATGTATGCATTCCTAAAAATATGCAATAGTTTTACCTGTTTTTTGAACTTCATTTTAATGGAAGTATTCCCTTTGTATTATTTTGTGTCTTGGCTTTTTCCACTCTAGTTGTAAGACTGAGCATGTTGTCTTATAGTACCATAGTACTGTTTATTTTGGGAGCTTTTTAGTATGCTGTTGTATGAATATACTATCATGTATTTTTTCATCCCTAAAGCCAGTGAACATGGTTATACATGTGTTCTGAACATTTAGGCATATTTGTTTCTGAAGGGATCATACCCAGTAGTGTGATTTCTCTAACATATGATATATGCATCCTGAATTTTACTAGATAATGTCAAGATATTATCCAAAATAATTATTCCAAACCATACTCCCACCAGCAGCATGTGAAAATTCCTTTTGCTCCACATTCTCTCCAACATTTGTATTATTAGATGCAAAATTTATTTTTGTTTTGCATTTTATTTTTTAATTAACTATTTATTTACTTTTTACTGGGACAAGATTCATTTTTTTGCTGAATTTTTTTATATTTCATATATATATGTAAATATATACTTTAAATTCTGGGATACATGTGCAAAACGTGCAGGTTTGTTGCATAAGTATACATGTGCTATGGTGATGTGCTGCACCCATCAACCTACCTTCTAAATTGGGTATTTCTTCTAATGCTATCCCTCCCCTTGGCCCCCACCCTGCAACAGTTCCCAGTGTGTGATTTTACCCTCCTTGTGCCCATATGTTCTCATTGCTCAACTCCCACTTATGAGTGAGAACATGTGGTGTTTGGTTTTCTGTTCCTCTGTTAGTTGCTGAGAATGATGGTTTCCAGCTCCATCCATGTCCCTGCAAAGGACATGAACTCATTTTTTATGGCTGCATAGTATTGCATAGTGTATATGTGCCACATTTTCTTTATCCAGGCTAACACTGATGGGCATTTGGATTGGCTCCAAGTCTTTGCTATTGTGAACAGTGCTGCAATAAACATACGTGTGCATGTGTCTTTATAGTAGAATGATTTATAATCCTTTGTGTATATACCCAGTAATGGCATTGCTGGATCAAATGGTATTTCTGGTTCTAGATCCTTGAGGAATTGCCACACTGTCTTCCACAAGGGATGAACTAATTTACACTTCCATCAACAGTATAAAACTGTTCCCATTTCTCCACATCCTCTCCAGCATCTGCTGTTTCCTGACTTTTTAATGATCGATCACCATTTTAACTGGTGTGAGATGGTATCTCATTGTGATTTTGATTTGAATTTCTCCAGTGATGATGAGCTTTTTTTCATATGTTTGTTGGCTGCATAAGTGTCTTGTTTTGAGAAGTGTCTGTTTATATTTTTGCCCACTGTTTGATGGGGTTGTTTTTTCTTGTGAATTTGTTTATGTTCCTTATAGATTCTGGTTACTAGCTCTTTGTCAGATGTATAGATTGAAAAAATTTTCTCCCATTCTGTTGGTTGCCTGTTCATTGATGATACTTTCTTTTGCTGTGCAGGAGCTCTTTAGTTTAATTAGATATCATTTGTCAATTTTGGCTTTTGTTGCCATTGCTTTTAGTGTTTTAGTCATGAAGTCTTTGCCCATACCTATGTCCTGAATGGTATTGCCTAGGTTTTCTTCTAGAGTTTTTATGGCTTAGGTCTTACATTTAAATCTTTAATCCATCTTGAGTTAATTTTTGTATAAGGTGTAAGGAAGGGGTCCAGTTTCAGTTTTCTGCATATGACTAGCCAGTTTTCCCAACACCATTTATTAAATAGGGAATCCTTTCCCCATTTCTTGCTTTTGTCAGGTTTGTCAAACATCAGATGATTGTAGACGTGTGGTGTTATCTCTGAATCCTCTGTTCTGTTCCAGTGGTCTATATATCTGTTTTGGCACTAGTACCATGATGTTTTGGTTACCATAGCCTTGTAGTATTTTTTTGCTCATGATTTGGCTCTCTATTTGTCCATTATTGGTATATAGGAATGCCTGTGATTTTTGCACATTGATTTTGTATCCTGAGATTTGCTGAAATTGCCCATCAGCTTAAGGAGATTTTGGGCTGAGACCATGGGGTTTTCTAAATATACAATCATGTCATCTGCAAACCAAGACAATTTGACTTCCTCTCTTCCTATTTAAATACTCTTTATTTATTTCTCTTGCCTGATTGCTCTGGCCAGAGCTTTCAATACTATGTTGAACAGGAGTGGTGAGAGAGGGCATCCTTGTCTTGTGCCAGTTTTCAAAGGGAATGCTTCCAGCTTTTGCCTATTCAATATGATATTGGCTGTGGGTTTGTCATAAATAGCTCTTATTATGTTGAGATATGTTCCATCAATACCTAGTTTATCGAGTGTTTTTAGCATGAAGGGGTGTTGAATTTTATCAAAGGTCTTTCCTGCATCTATTGAGATAATCATGTGGTTTTTGTCATTGGTTCTGTTTATGTGACAGATTACATTTATTGATTTGCATACATTGAACCAGCCTTGCATCCCAGGGATGAAGCTGACTTGATCGTGGCAGATAAACTTTTTGATGTGCTGCCAGATTTAGGTTGCCAGCATTTTATTGAAGATTTTCGCATTGATGTTTATCAGTGATATTGGCCTAAAATTTTCTCTTTTTTATTGTGTCCCTGCCAGGTTTTGCTCTCAGGATGATGCTGGCCTCATAAAGTGAGTTAGCAGGAGTCCCTCTTTTTCCACAGTTTGGAATAGTTTCAGAAGGCCTGGTATCAGTTCCTCTTTGTACCTCTGGTAGAATTCGGCTGTGAATCTGTCTGGTCCTGGGCTTTTTTTTGGTTGGTAGGCTATTAATTACTACTTCAATTTCAGAACTTGTTATTGGTCTATTCGAGGATTCAACTTCTTCTTGGTTTAGTTTTGGGAGGGTATATATGTCCAGGAACTTATCCATTTCTTCTAGATTTTCTAATTTATTTGCATAGAGATGTTCATAGTAGTCTCTGATGGTAGTATGTATTTCTGTGGGATCAGTGGTAATCTCCTCTTTATCATTTTTTATTATGTCTATTTAATTCTTCTCTCTTTTCTTCTTTATTAGTCTGGATAGCATTCTACCTATTTTGTTAATATTTTCATAAAACCAGCTCCTGGATTCATTGATTTTTTGAAGGGTTTTTCATGTCTCTATCTCCTTCAGTCCTGCTCTGATCTTAGTAATTTTTTGTCTTCTGCAAACTCTTGAATTTGTTTTCTCTTGCTTCTCTAGTTCTTTTAATTGTGATGTTAGGGTGTCAATTTTAGATCTTTCCTGCTTTCTCCTATGAGCATTGAGTGCTGTAAATTTCCCTCTAAACACTGCTTTAGCTGTGTCCCAGAGATTCTGGTACATTGTGGCTTTGTTCTCATTGGTTTCAAAGAACTAGTTCTGCATTCATTTCATTATTTAACTAGTAGTCATTCAGGAGCAGGTTGTTCAGGTTCCATGTAGTTGTGCAGTTTTGAGTGAGTTTCTTAATCTTGAGTTCTAATTTGATTGCACTGTGGTCTGAGAGACAGTTTGTTATAATTTCCATTCTTTTGCAGTTGTTGAGGGGTGTTTTACTTCCAATTATGTGGTCAATTTTACTGATAGGTCTTGACTCTTTATCCAATTTGCCAGTCTGTGTCTTTTAATTAGGGCATTTAGCCTGTTCACATTTAAGGTTAATATTGTTATGTGTGAATTTGATCCTGTCATTATGATGCTATCTGGTTATTTTGCACATTAGTTGTTGCAGTTTCTTCATAGTGTCGATGGTCTTTACATTTTGGTTTGTTTTTGCAGTGGTTGGCACCAGTTTTTCCTTTCCATATTTAGTGTTTCCTTCAGGAGCTCTTGTAAGGCAGGCCTAGTGGGGACAAAACTCCCTCAGCATTTGCTTATTTCTCCTTCACTTGTGAAGCTTAGTTTGGCTGGATATGAAATTCTGGGTTGAAAGTTATTTTATTTAAGAATGTGAATATTGGCCCCCACTCTCTTCTGGCTTGTAGGGTTTCTGCAGAGAGATCTGCTGTTAGTCTGATGGACTTCCCTTTGTGGACACTCGACCTTTTTCTCTGACTGCCCTTACCATTTTTTTCCTTCATTTTGGCCTTGGTGAATCTGATGATTATGTGTCTTGGGTTGCTCTTTTCAAGGAGTATCTTTGTGGTGTTCTCTGTATTTCCTGAATTTGAATGCTGGCCTGTCTTGCTAGGTTGGGGAAGTTCCGGATAATATCTAATGTGTTTTCCCACTTGGTTCCATTCTCCCCATCAGTTTCAGGTACACCAACCAAATGTAGGTTTGGTCTTTTCACATAGTCCCCTATTTCTTGGAAGCTTTGTTCATTCCTTTTCATTTTTTTTTTTCTCTAATCTTATCTTCATGCTTTATTTCTTTAAGTTGATCTTCAATGTCTGATAACCTTTCTTCGACTGGATTGATTCAGCTATTGACATTTGTGTAAGCTTCACGAAGTTCTCATGCTGTGTTTTTCAGCTCCATCAGGTCATTTATGTTCTTCTGTAAACTGGTTATTCTCATTGGCAATTCTTCTAACCTTGTATCAGAGTTCTTGCATTGGGTTAGAACATGCTCCTTTAGCTTGGAGGACTTTGTTATTAACCCCCTTCTGAAGCCTACATCTGTCAATTCGTCAAACTCATTCTCCATCCATTTTTTTTTTTTCCTTGCTGGTGAGGAGTTATGATCCTTGGGAAGAGAAGACACATTCTGGTTTTGGAATTTTCAGCCTTTTTGCGCTGGTTTTTCCTCATCTTCATGGATTTATCTACCTTTGGTCTTTGCGGTTCGTAACCTTCAGATGGAGTTTTTGTGTGGTCTTCCTTTTTGTTGATGTAGATACTGTTGCTTTCTGTTTGTTAGTTTTCCTTCTAACAGTCAGGCCCCTCTGCTGCAGGTCTGCTGGCGTTTGCTGGGGATCCACTCCAGACCCTGTTTTCCTGGGAATCACCAGTGGAGGCTGCAGAACAGCAAAGACTGCTGCTTGCTCCTTCCTCTGGAAGCTTCGTCCCAGAGAGGCACCCGCCAGATGCCAGCTGGGGCTCTCCTGTATGAAGTATCTGTTGACCCCTGTTGGGACATGTCTCCCTGTCAGGAGGCATGGGAGTCAGGGACCCACTTGAGGAGGCAGTCTGTCCCTTAGCAGAGTTTGAACTGGGAGATCCCCCAGCAGGCAGATCCACTGGGAGATTTGCCAGCAGGCTGGAACGTTTAAGTCTGCTGAAGCTGCACCCACAGTTGCCCCTTCCTCCAGGAGCTCTGTCCCAGGGAGATGGGACTTTTATCTATAAGCCCATGATTAGGGCTACTGCCTTTCTTTCAGAGATGCCCTGCCCAGAGAGGAGGAATCTAGAGAGGCAGTCTGGTTACAGTGACTTTGTGGTGCTGTGTTGGGTTCTGCCTAGTCCGAAATTCCTAGAGGCTTTGTTTACACTGTGAGGGGAAAGCTGCCTACTCAAGCCTCAGTAATGGCGGATGCCCCTCCCCTCACCAAGCTTGAGTGTCCCAGGTCTACTTCAGACTGCTGTGCTGGCAGTGCGAATTTCAAGCCAGTGGATCTTAGTTTGCTGGGCTCTGTGGGTGTGGGATCTGCTGAGGAAGACCACTCGGCTACTTGGCTCCCTGGCTTCAGCACCCTTTCCAAGGGAGTGAATGGTTTTGTCTCTCTGTGTTCCAGGTGCCACTGGGGTAGGGAAAACAACAACAACAACAAAAACACTCCTGCAGCTAGCTCAGTGTCTGCCCAAAAGGCTACCCAGTTTTGTGCTAGAAACCCAGGGCCCTTACGGGGTAGACACCAGAGGGAACCTCCTGGTCTATGGGTTGTGAAGACCATGGGAAAAGCATAGTATCTGGGCTTGGATAGCACCGTCCCTCAAGGCATGGTCCCTCACAGCTTCCCTCGGTTAGGGGAGGGAGTTCCCCAACCCCTTGTACTTCCCAGGTAAGATGACACCCCATCGTGCTTCTGCTTACCCTCCATGGGCTACACCCACTGTCTAACCAGTCCCAATGAGACAAACCAGGTACCTCAGTTGAAAATGCAGAAATCACCCGCCTTCTGCATTGGTCCTGCTGGGAGCTACAGACTGGAGCTGTTCCTATTCAGCCATCTTGCCTGGGAGCGCTAGATGTAAAATTTCTACCCAATATATATTTCTACCAATAGACAGTAATTTTAGTTTGTATGTCTGTGGTAATTACTGAAGTTTAGTATTTTTTGCTTTGATTTGCTATTTTAATTTTTGTTATATTCTATTTCTTTATTCTATATAAAATATTTTTAAATGAGGGCAACTTTCATTTTTATATATAATCTACTCTTCAATTCTTTAATGTCCATTAAATTATATAATTTTTTAAGATCACTTCATCTATATGTATTTTAGATTGGCACCTTCTTTATAATACAGGACTGACAATAAAATTCAATATTCTTTATGTGATCTGAACAATGCAAAATAAATCATAGTTGTAGTTTTAGATTGGCATTAGTAATCTTAGCTGCTTTGTTAGCATGTTATAATTTATTTCACAGCATTGAAAGCCAGTGTTCCGTTGAGCTTGGTGGCATTCTTATAGAGTAATCTGAACAGGTGGGTTGATTTCTCCAGCTCACTAAGGTCAATTAGTGGTTGTTATAACCTACCTATACATTGAGTACAAATGCTTTTCTCCTTTATTTGAGAAATATATTTGAAGCATGGGTATTTCTTCTCCTTGGCCAAAGGAAGAGTCAGTAGAAGTGACAATTTTTTGACATGTAGAATTTGAGCAAATGTTAATAGGACGATAACTGAGTCTCAATATGAAAATTTTAATGAGACAATGTTTCATATGTCAAAAAGCTATGCATTTCACATAAAAATAATTCTACTAAGTACATAATGTTTTGATTCTCACCACCTAATGTAATAATAACATTGAACAAATATGTTTCATGGGATGTAATTATAAACAACTTAATTTTCAATTCCCATTCTTGCTTAAGTTTATCCTGTAGGGTTAATACCCTCCACCCCTGATAAAATTCAGTAGAGTTTCAGGACTTTTGTGTTATTTTCAAGAATTAACAGCAATTTATATAATTAATATATCCATGAGTATAATAATCAAACTTTAACCTGCTTGATTCCTGTTTCTTTTACATTGCAACCTGATCCCACCACTGATCAGAAAGAAATGCAGGTGGCAGGTTTTCTCTTTCCCAGTTTATAATTTAGCTCTTCTCCTGCATCTTCCCAACAGTGATTTCTGGTTCTTCCAGAGTCAATAAGAGAGAGGAAATGAGAGAAGAAAATGGGCAGGAAAAGTTCTCACTTAAGTGTGAATGATTGTAATTACTTATTACAAACATTATTATTGCAATTAATAATTATTGTGAATAATTATAATGCTCTGAGTTTTGAACATATGTAAAGCTGACATTATCTTCTGCAACAATTTCCTGTGTTCTTAGAAGAGTTTACTACTGCAGTTCCCTTGATGCAGATGGTGTATTCTCCATTGGTTATCTGCTTAGGGGTGCACTTTCCCATCTTTCTGTTGAGTTCCAGTTGACTCCTTTGGACAAATTTCCTTTAAGAAGTTTCCAGTTGGATTTTTCTTTTGTGCATAGAGTCCACCCCTGGAATATTCACCTTCAGCTCACCATTAGGACTACTGGTATCAGACTTGGACTTCCTCTTGGGTGAAAGCACGCCTCCACCAGCCTCTTAACCTTTAGGCTTCCAAGGCATAAATTAGACCACTGTACTGTGTACAAAAAACTATCTGTGTGTTTCATGGAATGATTATTCCCTACTCTTGAGGAGAGGAGCAGACACTATTCCTTCCACTTTGGAAAAAAACTCACAGCACCCAACGTCTCTCTCTGTCTAAAAATTCTTTGTTCACCATTAACCTCCTCACTCTTTTATACTCTTAACATGGGTGAAAGAGGATTCTACATTGGAGTGAGGTATATAATATTTTAGAATTTGAACAAAAATAAGATTAAAGAAGTTTATTTAAACAACCAGAAACCAAAGCACATTGTGGGCTTTATTTTTTATTCCAGCTAATATTTACTGCATGTCTGCTATATAAGGCACTGTTTTAGTAGCTGGGATTCAACTTTGAAAATGAAACAAAAAAAAATTGTGTTTCATCATAGAGCTGTGTTCTAATTTGAATAGAGAAGTAACAAGATGAACAAGTAATGTATGTTAGATAATAATAAATGCTAAGATAAGAAAATGTTAGTGAGAAAAATTTAATAATGGGTATAGTCAATAATGGTGGTGTAATTTTAGATATACAGACCAGAGAATACCTCATGGGAAGCTAATGTTTGAACAATAACCTGCAGAAGATGAAGTAAGCCATGCAGTCATTCACGTGAAGAGGAGTTCCAGGAAAAGTGGTCAGACAGGGCAATTGCCCTGCACTGGAAGTGGAAGCACTTTTTACTTTTGTTAAGGAAGAAGAAAGACCAGTGTGGTTGAAAGGGAATGATCCAAAGGAAAAGTAGTAGGAAATGAATTCAGAGGGGAAAGTGGGGGAGAGGGTTAGATTGTTTAGAGATGTAGGTCATCTAGAAAACACAGGCTTTTGCCCAAGTGCAACTTGGGACCGCTGGAGCTTTCAGAGTGGAAGAAGAAGATCATCTGGATTATATTTCAGCAGGATTATTTTGTGTCTGTGTGAAGAGTAGACTATGAGATGGGGAGGGGCAATGGCAGAAGCCAGAAGCCATTTCTGAGGCTACTGCAACCATCCAAGCAAGAGGTGATGGTGTCTTGAAAAGAGTTGATCATCGTGGAAGCAGTAAGAGGTAGTCAGGATGTAGGTGTATTTTGAAGAAAAGTTTACAGGAATTGCTGATGAATTAGATATGGTGTGAAAAGCAGAGATAAGTCAAGATAAATACAGGTTTTTAGCTTGAGAAATTGGAAGAAAAAGCTTTTCATGAGTGAGATAAAGAAGACTGAGAGAGAGAAGCACATTTGGAATGGAATAGTAGGGGTTTAGTTTTGGATATATGAAATTTGAGATATTACTAGCATTTATCACCTTGATTAGAAATATCAAGAAAGCACTTGGTTACAAAGTCTGAGGTTAGGGGAGACATTCAGGCTTGAGACATAAATTATACTCCTGTTAAGTTGAGAGTCCATAAGTGCTATTTCCAATATTATTCCTAAAATTACAACAGTTTTTTAGACTTAAGAAAATTTTAAAGGTTTTTTAAAAAATTGTGTACACATGTATATACACATTTAGTTCTTTTATTAAAATTATGTACATCCATAAATATATATAAGTAGGGGCTGAGCAATAGTATTTGGCATCTGCTGGATTGTTTTAGTACTTTCTGAAAAAATAATGTCCTATTATAGAACACTCCACTTATTCTGGATTTCACTTTGGCCACCAGTTTTTCTTCGTTTTTTTCTACATAGCAATCACTACTCTAGTCTATGTAAGTCATGGCTGTAATGGTTAATATTGAGTGTCTACTTGATTGGATTGAAGGAAGGAAAGTATTCATCCTGGGTGTGTCTGTGAGGGTGTTGCCAAAGGAGGTTAACATTTGAGTCAGTGAACTGAGAGAGGCAGACCCACCCTCAATCTGGATGGTTACCATCCCCTGGGCTGCCAGCTTGGCTAGAAAAGGCAGGCAGAAGAAGGTGACTGAGCAGACTTGCTGAGTCTTCCGGCCTTTCTCCTGTATTGGATGCTTTTTGCCTTGAACATCAGACTCCAAGCTCTTCAGCTTTTGGACTCTTGAACTTACACCAGTGGTTTGCCAGGGGCCCTTGGGCCTTTGGCCACAGACTGAAGTTTGCACTGTCAGTTTCCCTACTTTTGAGGTTTTGGGATTCGGACTGATCCACCACTGGCTTCCTTGGTCTTCAACTAGCAGACAGCCTATCATGGAACTTTACCTCTTGATGGTGTAAATCAATTCTCCTTATAAGCTGCCCTTCATATATACATAGATCCTATTAGTTCTGTCCCTCTAGAGAACCCTGACTAATACAATGGCTATTAAATTAAAAAATCTGATGGTGTCTCAGGCAACTCGTACTCTCTTATGGAGGGCCAGTGCTGTCTGAATCAAAGTATAAACTATTCTCTCTCCTGTTCCCTCAGGATAATGCAGATGACAGGAAGAAATAGCATTTGAAAAAAAATACATGCTTGAAAAAGTGGAACAATACTAACCAGTGCCTAAGAAGGGCATAAACCTGTCTGCACATTTTACACTTCAATGGATGTGAAATAATTACATCTTATGGAATCAGAATTTTAGAGTTCAAGGAAATATTAATGGTCTTTCAGGCCACGAATAAGAAAACTGAGAATGTAAGTGATTTTATCAAGTTCTTGGGGGCTGATATCTAGCTGAGCTAAGAGTTAGGTGTTCTCCTTCTGATCTTTCAAGCCAGTGCTTTTAAACTATACTGCAATGAACACACCAAATAGTTTTCTCTCTTGAACTTCCAAACTCTGGGATTAAGGGCAAAACTCAGTACTTAGGTCTTAGTAATTTGTATTAATGGAGTCTCAAACAGTACTGGAACACAATACACACAGAGTACATTATAGTGGAAGTTTGTTTCTTCATGACAGAGTTGTACAAACATCAGGACATAAGGTGATTAGAGAAAGGTAAAAGCATTCTATAAGAAAAGGTGGGCAAGTTATACGCACATGGTCTTAATAGCTAATAAAGATAAAGGAAATGAGAAGTTATTCATTTATTTAGTGGAACAGACCTATTCCATTTACTGCATCCCACGGTCTGGGTATTCTGACTAGTACTACAATGCATGCTACAGTTTGAGGAAGTACCTTGGCCTTGGCCCTGCCAACAGCTACCCATGCTTTCCTGTGAAAACTACTTAACTTGCCCAGGCCTCACTCCCCTTACCTGCAAATAAAAGGGTATAGAATATTCTCCACAATTTCTTACATCTTTATGACCAAGAAGATCTTGACTTATATCTCACCTGGAATAAACTTTAGACAGGCTTTCTTCTAACTCTGGGCCTTGACCATCTTTTTTTAGACCATTTACTTAGAAAGCTTTTAATTGTAGATTTTTCTCTGCCCTCTTTGAGATATCTCTTTTAAAGCTTTTTGACACATTTTCAACCCAGGAATGTCTTTCTCAAAGACTTGCAAGCCATCCCTTTAAAATGTATTCATCAAGAAAGATAGTATCCCTATCTTTCTGTGGGAAGGTAGCAGCCTAACTTATAGGTGCCTTCTCCAAATTGTAACACTACCTCCTGGCATAGATGGGAGAAACTTACTTTTCCTTTGGTCAAGGCCAGCCAGCAAACCCAGATGGCCTTTGATTTCTCCCAGCCCAGATCTTAAAAAACTCCCACCCT
Organism: Macaca nemestrina; assembly: GCF_043159975.1. Taxonomy (NCBI): domain Eukaryota; kingdom Metazoa; phylum Chordata; class Mammalia; order Primates; family Cercopithecidae; genus Macaca; species Macaca nemestrina. The sequence goes on from NC_092137.1 coordinate 40,791,160, forward strand.
TTGTTTCAGAGAGTTGGGCTCAGACTAAGTTCTGACCTCTCTCCCTTATTTCAGTAGCCTTAAATAAAGGTCTTTTTTACTTATTTAACTTGGTATTGGTGCAATTTTTCTTTAACATTTATTTTTCCATGTAATCTTGGAATCAACATGACAGGAAACATTATAAATAATGGTCTCATTGTGAGTACTTCCCAGCTAATCAATTAATTGTGGTAATGTATCAATTTTGATGGTAAAATTATTATTAATAATAATATGGGATTAGAACAAATTAGGGACTGTTTTTTGAAAAAAAAACGGTGGCAAGAAATGGAAATATACTTTTTTTCTTTAAAGACATTTTGTTATTGAAATATCTGAACTACAAGTTAACATTAAATAATCACGTATCTCTAGTTGATTTCATCTTGTGCAATTTCTTTTAACTATTAAGTGGGGCTTCCATACCCACTTACCATTTTCACTTCTGATACTTTATTAAAATACTAGATAACAAATACAAACCAGGTAAACACATCAGAGAGGACATCAGAAGATGATTGCTACAAATCATTGGAACATGAGAAGGGGTGGTAATGGGTTTAGTTAAAAGGAAGAACCTTCAGTATAAAATAGTCTTATAGTAAGATTCTCTTAACAAAGGAACTGCAGCTCTGCTTTTCAGAACTCTGGAAAGACTCAGGGAGGATCTAAAAACATCCTACATGATTAACGGAATGCATGAGATGAGCTGGAAGGAGGGGGAAGAAGAATTCAGTGTTCCATCTCTCAACTTATGACAGAGGATCACAACAATTGAGTGTTCATTGTTGAGATACTGAGATCATCTTAACAGAACTGCTGGTCTTCTGCCTAATTATCTGCCATTAAACTTTCACAAATAGATAAGCCCTATTCAAACACACACAGAACTTTCAATAGCTTTTCGTTGGTTCTTTCTTAAATACAATTGCATAACCAATTGCACCATATGTTTAAGAAAATTTTGCAACATAAAAATGAGAGACCAAATAATTAAACATAAAATTATTATTTGAAAAAAACTATGATTGTGAAGAGAACATAACATGAAAGACATTTTAAGTATTCTGATAGAGATTTGGGATGACATTCATTATTTTAAGACCAGCATGTGATGAAAAGTATGTCAAACAAATAAAAACCAAACAAAAAAGGGCCCCAGGTGAAATAAAATTTGATTCTGCTAAATAATCTGAGAATGTTTTTTAATAGGAATGGCATGAGATAAAGTTAGAGAAAGATCCAGAAAGTAGAAAACAAAGAAAATATGGAGAAAATGTGAAGTTCAAAATCTAACTAATAAAGATTTCAGAGAGAATTAAAAAAATGGAAAACAGAATAATTTCACAAAAATACAATAACATTTTCCAGAACTGAGGAACGAAGTAATAATCTTTTTAAACTGGAGAGAAATCGTGAATGAATGAACCAAAAACATGTATCTAGATGCACCCTCATGGTATTTCAGAAAACAAAAATTAAAGGGAATTTTTCAAGAAAAGTAAAGCAGGTCACACACAAAGGACTGCAAATCAGACTGGTAACAGTTTTCTAATCAATACTCAAAGTTCCAAAAGGCACAAAGCAGTGTTTTCAACCATCTGAGGGGTTTAATTTTCAACCTACAATTATATCCTTAAAATGCATAGCAAACTACATAGTATAACTTCAGATAGAAGGCATTTTCAGACGAAGACCCAAAAAGTTTGTCTTCCTGAGACCCTTTTCTAAAAAGCTATTTCAGGATATATTTCTGCAAAATGAGGCAACACACCACTGAAGAAGAAAACAAAGCCTTCATAAAACTGTTGATGCAACTAAGGAGAATAATTAAGGGAACTTAGTTAGGTCAAGGGAGCTTAGTTAGGGTCTCAGGGAAAAGGAATACTGGTAAGCCTCAGTGGGAAGCATTAAAAGCATTTAAATATGCAAGTGCAATATCTGGGGGAATCATAAAGTAGATGATATAATCTTCAACAACTAAAAAACAATAAAATAATTGTTAATAATTGTGAGGTGAAGGAAGGGATATGGAAAGTCATGCAAGAAGGTAAATTTTCATTGTCTTTTATGGAGGTGACACAATCAATAATGTTTAATATTGAAACATTCTGTTATAAAAACATAAGTTCTGGTTATTTTGTCCATATATAAGTAGGCACACACACACACACACACACACACACACACACATGCATATATTTTTCTTTTTTCTAAGAAAAATAGTTAGCCAATAATAAATAGTAAATAAATCAGTTAGCCAATAATAGGTATGTGGTGGACAATGAGTGGTTTGTAAATTAAGTTTCAGTCTAGTTTCTTTTCTCAAATACAATTAAGATTAAATAAAATAATTAGGTTGCCTTAGCTTAGGTGCCTAGAAAACATACTGAGGCAAAGTTTACATATTAGTGTCTTATTTGGAGTGCAGACTCTTAGCACCAAAAGTAATTTAAAAAATTGTGAGGCAAGGAAAGACAGGAAACAAATATACCCCATTGAGCCCAAATATTCAGTAAAATACAACTGACTGTACAACTCTGCCTATCATCCTTGAGCTGTCACTGGAATACTGTGCCTTGAAATAGTTAAAAGGAAGAAAAAGTATGAAAATTATATGC